>NC_056668.1:126897748-127203203 GCF_018350195.1 Panthera tigris | reverse complement strand
TTTTTGAATGCTATACTTTATTTTAAACGTGTTTTGATGAAAAGCTTTCTAAAAGTTATACACTTTTTTCCTTGCTAAAAGATACTATATGAACTAACATTTAATATTTTCTTACTGACTGGAGCTGGTTATGGCTGATTTTCCCATGCTGTGTGGTGTGGTTTTAATACCCTCACTGGCTGTTGAGGTATCAGAGCTGACTGTTTCCACACTGATGGGCCTTAGCTGTTACGTTTGTTGACTCGTATTTTTTATTACTTATTTGAGATTACTTCTAGTTTCTTCCTCTTCCATTTCTATTGTCTTCTGTGGACAAGGAAGCCTTATAAACAAAGTTTTTAGTTTTGCAACTAAAGAGAATCACAGGTGTTGTCCTCTAAATAATGTGTGCATGGACTTTGACACTGGCTTTCAGCATTTGACTAACACATCTCTCCCTGATTTGCGATTAATAAATTATCATGGGTAGAGCCATTAGACCTTCGGTGTAGACATACAACTTGGTAAATTGCTAATTTTTTGCAGACTTAAGGTAAAAATTCATGTCTTGAGGTAAGGTAAAAATTACCTTATTATTTTAACTATTAACATATCTGTCTATCTAATGTGCTTTGTCTTCATTTTTTATGCTTTCCTTTCTGTTTCTTTATAGTTGAAAGAACAGATTCTACAGGCTGAACAGAGTTACAGTTCTGCATTAGAAGGAATGAAGATGGAAATCTCTCAGCTGACTCGGGAGTTACACCAGCGAGACATCACTATTGCCTCCACTAAAAGCTCCTCCTCTGATATGGAAAAGCGACTCAAAGCAGAGATACAAAAGGCAGAAGAAAAAGCAGTAGAACATAAGGTGAAGCTTGAACAAAAACTCTCTTCATTTGAAGTGTTTCTGAAGACTGAATTGAGTACAGAGATAATTTCCATAGTATTTTTTTTTAATGTTTTAATGTTTATTTATTATTGACAAAGAGACAGAGCATGAGTGGGGGAGGGGCAGAGAGAGAGGGAGACACAGAATCTGAAACAGGCTCCAGGCTCTGAGCTATCAGCACAGAGCCCGTCGTGGGGCTCAAACTCACAGACAGCGAGATCATGACCTGAGCCAAAGTCGGACGCTCAACCAACTGAGCCACTCAGGCGCCCCCTGCATAGTATTTTTTAAAAAAAATGTTTATTTACCTTGAGAGAAAGAGTGTGAGTGGGGGAGGGGCAGAGAGAGAGAGAGAAAAGTGAGAATCCCAAGCACGAGTATGGGAGCATTGAACCTTGAGCCCGACTCGGGGCTTGTTCCCACTACCTGTGAGATCATGACCTGAGCCTATATTAAGAGTTGGACACTTGGGGTACCTGGGAGGCTCCGTTGGTTGAGCATCCAACTCTTGATTTCGTCTCAGGTCATGATCTTATGGTTCATGAGTTCAAGTTCTGCATCAGGCTCTGTGCTGACAGTGTGGAGCCTGCTTGGGATTCTTTGTCTCCCTCTGTCTCTCTCTCTCTCTCTCTCTCTCTCTGTCTCTGCCCCTCCCCTGCCCTCTCTCTCTCTCTAACTAAATAAATAAACTTAAAAAAATTGTTTAAAAAGTAGTCAGACACTTAACTGACTGAGCCACCTAGGTGCCTCTCCATAGTATTTAATTCAGCAAATTTGTATTAGACTCCTGCTTTGGGCTGAGGGTCTGCTGGTTAACAAGCATTCTGTGAGGATCAGTGGGGAGGTGAGAGTGACTAGAGTAGAGAGGCTGTGTCCCTTGTATCTGGTGAGAGTGTGATGTGTCTGCGCTGACAGACTAGAGTACACAAGGGATGGGACTGGGAAGCAGGAACTCCTGAAGGGCCCTGCCAGCTTGTGAAAGGTTTTAGTGTTCTCTTGAGGCCACTAGACAATGGCTGTAAGCAGGCGTCAAGGGTCTCTATGGTTGTCATATGGAGAGTGAGCGAGGAGGTAAAGAGACCACTATGGATACAGGAGTGACATGGTGGCCTGAGCAGTGGGCAGGGAAGGTAGAAGGAAATGGAGGAATTCTGAGGTACGTGGCTGGTAAAATCAACTGGGCTTTGTAGTTGCTTGGACCCAGAGGGCAAGTTAGAGTTAAGGGAGGATGTCACTCAGGATTGCAACACGGGCAATTGAGTAAAAGTGATGCTTTTTAGTGAAATAAAAGATGGGAGCAGATTGGGGCTGATACTGCATTTGTATGAAAGTTACACAAAATAGGGAAGCTGGTGGAGGGAACTGGTTTGAGATAAAAGCTGGACTTTCATATGGAAATATCTAATAGATGATTCCACAGAAGGCTGGAGTTCAAGATTAAAATCGAGGTGAGGCATTTGTCTGTGGAAATCTCTGCATGGAGTTGGCCTTTGAAACACCCTGAGAGACTGAGAAATTACGGGAAGAAAGCATAGAGATAAAGAGCTGAGACCGAACCAAACTTAGGAAACTACTCATTTAGGGTAAAAAGGTTTTAGAATAGAGCTGAGAAAAGAAGGGGATAAGGAGGGAAATGAGATAGTTTTCACAAAGGAAGCAGGAAACCAAGGAAGGCAGGAGTCTTTTCAAGTTGGAATGGCCAAGCACACAACTTGAGAATGAGGACTGAAGGTAGGTTACAGGCATGCCTCCTCTTTTTGCACTTTGGTTTGAGCCCTGTGATGAGCAAATGTCTTGGTGCCATCTTTCCAACAGTATTTGCTCGTGTTTCTGTGTTACATTTTGGTAATTCTTGGAATATTTCGTAAATGTTCTCATTATTATTATGTTTGTATGGTAATCTGTGATCAGTAATTATAACTTGCCAGAAGTTCAGGTGATGGTTAGCATCTTCTAGCAAAAAAAAATATTTTATTTTCATTTTTTAAAAATAATTTATTTTTGAGAGAGAGAGCACACACAGCAGGGGAGGGGCAGAGAGAGAGAGAGGGAGAGAGAGAATCCCAAGCAGGTTCCACGCTGTCAGCACAGAGGCAGATGTGGGGCTTGATCCTGTGAACCGATCCCATGAACTGTGAGATCATGACCTGAGCTGAAATCAAGAGTCAGAAGCTTGGGATTCCAAGAGGAGGGAAGATGGTGGCGTAGGAGGACGCTGGGCTCACCGCGTGTCCTGCTGATCACTTAGATTCCACCCACACCTGCCTAAATAACTCAGAAAACCACCAGAAGACAAGCAGAACGGAGTCTCCGGAGCTAAGCGCAGACGAGAGGCCCACGGAAGAGGGTAGGAAGGGCGGTGAGGCGGTGCACACTACACGGACTGGCGGGAGGGAGCTGTGGTGGAGGGGCAGCCCGCTGGCCAAGCAGAGCCCCCGAGTCTGGCTTGCAAAAGCAGAGGGGCTGGACGGAGTGTGTTTGAACAGCAATCAGGACTTAACATCTGGAAGCTTATAAGCTAACAGCTCTGCTCCGAGAGCGGGATGGCTGGAGGGCAACGGGAGAGAGAGTTGTTGAGCCCCAGACGACAGAGCTCAGCTTGGTGGGGAACAAAGGCGCTCGCCAGCGCCATCTCCCTCGCCCATCCCCCAGCCAAAATCCCAAAGGGAACCAGTTCCTGCTAGGGAACTTGCTGGCACCACGCAAACACCCAACGCTGTGTTTCTGCGGATCCATCCCTCTGGCAGCGGGTCTGACTCCCTCCCGGTGCCGCAGGGCCCCTCCTGAAGCGGATCTCCAAAGGAAAAGCGAGCTGAGCCTGCCCCTCCCGCCCCCGTGCACCTTGCCAATCCACCCCAGCTAATTCGCTAGATCCCCAGCACCACAAGCCTGGCAGTGTGCAAGTAGCCCAGACGGGCCACGCCACCGCACAGTGAATTCTGCTCTTAGGAGAGGGGAAGAGAAGGTACACACCAGTCTGACTGTGGCCCCAGCGGGGGGGCTGGGGGCAGACATCAGGTCTGACTGCGGCCCCGCCCACCAATGCAAGTTATTCAAGACAGCACAGGGGAAGTGCCCTGCAGTTCCGCACCACTCCAGGGGCTATCCAAAATGACGAAACGGAAGAATTCCCCTCAAAAGAATCTCCAGGAAACAACGACAGCTAACGAACTGATCAAAAAGGATTTAAACAATGTAACAGAAAGTGAATTTAGAATAATAGTCATAAAATTAATCACTGGGCTTGAAAACAGTATAGAGGACAGCAGAGAATCTATTGCTACAGAGATCAAGGGACTAAGGAACAGCCAGGAGGAGCTAAAAAATGCTATAAATAAGCTGCAAAATAAAATGGAGACAACCACGGCTCAGATTGAAGAGGCAGAAGAGAGAATAGGGGATTGAGAAGATAAAATTATGGAAAAAGAGGAAGCTGAGAAAAAGATAAAAAAATCCAGGAGTATGAGGGGAAAATTAGAGAACTAAGTGATGCACTAAAGAGAAATAATATACGCATAATTGGTATTCCAGAGGAGGAAGAGAGAGGGAAAGGTGCTGAAGGTGTATTTGAAGAAATCAAAGCTGAGAACTTCCCTAATCTGGGGAAGGAAAAAAGCATTGAAATCCGAGGCACAGAGAACTCCCTTCAGACGTAACTTGAATCGATCTTCTGCACAACATATCATAGTGAAACTGGCAAAATACAAGGATAAGGAGAAAATTCTGAAAGCAGCTAGGGATAAACGTGCTCTAACATATAAAGGGAGACCGATAAGACTTGTGACTGATCTCTCTACTGAAACTTGGCAGACCAGAAAGGAATGGCAGGAAATCTTCAATGTGATGAACAGAAAAAAATATGCAGCCGAGAATCCTTTATCCAGCAAATCTGTCCTTTAGAATAGAAGGAGAGATAAAGGTCTTCCCAAACAAACAAAAACTGAAGGAATTCATCACCACTAAACCAGCCCTACAAGAGATCCTAAGGGGGATCCTGTGAGACAAAGTACCAGAGACATCACTACAAGCATGAAACCTACAGACATCACAATGACTCTAAACCCATCTCTTTCTATAATAACACTGAATGTAAATGACTAAATGCGCCAACCAAAAGACATAGGGTATCAGAATGGATAAAAAAACAAGACCCATCTATTTGCTGTCTACAAGAGACTCATTTTAGACCTGAGGACACCTTCAGATTGAAAGTGAGAGAGGAGAACTATTTATCATGCTACTGGAAGTCAAAAGAGAGCTGGAGTAGCCATACTTATATCAAACTAGACTTTAAATTAAAGCTGTAACAAGAGATGAAGAAGGGCATTATATAATAATTACAGGGTTTATCCATCAGGAAGAGCTAACAATTGTAAATGTCTATGTGCCGAATACGGGAGCCCCCAAATATATAAAACAATTACTCACAAACATAAGCAACCTTATTGATAAGAATGTGGTAATTGCAGAGGACTTTAACACCCCACTCACAGCAATGGATAGATCATCTAGACACACGGTCAATAAAGAAACAAGGGCCCTGAATGATACATTGGATCAGATGGACTTGACAGATACATTTAGAACTCTGCATCCCAAAGCAACAGAATATACTTTCTTCTGGAGTGCACATGGAACATTCTCCAAGATCGATCACATACTGGGTCACAAAACAGCCCTTCATAAGTATACAAGAATTGAGATCACACCATGCATACTTTCAGACCACAATGCTATGAAGCTTGAAATCAACCACAGAAAACGTCTGGAAAACCTCCAAAAACATGGAGGTTAAAGAACACCCTACTAAAGAATGAATGGGTCAACCAGGCAATTAGAGCAGAAATTTAAAAATATATGGAAACAAACGAAAATGAAAATACAACAATCCAAATGCTTTTGGATGCAGCGACGCCAGTCCTGAGAGGAAAATACATTGCAATCCAGGCCTATCTCAAGAAACAAGAAAAATCCCAAATACAAAATCTAACAGCACACCTAAAAGAAATAGAAGCAGAACAGCAAAGACACCCTAAACCCAGCAGAAGAAGAGAAATAATAAGGATCAGAGCAGAAATAAACAATATAGAATCGAAAAAAAACTGTAGAGCAGATCAATGAAACCAAGAGTTGGTTTTTTGAAAAAATAAAATTGATAAATGTCTAGCCAGGCTTCTCAAAAAGAAAAGGGAGATGACCCAAATAGATAAAATCATGAATGAAAATGGAATTATTACAACCAATCCCTCAGAAACACAAGCAATTATCAGGGAATACTATGAAAAACTATATGCCAACAAACTGGACAACCTCAAGAAATGGACAAATTCCTAAACACCCACACACTTCCAAAACTCAATCAGGAGGAAATGGAAAGCTTGAACAGACCCATAAGCAGGGAAGAAATTGAATAAGTTATCAAAAATCTCCCAACAAATAAGAGTCCAGGACCAGATGGCTTCCCAGGGGAGTTCTACCAGACATTTAAAGCAGAGATAATACCTGTCCTTCTCAAGCTATTCCAAAAAATAGAAAGGGAAGGAAAACTTCCAGACTCATTCTATGAAGCGAGTGTTACTTTAATTCCCAAACCAGACAGAGACCCAGTAAAAAAAGAGAACTACAGGCCAATATCCCTGATGAATATGGATGCACAAATTCTCAATAAGATACTAGCAAATCGAATTCAACAGCATATAAAAAGAATTATTCACCATGATCAAGTGGGATTCATTCCTGGGATGCAGGGCTGGTTCAATATTCGCACATCAATCAACATGATACATCACATTAATAAAAGAAAAGATAAGAACTATATGATCCTGTCAATCGATGCAGAAAAAGCATTTGACAAAATTCAGCATCCTTTCTTAATAAAAACCCTCGAGAAAGTCGGGATAGAAGGAACATACTTAAACATCATAAAAGCCATTTATGAAAAGCCCACAGCTAACATCCTCAATGGGGAAAAACTGAGAGCTTTTTCCCTGAGATCAGGAACATGACAGGGATGTCCACTCTCACCGCTGTTGTTTAACATAGTGTTGGAAGTTCTAGCATCAGCAATCAGACAACAAAAGGAAATCAAAGGCATCAAAATTGGCAAAGATGGAGTTATGCTTTCACTTTTTGCAGATGGCATGATATTATACATGGAAAATCCGATAGACTCCACCAAAAGTCTGCTAGAACTGATACATGAATTCAGTAAAGTTGCAGGATACAAAATCAATGTACAGAAATCAATTGCATTCTTATACACTAATAATGAAGCAACAGAAAGACAAATAAAGAAACTGATTCCATTCACAATTGCACCAAGAAGCATAAAATACCTAGGAATAAATGTAACCAAAGATGTCAAAGATCTGTATGCTGAAAACTATAGAAAGCTTATGAAGGAAATTGAAGAAGATATAAAGAAATGGAAAAACATTCCATGCTCATGGGTTGGAAGAATAAATATTGTCAAAATGTCAATACTACCCAAAGCTATCTACACATTCAATGCAATCCCAATCAAAATTGCACCAGCATTCTTCTCGAAGCTAGAATAAGCAATCCTAAAATTCATATGGAACCACAAAAGGCCCCGAATAGCCAAAGTAATTTTGAAGAAGAAGACCAAAGTGGGAGGCATCACAATCCCAGACTTTAGCCTCTACTACAAAGCTGTAATCATCAAGACAGCATGGTATTGGCACAAAAACAGACACGTAGACCAATGGAATAGAATAGAAACCCCAGAACTAGACTCATAAAAGTATGGCCAACTAATCTTTGACAAAGCAGGAAAGAATATCCAATGGAAAAAAGTCTCTTTAACAAATGGTGCTGGGAGAACTGGACAGCAACATGCAGAAGGTTGAAACTAGACCACTTTCTCACACCATTCACAAAAATAAACTCAAAATGGATAAAGGACCTGAATGTGAGACAGTAAACCATCAAAACCCTAGAGGAGAAAGCAGGAAAGACCTCTCTGACCTCAGCCACAGCAATTTCTTACTTGACACGTCCCCGAAGGCAAGGGAATTAAAAGCAAAAATGAACTATTGGGACCTCATGAAGGTAAAAATCTTCTGCACAGCAAAGGAAACAATCAACAAAACTAAAAGGCAACCAACGGAATGGGAAAAGATATTTGCAAATGACATATTGGACAAAGGGCTAGTATCCAAAATCTATAAAGAGCTCACCAAACTCCACACCCGAAAAACAAAGAATCCAGTGAAGAAATTGGGCAGAAAACATGAATAGACACTTCTCTAAAGAAGACATTTGGATGGCCAACAGGCACATGAAAAGATGCTCGACATCGCTCCTCATCAGGGAAATACAAATCAAAACCACACTCAGATATCACCTCACGCCAGTCAGAGTGGCCAAAACGAACAAATCAGGAGACTATGGATGCTGGAGAGGATGTGGAGAAACGGGAACCTTCTTGCACTGTTGGCGGGAATGCAAACTGGTGCAGCCACTCTGGAAAACAGTGTGGAGGTTCCTCAGAAAATTAAAAATAGACCTACCCTATGACCCAGCAGTA
The DNA here is from genome assembly GCF_018350195.1 of Panthera tigris. NCBI lineage: Eukaryota > Metazoa > Chordata > Mammalia > Carnivora > Felidae > Panthera > Panthera tigris. The sequence goes on along the minus strand of NC_056668.1, from coordinate 127,194,783 downwards.
GCACTGCTAGGAATTTACCCAAGAGATATAGGAGTACTGATGCATAGGGGCACTTGTACTCCAATGTTTATAGCAACACTCTCAACAATAGCCAAATTATGGAAAGAGCCTAAATGTCCATCAACTGATGAATGGATAAAGAAATTGTGGTTTATATACACAATGGAGTACTACGTGGCAATGAGAAAGAATGAAATATGGCCCTTTGTGGCAATGTGGATGGAACTGGAGAGTGTTATGCTAAGTGAAATAAGCCATACAGAGAAAGACAGATACCATATGTTTTCACTCTTATGTGAATCTTGAGAAACTTAACAAGAACCCATGGGGGAGGGGAAGAAAAAAAAAAAAGAGGTTAGAGTGGGAAAGAGCCAAAGCATAAGAGACTCTTAAAAAATGAGAATAAACTCAGGGTTGGTGGAGGGTGGGAGGGAGGGGAGGGTGGGTGATGGGTATTGAAGAGTTGGGATGAGCACTGGGTGTTGTATGGGAACCAATTTGACAATAAATTTCATATATTTAAAAAAAAAAAGTCAGAAGCTTAACCAGCTGGGCCACCCAGGTGCCCCAAAAAAGTATTTTTAAATTAAAGTGTGTAAATTATATGCCCTGGGAAACTGGAATATTCATTTGACTCATTTTATTATGGTACTTGCTTTCTTGTGGTGCTCTGGAACTGAACCTGCAGTATCCCTGAGGTGTGCCTATATTCTCTTGTGTACGGAGCACAGTCCATGTGATGTGGGAGGTAGAAGCCACATGAGAGGAGGCTGATGCTAGAGAGCGGGAGGGATTTACCAGTGAACTCGTTCATTTTTTTTTTTTTTTTAACATTGATTCATTTTTGAGAGCTAGAGTGTGAGCGGGGGAGGGGCAGAGAAAGAGGGAGACAAAGAATCTGAAACAGGCTCCAGGCTCTGAGCTGTCAGCACAGAGCCTGACGCAGGGCTCAAACTCATGGACCGGGAGATCATGACCTGAGCTGAAGTCGGACACTTAACTGACTGAGCCACCCAGGTGCCCCTTCTTAGAATATATTAAATGCATGTATGTTAATTCATCTTGACACACCGTTTTAAACAATTTTTTTAGGAAGATATTTATATACGTGTGTGTATGTGTGTGTGTGTGTGTGTGTGCGCGCATGCGAATGGAAAATGCGTCTTTACCTGATGAAAATTATGTATGGAAAACTTTTGTAGATGCATTTGATTTATTTGTTATGTTTGTTTTTTTCTGCTTTTCCCTTCTCAGGAGATTTTGGATCAGATGGAGTCACTCAAGTTAGAAAATCATCATCTTTCTGAAATGGTGATGAAATTGGAATTGGGTTTACATGAGGTACATAAATAGAAACTTAAGTCTTTTTCTGTTACCCAAGCCTTTTAAAGAAGTAGCTTTAAATATTGATGTTGTAAAGACAGAGTTAAGATCAAACAATGGAATGCTCCTTCTGCAGAAACATTCTCAAAGAAGTCAAGACAATGATGGAAATGAGCAAAATATCACTCTCCACTTCAGCAATTGGAAGATTTTTTTTTCATTATGCATATGACAAAATATATGTATAGTCTGTGTTCTTAATAGGGAGCGTGTATATAAAGTGCTCAGCATAGTGTCTGGAATGTAGTAAGTATGCAGTAAATGTTACGTACTATTATTACTGTTGTAGGTACTATGTTCATAATATCTTGTCCTTATAAAGTATATCACCTTTTACATAATTTGGTTTTAATTATACTTCTATAAGGCATAATTAATTTAGTCAAATATTCTAGAATCTTTTACATTCAAAGTATTTTAGTAGACAGTGTAACAGACACAAGGATGGCTGAGGATTCTTGCCTTAGGAGAGTGAAAGTAAACCAGTAAGGAGGGTAAGAAGTGTGTACCAGCTCCTGTGAAGCAGGCAGAATATGCTTACTTAACAGTGAGTTATAAACCCTGTGGATGTCCTTTTAGCTATTTTTTAATAAAATTCTTGTAATTTGCAAAATGACCCATCTGTTCTGACCCATCTCTTCTTGATGTTGGTCAGATGCCCGAAGGTTGTAGAAATTCTTCTTTTCTGCACTTCCAGAGAGTGTGTGCCTTCAGAGATGTATGGTTACACAGCCCCTATTTGCTATTAAGTAGTTTTAATTTCATAATCATGGTTTATGGGGGCTGGGGTGGGAGAAAGTGCAAAATACAAAATACTAAATGAATACTTTATTTCAAGTAAAAGAAAATATTGGGGACTATCTTTATAATCTTTTGGGACAGTAAGATTCTCTTAGCATCATGAATGCATAAAGAATTTTACAGCATAAACAATTTTACAACATAAAAATGTAAAATTTGTGGATGGCATAAGACCCCATAAAATAAGACTAATAGAGTTGGGGAAAACAATTTGTACATAGTCAAAATGTTAATATGAAATATTAATATGGGGCACCTGGGTGGCTCAGTTGGTCAAACGTCCAACTTCAGCCCAGGTCATGATCTCACGGTTTGTGGGTTTGAGCCCTGTGTCAGGCTCTGTGCTGACTCTCACAGTCTGGAACCTGCTTTGGATTCTGTGTCTCCCTCTTCCCTTCCCCTGCTCATTCTCTGTCTCTGTCTCTGTCTCTGTCTCTCTCTCTCAAAAATAAACTTTAAAAAAATTTTTTTAATTAAAAATATTAATGTAAGGATTTCCTGCAAAGGTAATAAAAAGATCAGATTCCAGTAGAAAAGTGGACAAAGAACAGATAATTCATAGAAGTAATGCAAAAATCTAGTGACCAAGAAAAGCTTATTTAACCTCCCTATAACCAAAACAAAATAAATATTTTTTTGCTAACTGGCTTGACAGTGATTTTTAAAAATGAGTATAATCAGTATTGGCAAGGATATAGGGCAATAGACTCTTAAGCTCTGTTAACGAGAAAGTGAATAGATATGGCCTTTCTAGAGGACAATTTAGCAATGTCCATTAAACTTGTAAATATAGATAGCCTATAAAGTCCTGGATCATCTGCATTTCTGATTTTGATAGTCATTGCAGAATAGTTCTCCAGAAAGGTCATACCAGTTTGCATTTCCAAAGAACCCATCTTATAGGAGCAAATGTGCAGAAATGGTCATTTTGAAGCTATTTTCAATGTCTAAAAATTTGAAATAAGCTAAATGTTAACCTATAGAGGGATGGTTCATCTGTGCCTATCTATACTATGAAATATTACGTCACCATTTAAGGTGGCAGATGAAAATAATGCATCTCATTTTGCTCCCTCCCAAATCCCTCTAAAACTGTAATGAATGGATTTTTCTTAATTTTAGTAATTTTTTTAAGAGTTTACTTATTTTGAGAGAGAGAAGAGTGAGTGAGAGTGTGTGCAAGCGGGGGAGGGGCACAGAGAGGGGGAGAGAGAATCCTAAGCAGGCTCCACGCTGTCAGACCCTGATGTGGGGGCTCCATCTCACGAACTGTGAGATCATGACCTAAGCTGAAATCAAGAGTTGGATGCTTAACTGACTGAGCCACCCAGGTGTCCCATGAAAGGATTTTTTTAAGTGCAAGCCTACAAGGATAGGAAAAAGGGGAGAGGAGACAGCAGCTAAATTGTAAGGGGGAAGTTGGACTCATGGCGGGGAGGGGGGGGTGCCAGGAGAGGGAGGGAGGAAGGAAGGAAGGAAGGAAGGAAGGGAGGGAGGAAGGAAGATAGTTGATTTTTGTTTGCCCTGATAAAGCCAATACTAAGCTAGTAGTGGAGAAAGTCAAGATCCAGCTTCATTTACACCACAGAATCTTCAAAAGACTCAGGATTTAGTAGTACTTGATTGAGAGAATCTTATCTTATGCAGTGATTGCCTATTCATATTTAAGAGTTGGGAACTGTCAGGGGTGCTTAAACCAGACTATGACCAGAGATTCTGTTGAGTTTAATTTCTCCTGAAACCCCATCTAACAGTGGTAGTCTTGTCCTTTCTTTACAAATAGCTGGGCATGTGTGTGGCATGCAGTTTTTATATTACCTTTCACATTCACTTATCTGAATTGTTGCTAATAAACTAATAAATTTGAGAAAACTTCAAAAGATGCCTGGCAAAAGCAAGCAGTATCTTTTTAAAAAAAGTATATTTAATGACATCAAACATCAGACTCTGGTTGGTCAAAATCCCATCAAGTCGTTTAAACTTCCTCTGGTTTTGAAGTTACACACAGTGTGAACATGTTGTATGTATTAAGAATAATTATTAGAAGGTTCCTGTTCGTGTTTTATCACCTAGGAAGGTGGAATTACTTTTACAAATGAATGTTTGGATTAAATAACTATTGTAACAAAATTAATTATCTTAATAATGAAAGCAGTAACTCTGATAAAATAAATTATATGCCACACTTAAAAAATCGACAGTAGTTTGTAGTTTAACTCCTGTATCCTGCAGTTGTTTTTTTTTTTAAGATTTTATCTGGCATTGGCAACTTATTGAAAAATTTTGTAACTTACATCACTGTTGGTACACAGATAATTGGATGCTGCATCTTAAAGTTTATATTTTAAATTCTGTTTGTTAAACTACTTTTGACCAGCTTATTTCTAGAAAATTCTTTACAGAAAAGACCAAGCTAAACATCATATTAAATTCCAAACAAGATTGCCATAATTTTTCAAAATGTTACTGAAAGATTTTGTCATTAGAAAAAAAAAAAACAAAAACGGTCCAGACTACTGTTTTTTCAGGTACTGTTTTACCAGCAGACACCTAGATAGAAAAGCAATAAAATGAATGATCTTAGAACCTATACCAGATCAGAGTAGGAATCTCCACCTTATACTTGCATGCAGCTTTACCACGTAGTTCATATTGATTTCACGTCCCAGAATAGGTGCCGATGTTATGTAAAAGTCCTGAAGAGCAGAGTACTTTTCAGAACCTTCTGCTCAAATGCCTTTCTTTGAACTAGGTCTCTCGGTCTTCTTTTGTAGATACTCTGGAAGAACCCATGGCTGCTATTTTCTTTCTTTTCTTTGTTTCTGACTCTACTTGTAGCTTTCCTCCATCTGAGTTCCAGCCTTCCTCTAGCTCCGTAGGTATTCCTTGGCTCATCAGGGAAGCCCATTGTGCTCCTAATTCCCCCCACCCCCCCATTTACTGTAAGAGACAACACTTTTTTTTCCTCATAGGGGGCCAAACACAAGTATTCACTTTTTCCAAAGTAAAGCTACAGATGAACTAGTTATAACTGAAAGAAATGTAATTTCCCACCAGCAGTCTCCCAGATCACAAATATTCTTCTACAAATTAAGTAACTCTAGCATTCTCTTTTATTAGGCAAAAGAGATTTCACTAGCAGACCTCCAGGAGAATTATATTGAGGCCTTAAATAAATTAGTGTCTGAAAATCAACAACTGCAGAAAGAGTTGATGGATACTAAATCTAAGCTGGAGATTTCTACTCAGATATGCAAAAAAAACCATGAGAGAATCTTTAAACCGGCACACAGCAGAGTACCTGAGTTCAAGAATACGGAGTCCAAGTAAAATTTCTTCACAGTTTACTTAAAATGTGTACTATTGGAACTCTCGTTTGAGCACGATTTCAGACTACAGAAATTAAATCTTCCTCAAACGACTCTATGTCTGATTCTGAAGTACAGTGTGGACAAGTAAAGCTGCCATGAGGATAAAATGCGGCGGGTGGTTGTATGGCACTTCCTTCAAGCTTTAGTTTCAGACACTCTGGACGCATGCATAAACAACGTCCTTCCTCCCCTGAGCCTTTCCATGCTGCCTCCCCCCTCTGTAGCCCCACTTGTACCTTAAAAGTAGAAATTGGCTTTTCACATAAAGAAAGCTTCCTTTGTATTGTTGGTCAATTAATTATAAGCTCTTACCATAAGAAGTCAGCATTCAGTGAAAACCCACCTGGCTTCAGCTCTTACTCTACAGCTGACGTGTTTCCTACCTACCAAAGCCTCTGCTGACCCCTCTCCTCCACTGCCACCTCGACCCCAGATGATGTCAGGCACCCTGCTCATGCGCACAGTACTTCCCTCTGTCCTAGCACCAAACACACTATGGCAGTTTGTCTCCGCGTGAGGGCTGAGGCCTGGTGGCGGGGGTTGGATGTTTGGGGCCTGACTGGATAGAAAGAGCATGTAGTCTGAGTGGGCTGCTTTTTTAGTAAATTACAGCCTTACTGGTTAGGCTATTCCTTTGTTTTTAAGTGAACTTCCTGCAGCGGTTCTGTGTTGAAAGAGAAAAGTTACTACAATGTATATTTGTTTTGTTTTCTAATCTGCTATCCAGGCCAACCCGTGGCCCGTACAGACACGATGGAGTAAAGACTGAGCACTGCAAAACAGGTCTTCATTCTCCGAGACGACAGGCGTTGGATAGTATAGAGCCCGTGTCCAGAGTCCTCAGCCCCCTGAGCTCTCAGATCAGCCCTTGCAGTTCCACCATCTCTTTGCCTTCTAACTTTCTGTGTAAAACTAGCTCTTTGCCTTCAGCGCTAGATACAAATGATGCCAGTTTTTCTGACACTGTCTCTGAGAGTATAAATGACCAGGAAGAGTTTATGTCTTCGGTATGGAAACGTTCTGATCTTATTAGTTTATTAAGTCTATTTAGTTTGATTTTATTTTTTACTTTAAGGGTAAAGCAGGGTGATGGTTTTCTGTTTTGTTTTGTTTTTGTTTTTCCTTACTGGTTCTCTACCTTAAGTACTCTTTATTATGTTCATGTATTTCTGTCTTGCAGTTTTACTCATGAAGACACATTTCAGCCATGATTACTTTTCAAAATACATCTTAGTTTTGAAAATTAACATAACCATTCATTTGTATCTTTTTTGTTTGTTTGTTTGTTTATTTATTTTGAGAGAGAGAGAGAGAACCAGTGAATGCAGGGGTGGGACAGAGAGAAGGAGACAGAGATTCCCAAGCAGGCTTCCTGCTGTCAGCACAGACCCCGATGGTGGGGTTCGAACTCACCAGGATCATGACCTGAGCAGAAACCAAGAGTCGAAGTCTTACCCAACTGAGCCACCCAGGCACCCCCATTCATTTGTTTTTAACCCTAATTGGAAATTCCTTTCCTGCCTTTTTCAGAGAGGGTCAATTTTGTATTTCAGAGAGGTCAATTTGTAGAGGGTCAAGGAATATCTCTGGATGCCAAGATGGTCGTGAGGCCTAGCCAGTGAAGAAGAAAGGAAGCAACTTGGGAAAGGGAGAAAGCGGGTGGGTTGAGGCGGAGGAAGGAACTGCGCCTGACGTGTCCAGACGTGGACTGGGTACCTCAGTGCGACACTCGCTGCTCCATATTCCTGAAGCCACTGTGCAGACTCCACCATTTGTCTGCGTTCTCTACCGAAGCCCTTGCCTCTGGCCAGATTTTCATTACCGTCACCAGTTACATGGTCCTATCCCTGTGAAAATGCAGTATTTCTGACCTTTGCATATGCCAACAGGTTCATGGAAGAGTTTTCTTTTCATTGTTAAAAGAAATCTCCGCTTCACTTACATGTAATTCTGAGACCTAAAAACATCCTGAAAACTTTCTTCCTAAGTTTGGCAGCAAAACCTTTTTGGCACTAAAACCTGACCTGAACTGAACTGATGTGCTAATATGTATAGACTCTTTATCCCACTTAGTATTTTGCTTCAGAAATATCAGTGTATTTGATTATGAGACGTTACCTCAGACTCCACTAAGGTAATACAGTTGATCCTTATTCATCACGGATTCTGTATTTGCGAATTCTCCTACTCGCTTAACTATTTAACACCCTGTTCAATACTTGAGGGACTCCCACAGTCATTCGTGGTCCTTTGAGGAGCTGTGAAAAGGTTGGATCCCCGCTTACACGTCCCCAGCTGAGATTGGTTGAGGTGGTGCTTTGCCCTCCTGTCCAGCTGTCACACAGAGGTGACCAGAGTGGGGACGACGTGGGGACAGCACAGTGTAGCACAGGGAGCTCGGGCTCTGGGGCCTGGTAAACAGGGTTGGAACCCCAACTCTGGCACCCGTTAGTGGGGTGGCCTCTGGCAAGTCACTTCACACTTTTGCACCTCGTTTTCTCTTATGTAAAATAAAGAAAATGGATTCTACCAGGAGGAGTTGTTTTTAGGATGGTAGTCTGTGTGAGATTGTGTGTGTGTATATTTTCCCAAGGAGCAATGATTCTTTATTCACTAACTCTGTGTTTGAGGGACTGTATATAGAAAATAACGACTGCACGTGAGAATGGACTGTATGTGGTACATGTCCTATATTACCTTTCTAAAATCTGGATTCTGAAATACCGTGGCCCTAGGAGTTTCAGATGAGGGAGTGTGGACTGAGATTTTGGATGAGGGAAAGCATTGATTTCACTTGCTGTCTAATCTGTTGTCGGTAGATTTTCTGTGCTTTAAAATCAAAGTAGCATATTCAGATTTTAAAAGTGAATATAAAATAACAGGCATTAGGTATATTCTCTTCTGAGGGTATTAAAGGATATATAAGTCTGAACTGAAATATTCTTTAGGCCCATAACTAACATATTTATGTGACACTTTACATTTATACAACTTGTGTCAGAAAGGAAGAAGTCTTATGTTAACATTTATGGAACAGCTGCTTTTTTACTAGTCCTATCATTAGGATAAAAACAAATTATCTCTTTGGAAGAAAACGTATTTTAAGTCACCTTTTAATATTTCTCGTTAGAAAATGTATCTGAGAAATCTACTGTTCAACTTACATATGTCCAAATTTGTTTCTCCTTCAGTGTCCCTTGCCTGTGTCTCCTCTTGGTTCAATAGCTACCAGATTTTTGGAAGAGGAGGAACTGCGGTCCCATCATATTCTAGAGCGCCTGGATGCCCATATTGAAGAACTTAAAAGAGAGAGTGAAAAGACAGTGAAACAGTTCACCACCCTAAAGTAGTCTTTTTAAAAAATCACAAACTTGGAAATAAAAATGAACCCTGAAGAGTTGCTGTCACCCGACGAAGCAGCTTGTCAAAACACGAACATGTAAAAATAGTGAAGATGAGACATCCTAACACTGTTGGGAAGAAATCTGAAAACCTGATGCTTCTCTAAGGCATTTTCACTGTACTGGTTTGTTTGAAGAACTTTCTCCAGCAATAACTTGTAAGAATAAACCACTTTGCTAGACTTCTTTTTTTTCTCACATTACTCTTTATTATTAAGTGGTATTTTCTCTTAATGACTTCACTGTGAATAGCTGTAGACTAATTAAAATAAGGATTTTATGATACAAGTTGAAGAGAAAGTAACTATAGAAGTGGGTAATGCAAGTATGGATTTCAGAGTCAGACTGATCCAGATTGATGTACCAGTGTTGTTGCTTCTGGCCGGTTGGGTTGGGAGAGTTTATAGGGGTGAAAGAATTGTGACAGAAAGCCCTGTCTTGCTCCAAACAAAGTATGAGAGAGAGGTGGAGGGAGAGGACAGGCTGGTTTTAGGCATGCGTGCCTGTGGAATGTCAGATGGAAATGCTTGGCATGTGCATTTCTGAGATGTTTAAAGCGGAGACAAAGATCTCAGGGTGCAGAAGGTGTTTAAAACCATGGAGCGCTGATATGATCTACCAAGGAGGATGTGTAGGGAGAGGAGAGCAGTACGCAGGGCTGGGGGCCCTGAAGGATGCCAGCATCTGAGGATCCCAGGAAATGGATCAGTGGAGGAGCTAGAATGGGCAGCTGGAGACATCAGAAGGCACCGGCTGAGGGAAGGGACAGGGCTTCTGCGACTCTCCCCTCCCCAGTGCCCCTTTCCTCTCAGCATACAAACATCCTGTCATTTCCCCTTTCTTTAAAGCAAAACAAAACCTCAGTTCCCTGTGCCTTTCTGTCTCATACTCTGTATATTTCCTTTCTTTCACCCAAACATTTCTGGCAAGAGTTGTCTGCAGTGATGTTTCTGGTTCCTCACCTCCCTCTTAACCTCCTCCAACCCCACCTCCATCCCTACCATGAAACTGCTTTCTTGCTCTCGAGGTCACCAGTGATCTAATTAGTCCCTGAGCATCATTTCACACATTAGCCAATCCCTCTTCCTCTCTTGGCTTCTATGACCTGTCACTCCTGGTTTCTCTCCTACCTTACTGGCCCCTCCATCTCACCTGCTCTTCTGGCTTTTTCTCTTCCGAAGCCTCTCCTCTCCCTTCACCCCCACCCCGGGGCTTTGACATGGGTTTTCTCACTCAACTTCCCCAGAATATTCCATTCACTTTTTAAGCTTTTAAGAGCATCTATAGGCCAGTGACCCCTGCATTCAAAGCTCATGTTGACTTCTCTCCAGAGATGCTGTCTTAGATACCTGACTCCCAGAGCTGCTTTACTCGAATGTCTGGTGAGCATCCTATGTTGAATTTTCACAAGAGAGAACTCTTGGTTCTCCCTCCTCCTAAGATTGCATGTCAGGACAGCTTCATGTCTGCCATTTGCTAGGAGTTCCCCTTACTTCCTTCTTCACCCACACCTCCAGGTCCAAGCCATTGGGAGGTCCTATCAGTTCTGCTTCCCAAATCTCTCTTAGATGCAGCCATTTCTCTCCCTGGTGCCACTACCCTGGTCCAGACTAACGCATACTCCCTTCATACTACTCACCACTCTGAACTCATTTTGTTACTTGATTTACATTTTTATTATCTGTCTACCCTTAGAATTGTGCTTCTTGAGGGCAAGGACTTTGCCAGTCTGGTTCGTCGTGGGGGCGTCATCACCCAGCACAAGCCCAGCACTGTGGAAGTGCTCAGATTGTTTGAACCAACAGATAAATGTCCTTCCTTAGATGCACCACGTTTTCCCTTTGTGCCTGTGGACGTGCTGTCCCTTAGGTCAGCCTCCTCTTCCCAAACTCTTTCACATGCCCCTATTATCTTGCCTGGCAAAGACTTCCCACAGCCCCCGATCAGACTCAGGGAGAGCTGCTCATTTCTTACAGTGCCTTGTGTGTGCCCTTCTCAAAGCACTGACCATACTGTGCTGTCTAATTTCTGTCTCTCCCACTAAATTGGAAACTCCTTAAAGGAGGGACAAGGTCCTGCCTCTATCCAGTATGCTGTCTTACACATAGCAGATACTAAGTGAATACTAGGTGGATAAAAATGGCTACTATTCTGGGCTTCATTGTACTCACCTGTAAAATGGGGATGGTACGTCATGGAGTTGAGAGGATTTACTGAAAAGACATTTCTGAAAGGGCTTTGCAAACTCTAAAACTGTGATTCCCATCTGGATTGGTATGAGGGGATTTTTGAATGTCAGACTGTCCCATGCTTCCACTTAAAATATGTAGGGTGCAACCCCAAGTTTCTATGGTACATGTTGACTAGGAGGAGCAAGGACAGACTCTAGTCACTGGAGATGCATAAGGAATCATGAGGTACTATGTACACCCTTAAACTTATACTGCATTGTTGGTTGAAGTAAACTGTCTAAATTTGTCGAAATGTTTGATTGCAATTTAATCTCTCAACTTCATTTTTCAAGAAGATATGCCAAATATTAAAATGTGTCAACTAAATTTGAGCTAGTTTCCTAACCCACACTTTACAAAATCTTTCTAGGATCAGGATGCTCACAGGAGATGAAAAGGTAAGGGTGCTCTCATCTACTTTTGGTGTTTACGGATGACGTTGTGTTGGGTGAGTTACCTCATTCCACTTGGCCGGCATTCCCAGTGAAGTTTGGTCTGGATTTCTATGCAGGTTTTAGCTGAAGAGGACAAAGTGGAGTTCTCACTGTGGGGAGGATGCTGCCTTTCAGTGGAGCCTCCTTTGATTTCAATGAGCCGAGGATGCAGTGGGTGTCATTGTTCCCACGTGATTTATGTGGCTTACCCAGGGTCCCAGAGCCAGGCTCTCTTTAGCAGAGGCCAGGGGTAGAGAGTGCAGACTCTGCAGGCTGGCGACCCTGTTCCTAATCCTGGCTCTACCGCTAACTGGCTTTGTGACCTTGCACAAGTTAATTGCTCCATACCTCAGCTTTCTCATCTGTAAAACGGGAAGCAATAATCATGCCTCCCTCATAGGGTTTTTGTGAAGATTAGTATTTGTAAAGTACATAGAACAGTGCCTAGCCTAGTAAGCACCATGAAAGTATCTTGTCAAGTAGAAAAAAAACACAACACTGTCTCTGTTATGTCTTCTCAACTTAAAAAAAAAATTTCTACTTTCCTTCTCCTACCTAGACACATATTGCTTGGTAAACTGGGGTGATGGTAATCTGTTTGCAAAACACCCTTGAGTCCAGAAACTAAAAGTTACGGGTGAGAAAAATAACTATAAAATAAGTTCTGTCATTAAGAACATGCATAAACAAACAGGTGTCATGAATGGCAGTCAAGGGCAGAAAGGTAAGGTTAGAAAAAGAGATTTGTTGACTTGTTCTAGAAACAGTTTGAGATCGCATGTAAAACATATCAAAAAGAAACAGTGGAATCAGGGCAAAGGGAAAATGAAGGCCATCAATGTCCATTCACAAATTAACAGAATATCTAGTTCAGTTGCTGGGGACAGGCAGCAACTTTACCTCTGAGGTTTTTGTTTGTTTGTTTGTTTTTTTAATGTTTATTTATTTCTGAGAGAGAGACAGAGCATGAGTGGGGGTGGGGGTGGGGGAACAGAGGGAGACACACAATCCAAAGCAGCTGTCAGCACAGAGCCCGACATGGGGCTCAAACCCACGAACTGTGAGATCATGACCTGAGCCAAAGTCAAATGCTAAACCAACTGAGCCACCCAGACACCTGAGTTGTTGTTGTTGTTGTTGTTGTTTTTTTTAAGTTTATTATTTATTTTGAGAGAGAGCACATAAGTGGGGGAGAGACAGAGACAAGGAGAGACAGAATCCCAAGTAGGCTCTGTGCCATCAGTGCAGAGTTGGACATGGGGCTCGAACTCGCAAACTGTGAGATCATGACCTGAGCCAAGATCAAGAGTCAGATGCTTAATTGACTGCACTGCTCAGGTGCCCCTTACTTCTGAGTTTCTTAAGGGCAAAAGTGGGGAAGGAAACATTATGTAACAGCTTTATGGTGCTGACGAGATCAAAACAGACCATGGGTTGAAGAGAAGCACATCTTTTTTGAATGCGTGTATGAGCCTTAGGAGAGGTCCTACAACATTTTTGTAACTGATAGTAATAGAATCTGCACAGTTTCCTTACAGTGTGCTTTCATTGTGGGCTGATGGCAAAGGCTGAAGTGCAATCAGAGACCAGTTCTAAGACAATCTCAGATGTGATGGTGTAAAGCTCTCATGGTCTGGCCTGATCACGGGATAATTTGGAGAAATGATGGACTGCAGGCCTTCAAAGCAATCTTCTATAAAAGCTGTTTCTTTACAGTGTGATTTCGATAATCTCACAGCCAGTTCACTCTTTTTTCCTCTGTGGGAACCTAGAATTTGGGCATTTTATGTCGTCCATTAAGGCCAAGTTCAAATCATTTGACAATACAATCATTAGAAATAAGTGTACACTCTTCTTATGAAAAGAAAGAACCTTACTAAGGCAATGCTTGAATGGTGGAAGGTCCAGGAACTCCCTGATACTAAATGCAAAATAGACAAATTTGCGTATGTACATTTTTCTCTCAGAGACTGTCCATCAGACTCTCAAGGATATCTGTGAACTGGTGGGGGGGGGGGGGGTGGAAAATCAAGAACCACAACTTCAGGGACTGGAATTTTCCCAGAATGATGTTATCTGGGAAGAGACACAAAATTTGCAGGAGCCCATCCCATTCCTGTTGGGGCTGGGGCTGAGTTTTAAAGTGCAGCTGGATAGTCATTAAAAACTCAAGCTTTTCTGACAAAATTATGAAATTTAGAAGTTTTGAGTTCGAGAGCGAATGGCTAAGCAAGAATTCTTGAGATGTTTTTAGTGCAAAAGTTGATTGTATTATAGCACGGGGACAGGCCCCATGCGCAGAAAGAGCTGCACCAGGATTGTGAGGGGTGACTACGTGCTTTTTAATTAGTGAGGTTAGGGATAGCGTAAGCCTCTAAGGAATTTGGAAGCAAGGCTTTCAGGACCTTGAGGGGCTAGCTGCTGTTAAGGTTACTTTTAGTCTTTAATAAAACATAAACATTAGGGCACTAAGGCAGCCATGAAGGTCATGCTGTGCGTGGTTCAGGTTGTCAGTGGGTTGCAAGCTAGAAGGAGACTTAATTTTGGCTCCATTTCTCTTGCCTTTGTTCTCATCATTTTCAATAATAAAAGGACAGGTAACCCAATTTTAAAGTGGGCGAAGGATCCGAATAGACATTTCTCTAAAGAATATATACAAATGGCCGAAAGCACATGAAAAGATGCTCTGCATCACTAGTCTTCAGGAGAATGCAGCTTCAGGAGAATGCAACGCTATGTGAGATAACCACTTCATAGCCGCGATGGTATAAGAGATGGACAATAAACAAGTGTTGATGAGGATGTGGAGAAATTGGAACGCTTCTGTGTTGCTGATAGGAATGTAAAATGGTGCAGCCATTCTGGAAAAGTTTGACAGTTCCTGAAAAAGAGTCACCGTTTACCCAGCAGTGCCAATCCTAGGCACGTGTCCAAGCTCACGAGAACACAGGTCCACACAGAAAGTGACACATGCATGTTCACAGCAGCGTTACTCATGGTGGCCAAAAGTTAGAAACAACCTGAATGTCCCTCAACCGATGAGCCGATAAACAAAATGTGCTGTATCCAGACAGTGGAATATATTTGGGCGTAAAAAGGGATGAAGCATTGCTGTCACAACACTGATGAACCTTGGGAACATTCTGCTACGTGACAGAAGCCTGTCACAAAAGACCACATATGTATCATTTCATTTATATGAAGTGTCTATGATGGGCAAATCTGGAGAGCCAGACAGTAGGTTGGTGGTTGCTAGGGGTGGCGGGGAGGGGGGGAAGGTGGGGGAGGTTGAAGACTAAAGAGTAAGGGGTGTCTTTTGGAGGTTATGAGAGTGTTCTACAATTGATTGTTGCACAAGTCTGAATGTAACAACCAAAAAACTATTGAATTATATGCTCTAAATGGGTGAATTGTATGGTATGTGGGTTATATCTTAATAAAGGTGTTACCCAAAAAAAGCCTTCCTGATGCATAGCAATGCCTAAAAAATTCAGGTTTATATTCAGAACACATCACAGCACAATGCATGCCAAAGTTTCATGTTTTCTGCTCTGCGGGCCCATTCAGGAGTAACAGTGGTAGCCTTCTTCAGAGAACGGGTGACCAAGCTCTGTCTGCATGATTGCTTGTGAGTGGAGGCAGTTCCTCACCTCCAAGATGATGTGAGTAAGGGCTTTGCCGCAAGCTGGGCATGCTGTAAGCCTCCTGCTCTCCCTCCAGGGCGTGGTCTTACGCTGCCTGTGAGGGGAGCAGTTTCCAGGATTACTGAGGGTCCCGGCAGCAAAGTCCATAATAATCAGCCAGGCAGCACTTTTTGGCTAAGTATCTTGTATGGAGGGGCTACAGGAATGCTTGGCATGAACCTCAGTGGTGAGGAGGACTGCGTCCAGAACGTTTCAGAGAGCGCTACAGACCAATGATGGGGAAGTGTGTGAATATGGGACATGTGCACTAAGACTGCTTGGCAAATCCTCCAATAGCTCTCCAAGCATGACTGGGAAAAACAGAGAAAGGAAAGCCAGATCCATTACATAAACCTCTTCATTGCTTCAGCTCTGGAACACAGATCAGCTAAGACCGTTTGACACTAGTTTGCCCAGTGCTTTTGTGGAACAACCACTCCTTTGGGAGGCATCTGGTGTGGCTGAGCTAATTGCCAGTTCCCAGAGCTGTCCTAATTCCCATGGCACTGGCTTTGGGAGGCAACGAGGACCTCTCGGGATTCCATCTCTTGGATTTGTCTTACCCCTGTTGGATAACATGCCAGTCCCCGAATCTTTCTGCAATCTAGAACACATGTTTCAGGTCCTCAGCCCAAAATTAAATGCTACAAACAAGGCCAGAAGTGTTTTCTACCAATTAATTTCAACTGTGATGGAGGATATAGCCTGCTCCCAGCAGGAGCATGTACTCCAACTGTGCAGGTCCCCGTATAACCCAACAGAGTGGTGGCTGGGCAGGAGCCCAGTGGTTTCCCCAGTGATCCCCCTCCTGGCTGACAGCCCAGCGTGGAATCCTGACCTGTTCATATTAACAAGTCCTGGACCGTGAGTGAAGGATAGGAAAGATTCTAGGTAGCTGGTATGTTCAGCGGGCTACCTCCTGCAAAAACTTCCATTTGTATAGTGAGAAGGCATCACCTGATCTTTTTTATTTTGCTCCAAAAGGTCTTAATACTATCACTTTTTAATTTTTTATTTTTTTGGATTTGAGGTACACAAATGTGTTCTCTTTTTTTAGTGATTTTTTTATTAACTTGTTTTATTTTTTATTTTTTTAAATTTACATCCAAATTAGCATATAGTGCAACACTGGTTTCAGGAGGAGATTCCTTAGTGCCCCTTACCCATTTAGCCCATCCCCCCTCCCACGACCCCTCCAGTAACCCTCAGTTTGTTCTCCATATTTATGAGTCTCTTCTGTTTTGTCCCCCTCCCTATTTTTATATGATTTTTGTTTCCCTTCCCTTATGTTCATCTGTTTTGTCTCTTAAAGTCCTCATATGAGTGAAGTCATATGATGTTTGTCTTTCTCTGACTAATTTCACTTAGCTTAATGCCTTCCAGGTCCATCCACTTAATTGCAAATGGCAAGATTTCATTCTTTTTGATTGCTGAGTAATACTCCATTGTAGATATATACCACATCGTCTTTATCCATTCATCCATTGATGGACATTTGGGCTCTTTCCATACTTTGGCTATTGTTGATAGTGCTGCTGTAAACATGGGGGTGCATGTGTCACTTCGAAACAGCACACCTGTATCCCGTGGATAAATGCCTAGTAGTGCAATTGCTGGGTTGTAGGGTAGTTCTGTTTTTAGTTTTTTGAGGAACCTCCATACTGTTTTCCAGAGTGGCTGCACCAGCTTGCATTCCTGATTACTATCACTTTTTTAAAGAACACCAAGCAATTCCAGTGTTTTCTCAGGCTAAGCCATTCCCTAAATCCATATATTTCAAGCTGTTTTCCAGAGATCTGAAATTTTTCAGTGTTAATACATGTTCCGTAGAAATATGCCCAAGCGGAATGAGAAATGCTGCATATCGTATCCCCTAGGGCCAGTATAGAATTGGGAGAACTCTTCCCTTCACTGGCCAAGATCCTTCCAGCCCTCCAGCTCTCTCCCAGTGCCTCCTCTATTGCCTCCCAAAGCACTGGGAGCTGGTGACCTTAGGCACTTACAGTTCTCGACCTTTTGTGTGCCAGGGACTCCTGTGACAGAGTGGTGAAGCCTATGGACACCTCAAAATCATGACTACGTGCATAAAATAAAATACCTAGTGTTAAAAGGAAAGCCAATTATTTTGACGTTCTGTTATCAAAACCTGAGACAAAACAGATTTGTAACACAGTATTCTGTATACTTCTTTATTAACTCATTAAATAACAAGATTGAGTGGCGGGTCTGGCTTCTACTATGCTTTCAAAGCAGTGACTCATGAAAATCATGTTTTGAGATGTCTACAACAAGTGTAATGAGATATAAAAATATCTGTGATTTCTACTGGAATAAAGCTCCAGGTACTGGTAGCTGCTGTGGTTTATGGTCTATATTCTTAATGGAATAAAAACTAAATTTCAGTTAGAGCTTACTGAGAATTAGGATGTCAATTTTTCCCATCCAAGTTCATGGACTCCTAAATTCCATCCTTTTTTTTAAAAAAATTTTTTTTAACGTTTATTTATTTTTGAGACAGAGAGAGACACAGCATGAACGGGGGAGGGGCAGAGAGAGAGGGAAACACAGAATCGGAAGCAGGCTCCAGGCTCTGAGCCATCAGCCCAGAGCCCGACGCGGGGCTCGAACTCACGGACCGCGTGATCGTGACCTGAGCCGAAGTCGGACGCTTAACCGACTGAGCCACCCAGGCGCCCATGAGTTCCATCCTTAAGCACCTTGGTAGGGGGTCTGTGAACTCCAGGTTAAGAATGGAGAGGCTTAGGGGCACCAGGTGTCTCAGTCGGTTAAGCGTCTGACTTCGGATCAGGTCATGACCTCATAGTTTGTGGGTTCAGGCCCCACGTCGGGCTCTGTGCTTACAGCTCAGAGCCTGGAGCCTGCTTCGGATTCTGTGTTTCCCTTTCTCTCTGCCCCTCCCCAGCTCATGCTCTGTCTCTCTCTCAAAAAATAAACAAACATTAAAAAAAAAAAGAGAGAGAGAATATAGAGGCTTAGAACTTTATAAGGTTTACCTCACACCTGGTCAGTCTTGTTCTCTGTGAACACACACTTGGGTAGAGGGGGTACTATTTGTACTTAGTATCCCTGACTTACACAAGGAAACTTTTTTTTTTTTTTTTAATTCATGGCATACCTTTAGGCATCTTGGAGAACAAGTGTTGTTCATTGGCAGGCCAGAGCATCACACCTGGATTATTGGGGTGCCTGGAGTCTTGGGAGCCCTCAGCATTTGGGGCAGCCAGGTCAAGTCTGGGATGGGCAGAGCTCCTGGCCTGGGGCTCCTCAGAGGAGAGCTAGGTTTGGCCATACAGCCGATAGTCCGTAGAGGTGACAAGCCCAATGAGTGATGTGTGGAATCTTGGGCTTGCTGGATGTGACCAGGGAGAAGCTGGACCACTTGAACATCTTTGACAGAGCCGCAGAGGGTGCCACTGTCTTCTGTAGACAAGGTGCTAAAGGCAATTTTAGGCTAAAGGCAAAAGGGAATTTTGCATCCCAAGTGGAGCCACCTGGGGACTGCGGGGCAAGAGACAGGTGAGGGGTGGTTGACGTAGGGGGGCCTGGTGGTGTTCTCGTGGGTGCAACCCTGCAAGCAGTCTCAAATCTCTGTCTTCACAGAACAATCCAATAGTCTGAATCTTTCTGGAATCTCAAGACCTGTATCTTGGACTCTTGCCCTAACAAGACTCTTGTCTGCCTGCAAACAAGGCAATTATTTTCCAGCAATGGTCTGATAGTTGTAGCTGTCTACCGGTGTACCCTGTCACTTCTTATCACAAGCTAAGCTACAGGTTGACGGCTCCAACGAGAAACAGAAGTTGTCCAAATTAGCATTTCACGTTGTTAACACTGGATCTAAAAGTGTTTGATTGGATTCAAGTCTATCCATAATATTACTAGAAACTTCAACGTTAAATTTGTCAAGAAAGGAATTACACTTAGAGTCTTGAAATACAATCTGTATTGTTGTAATCTTCAAATTGTTGTTGTAAAGAGCATTATCACTACTTGGCAAAGTTCCTTGTCAAGGTCTGTATGAAGAATTTAAAGACATTGTTAATTCAAAATGCCTTGATCAGGAATTGTGCATAATGGTTTCAAGCGTAAGTCCTTATATAGAAAGTTAAAGTCACAAAAGAAAGCTCAGGGTTTTCATTAAAAATTTTTTAAAAAGACCATATTAAGTCATACTAGATCATATAAATCATATAAATTCAATGTCTTCTAATATTTGCATTTTATCTTTATCATCATAATTACATATTTCAGAGAAAATCGATGAATTTTGTCCCACATAGACACCTTTAAATCCTCTCTTGTTTACCCCAGAGGGTTGTACAAATATTACTGTCTATGCTTTTTATGTGAAGTCTTCTTCAAAATGTTCAGTCATGAGATGAGAGGGCCTCATGGCGGAGCCTGCCATGAGTTCTGGCACGTCATGGGCCTGCCCCTCCTCCTCTTCCTTTATATGCCTCAGCTAAAATATTTCTGCAGTTAAAATCTATTTTGATTAATGGTTAAATATACGTGAGCTACTCAGATGACAGCTCATCCATTTATTAGTTCATTCGTCAAACATTTAATCAAGCAAACCCCTCAACTAGGAGCCTGAGCACCTGCTACTCCCTGCAGGTGCCAGCGCAGGTGACACAGACCCCAACTCCCTTCACACTCGCAGAACCTGACAGGTGTGCCTGGCGGCCTAGTAACACACCTGCACCCTGAGCACTTTGTATCTTAAAAAGTGCTTAAAGATAGCCCCAGTGCCCAGGGCGATGGGGCCCAGAGAATGGAGTCTCAGAGCAGGGAGGAGCACCTCAAAGCCAGCTCACCACTTAGCAGCTGTACGCCCTTGGGCATTTTCCTCATATGCAGAGAGTGGACTCTGATCCTTACTCAGCAAGGCTGTCAGGAGACCAGGTGAGAGGCTGAGTAGGGAAGAGGATGGAAAAGCTGTAGATGGAGCCTTGTAGGTAACACCAAAGAGGGCAGCTGTAGGAAAGCATCCACTCAGGCATCTGACCCTGGCCTCAGGGTGTGGGAGTCAGAGGGGCAGGTGTGATGCAACCCAGACAGCCAGCTCATCCAAAGGAGGGGTGGGGGCTGCATTGCAATGCAGATGCTCACAGGCTTCTGGAGAAATGCTGGCCAGATTTCGGTGTGATTTTCCTGATTTTTAAATGTTGGCACTGATTAACTTTTTTTTTTTTTTTTTAAATACTGCATGTTGAGCAGTAGTTTTCAACCTCTGCCCACACCAGTATTGGGGTGATAAGGATGACCTGGTACCAGGCTCCATTATCCCTGGCAAGGCCCCTCAGGGGGTAGCAAGGCAGCAGGAGGAAGGGTCATCTTTCTTGCCTGCAGGGCTCCCGGGGAAACTGATGCCACAGAAGGTGGCTGCCCGCCATGTGTTCCATCCTCAGTGGAGAATGGGGCTCATCTTGCAATAGAGTGGACTTCTTTAAGAGTTAAACCAGGAGCACCTGGGTGGCTCAGTCAGTTAAGCATCCGACTTCGGCTCAGGTCATGATCTCATGGCTTGGCTTGTGAGCTTGAGCCCCATGTCGGGCTCTGTGCTGACAGCCTGGAGCCTGGAGGCTGCTTCAGATCCTGTCTGCCTCTCTCTCTGCTCCTCCTCCAGTTGCATTCTGTCGGTCTCTCTCTCAAATATAAATAAACTTTTAAAACCATAAAAAAAAGAGCTAAAACCATAAAACTTGTAGAAGAAAACAAAATCTTTGAGACCCCGGTTTAGGCAAAGATTATTATTTTTTTTAATGGTGGCACGGATGATTTCTTTGCCCCTGAATTTAATGAATGCCAACATTTCAACATACATTCTTCAAAATTACATAGAATAAAAGACTACTGAAAATGTCTTAGTTTTGGTCTAATTCCATGCCTTTCTTCTGTCTCCAAGAAGCAAGTGCTGTCCTAGTGATGGTGTTAACATCTCACAACTATATTTTTGTATTTGTTATAGCTATATTTTTGCTCACCCACAAAGAATGCACAGCATGACTTCATGTAGTATAATCTGTATGTCCATATGCTAGAAACAATTAGAAAATGTACTTTAAAATTTATGCCATTTACCGCATCATGAAAATACACCTGTAAATACCTAAAAATATATCTAACAAAAGACATTACTGAACACAAAATCTACTAAACATTACTACTGAGAGAAAGGAAGAATTTCCTACCTCAGCCTCAAAATTGGAAGATGGAAAAGATGGGCAGGGCTAGAATGGCAGGAGGTGTCCAAACACAGTGTCTAATGCAAATCAGTACTTGACCTTTACATATTATGACCCTGTAAATACCCACATATAATATATACCATGATTAATATGACTTTTTTGTACAATATTTCTTCATGAAATTAGTATTTGCTTTGTTTTCATCATAGCTTTCACCAAATAGTCCTGCAAACTCCTCAATGTCACTGTAAAATAGCCCCAGTACCTCGGGTAACTAATTTAGTGGTCCCATTTTATTTTTTCCTGTGATATGCCTCCTGGACTGGTCTGCCCTCTTCCTTTCTAGACCGTGTCCATCCTCATTGTCATGCAGCTGTTCCCCAGATTTGTCCATTACCATCCTCCTGAGTACCCCCCTTGTCTTCCCTTTCTGTAGGAGCTTCCTGGTCCCAGTGCACATTGTTCTTGGCTTACAGGAGGAAGTGGTAATGCCTTATATGTCGTAATCTTGAACATCACACACTGTTATTTCTGTCACATTCTAATTGTTAGAAGAGAGTCACTAAGTGTAGCTCCCACTTAAGGGGATGCAGATTAGGCTCTACCTTAGGAAGGGAGGAGTACCAACGAATCTGTAAAAGTATTTTAAAACCACCACAGGGGCACCTGGGTGGCTAAGTCAGTTGAGCATCTGACTCTTGATTTCAGCTCAGGTCATGATCTCAGGGGCATGAGACTGAGCCCCACATTAGGCTCCACACTGGGCATGGAGCCTGCTTAAGATTCTCTCCTCTGCTCCTCGAATGTACCTCACTCTCTCAAAAAATAATATAAAATAAAATAGTAAAAAAATAAAGTAAAACCACCATAGATGCCATTTGCAAACTCTGTGTGTGAGTTGCGTGTGTGTGTGCATGCATGTGTGTGTATATGTGTGTGTATGTGCATATGAATACCTGCATGTGAGAGTGTGTGTGTGTGTGTGTGTGTGTGTGTGCACGCATGGGGAGGGATCCTAGAGGAATCCCTAGAGGTCTAATAGGGTCCTGGTCCTGTCACTGGAGACCTTGGATTGGTTAGTTTTCTCAAAGAAGAAATGTTTGGAGGGTATAAGGCAGGCAGCCAGGGGCATTATGTGGGATAAGGGCTTGGGGTGGTCTCACCATACAGTATGCAAATCGTATATATTTTCTAACCATTACTTTTCTTCATGTGGTTTCAGATGCACTGGCAGGCTCTCTTGAGTGGGAGATTTTCCTTTTCTTTACCTGTCTTTGGACTCTCCTTCCTTGTCTAGGTAGATTACAGCTGTTCCAGCCAACTCCCAGAAACCCTGGATGAGCTGGGTTTTGTACCGGTGGCTCAGGATGCCTGTCATCTAGTGATCTTGGAAAATTCTAGGTATGTTCATGGACCAGGGGGTGGATTGGCTCAACTGCTTGAATTTAAGGCAGTTACCTAGAGGGAAGGTCTTTTAACAGAGCTGTTTAGGAAGGGAATAGCTGTTTCATGGACAGATGAGCTCCTGGTCTCTGGAAGATTCTAGGAGAGGTAGGTGGCCAAGTGGTGGAGACAGGATTTCTGCTCTTAGAGGCTAGAATCAGTGATGACTAGGATTTCAGGAGGAGCCTGGGACGTTTGGATTCAACACTGCACTGGGAACAACACATGGCCCTTTAATATCATCCTCATAATGCTGAGGACACCCATGGTGTGGCAGTGATGACAGCTGACACTCACCAGGCAGGAACTATGTGTCAGGGGCTCTTCTGTTCACTGTATTCATGTTACCTCATTCAGTCCCCATAAGAAACTTGCATGCTGAGCGCTTTGATTATCCCTAGTTCACCGCTGAGGAAACCAAGACAGGGAGGATCAGTAACTTGCCGAAAGCAGAGGGAAGTGGCCGAGCTAAGACGGGACCCAGGGGGTTGCGTTCCTGTTATGCCAGCCTGACGTTGGCAGACAGGGTCTGAGCTACAGGCCTTCCCTGGCCTTGGGCCGGCCAGAGCTCAGTGAGAAGGGCTGTTCAGCTAGCTGCAGAGCTTCCCCAAGTTGAACCAATATTTACAGAAAGAAACCATGGCTTCAATCATACATTAATGGCTCCTGATGGCGCAAGACAGCTTTCAGTCAAACGGGACCAGCAGCTAAGAGGACATCTTTCCAGAAAGAGGCCCATTCTCTTCTTTTTAAAATGGACTTTTAACACTCTTGCTGAGCTTTAAAAATTTCAAGTGAAGCTTTTACTGACAGAGTGTATTTCCTCCCGCAATCAGGTTAACGTGTTCTCTTCACTGTGTTTCTCCTGGGAGGTGGGGAAGGAGATCCGCTGCTGAAGAAATGGAGGCCAGAGGGTTCATGGTGCCCACGTTTGCCCAAGTCCCAAGGGCGGAACCATCACAAAGGATATGGGCAGGGGAGGGGACAGCCTCTAAATGCCTCAGGCGTCTTGGCTACACCTAATTTTGTAGTATAATAAATGTTAACTTTCCCATCCCCTTGGTTTCACGTACATACACATACAGCAGCCAGTGTTCAGGGAGCAATTTGTAATCCTGCAGTTGTTTCGATTTAAATAAACATCCCCCCGTTTTCCCCTGTCACCATTCTTTGTCCATGTGGGAGCTGCCGGGGCCCTTACATCTGTACTTCATTAATCATGTGGCCCAATTGTTCTTGGCTGTTCAGGGCTGTGGCTGCTCCTGTGCCCTCATGCCCCAAGCATCTCCACAGTCCTGTCTGCCACCCGGGGCAGGGCGCCACGGCCTCCGTCCCTGCACAGCCGGGGTGCAGTGATGTCTGATTCCTTGTGTCAGAGAGGCAGTCAGCCATCCCTCCTGATGGAAACAAAGCAATCTCAGCGCAAGCTGAGGGCCATGTGTTCCTTGAGAAGAAGGGTACTCCTCTGATCGATCTGGTGCCCTGATGGCTTCCTGGTGGCAAACAGTGCGAGTGCTCCCGGCTGGTGGCAGTTTCTGTCTTCCTGTAAACATACATTTCCCACAAGGCAGAGAAACTTGCTGCTGGGCATGTATTTTGTACTCAGTTGAGAAAAAGAGGGAAATGACTGCTCTGGATGTTGTAACTCAACAGCCTTTTTGGTCAACAGCCCTGGAAATAAATCCAGTGATCTAGGAATTCTCTTTTGAAATGACAAATTGATGTTTACTTCAGAAACTTACTGATCATTTATTCCAAATGCAGGTGTCATTTAATCATGACATGAGATGAAACAGCAGGAACGTCCAGCCTGGGCTTCTTCTTCCTGGGGTGGTGTATACCTGCGTGCACTTGTGAGCTCCAAGTGGGTATGTTGGGTGGCATCTCCCTGGAGCCCAGAGGCATTGGGAGGCCTCCAGACCATCCTTGGACCTACGGTTGGGCAGCTGACTGGTTGTTAGTGGGCTAGTTTGCTCTGTTGGGATTGGTGTGGGGAGGGCTGCAGATGCCTTGAGCTATATTTATGTGCTACTAAACAGAAGCACTGAGCTTAGGCTATAGAATCTCCTTTAAATAGGGTCCTGGAAGGGGAAATCTGGGCCAGGATCCACAATTAGGGAGAGGAAAGGCAATTCCATGAAGCTATTCATGGACAAAGAGTCCTGACCACCCCCTGCCACCCACATTCACACACAGGGTGACCATTTTTCTCTTGTCAAGCTGATGCCCTTTGTTTGAGTCCTGTTCTGTGGAATATGCATGTGTTCTCTTTAGAGCCTCAGAAGTAAGTGTGGGCTGCTGGTCTTGGTAAAAAGTTCACCCACTTCTTTAAAGACCACCATGAACTACCTCCCCCACCATCCCCAGGGTGGTCATTCCAGTATCTCCCCTGCCTCAGGTTCCCAGCCCTTCCTGGGGTGTGGCCCCCCCTGAGAGCATCTTAGATTCTCCTCAAGTTCAGGCTGTGGTGTCCAGAGCTGGGCAAAAGGCATGGGGCCAGTCTTGGTGAATTGGAAACATTTCAACAAATGTCAGTGAATTGGTTACTGGACTGCTGAGTTACGTTACTTTGCTGGTCCTGTCTTCATCTTTCCTCTCTGTTTTCCCAGTGAAACACTTGCCCAGCATTTATCAAACCACTATTTTGTGCCATGGAGAAAAACCAAAGTATCTGTGTTCAAACAATTCATGACTAAGTGTGTGGAACCTCCAACAACCCCCACAATCACATAAATCATGTAGAAAGTACCTGGTTAACAGATGAGCTGACAAAGTGCTAAGTGGAACAGGGAAGGTGGGCAGATAATTCCACATGAGATTGGTTAGTGGGAAGGCTAAGGAAGGGCTGACAAAAGATCTGGGGTTGGTTTGGATCTCTGAAGACCAGGCAGGGCTTCTCCAGAGAGAGGGGGAGGGAGGGGATTTCCAGTGAGAAAGAACAGCATGTGTAAAAAGTATGGGGGGGGGGGGCGGGCGTGCAGTGCCTGGGTGGCTCAGTCGGTTGAGCATCTGACTCTTGATTTCGGCTCAGGTCATGATCCCAGAGTTGTGGGATCAAGCCTGCCCACTGAGCCTGGAGCCTGCTTAAGATTCTCTCTCTCTCTCTCTCTCTCTCTCTCTCTCTCCCTCCCTCTGCCCCTCTCCCCCATTTGTGCCCTCTCTCTCTCTTAAAAAACAAAACAAAACATGGTGATATGAGGGTCCATGGCCTGCCTGGTGTTGTGTAGTTAATTTTTGCAAGAAGCATCTCATGGAATCTCTAGCTAAAGTAGAGAAAACATTGTGAAGCCAGAGTGCATGCTATAGATTGAATGTTTGTACCCCTCCCCCAAATTCATGGTTGAGACCAAATCCCCAAGATGATAGTGTTTCAAGATGAGGCCTTTGGAAGGTGATTGGGTCATAAGGGTGGAACCCTCATGAATGGTATTAGTGTCCTTATAAAGAGACTCCAGAGAGCTCCCTTGCCCCTTCCACCATGTGAGGACACGAGGAGAAGAGAACCATCAGGAAGTGTGTTCTCACCAAACACCAAATCTGTGAATGAGTTGATCTCAGATTTCCTCCAGAACTGTAAGCAATGAATTTGGATTGTGTGTGTTTTTTTTTTTTTAAGAGAGACAGAGAGAGAGAGAGAGAGCAGGAGAGGGGCAGAGAGAGGAGGGGACATAGGATCCAAAGTGGGCTCTGCACTGTCAGCAGCTAGCCTGATGTGAGGCTCAAATTCATGAACTGCGAGATCATGACCTGAGCCAAAGTCAGATGCTCAACCAGTTGAACCACCCAGGTGCCCATAAGCAATGAATTTCTGTTGTTGATTAGCCACCCAATCTGTGGTATCCATTATAGGAGCCAGAACAGACTAAGACAATGGGGAACTGAATCTTATCCCTTAGACAATGGGGAGTCGTCAGCAGGTTTTAAGTAAGAGTATAATATGAGCAGATCCTTCTGGCTTTAGTGTTGAGGTTGTCCTGGTTGACAGGATCCAGGAGGCCAAGGAGGAGAGGGAAGGAAGAAGCTGCCTTCTATCAAATTGGTCCACAGCACCTTGAAGGTGGCTCTTGGGGAATGCATTCCTCCTGGGCAGAGACAGCCAGACATGGAGCCCGCCCCTTTGACAAACCCTTTGGTGGCATTTCACCAATGATCGCTGGATCCCAGATGGCTTTGGAATCTTCTGCCCCCCTCCTAGAACCTCCACCCGTTCTTATCTGAATCCTCCGTGGCAGACACAGAGGGGTGCTGCTCAGATTTCCCTTCAAGAGAGAACTTGCTGATTATCTGCAAGGCGTGTATTGTATCAGATAGTTTAGAGCTTCCAGTTGGCAGCATCTTCAGTGTTGGCCTTAGCTTTTAGACATTGTTGGATTCAAGTTGCTGATTTGGGGCGAAGATTTTTTATATCTGTGTTGATGAGAGATATTAATGTGTTGTTTTCTTATAACGTCTTTGGTTTTGGTCTTATGATAATGCTGGCCTCAGATGAGTTAGGAAGTAAGCCCTCTGCTTCTATCTTCTGAAAGAGATTGTAATAAATTGGTATACACTCTTTCTTAAATGTTTGGTAGAATTCGCCAGTGCACCTATATCTGGCCATGGAGCTTTCTTTGTAGAGGGTTATTGATTATTGACTCAATTTCTTTAATAGATTATAGGCCTATTCAAATCACTTATTTCTTCTTGTGAATTTTGGAAGATTGTGTCTTGCAAGGAACTGGACCATTTGCTAGCCTAAGCTATCAAATTTGTGGGCCTAGAGTTATTCATGGTATTCCTTTATTATACTTTTAATGTGCATGGGATCTGTAGTGATACTCCCTCTTCCACTTCTGATATTGGTAATTGTATCCTTTTTTCTTAGCTAGCCTGGCTAGATGATTATAGATATTATTGATCTTTGCAAAGAACCAAGCTTTTGACTTTGCTGATTTTCTCTGTTGATTTCTTGTTTTCCATTTATTGATTTTCGTTCTTTTAAAATTATTTCCTTTCTTCTGCTTCTGTTGCTCTTGTTTTTCTAGTTTCCTAATGTGGAAGCTAATGTAAATTGATTTTAAGAGTTTTTTTCTTTTCTAATATGTGCCTTCAATGCTCTAAATTTCCTACTAAAAAGAGCTTTTGCCGCATTTCTCAAATTTTGAAAAGTTTTGTTTTCATTGCCATGTAGTTCAAAATATTTTAAAATTTCCCTGGAGATTTCTTCTTTGACCCATTAGCTATTTAGAAGTGTGTTGTTTAATCTGAAAAAAAATTGAAGTTTTCCAGTTATCTTTCTGTTAATGATGTCCAGTTTAATTCCACTGTGGTCTGAGAGCAGACAGCACATGATTTCTGTTCTTTTAATTTGGTTGAGGTGTGCTTTATGGCCCAGAATGTGGTCTCTCTTGGTGAATATTCCATGTGAGCTTGGAAATAAGGTGTAATATGCTGTTGTTGGGTGAAGTAGTCTATCGGTGTCAATTATATCCAGTAGTTTGTGGGTGGTGTTGAGTTCTACTATGTCTTTACTGATTTTCTGCCTGTGGATGGGGTCCATTCTCTCACTCCAGATACAGGAGGGGATTTTTCTCTGATATGCCTGGTGGGACCCAGTGGAGATCTGGGAGATAAAACTCAAAAAAATATGGGGGCCCTGATGATTGGGTCCCTGGAGAGTTTTCAACTCTCAAAGTTGTCCACATGGAGCCCCAGCAATTTGTCAATTACAATTCAGGTTGTCCCACCCAGACCATGCTTCCCATGGAGGTTTCTGCTCTGGTGGGTTCTGTTTCTCTGTACCACCTGTCAGTCTCTCCAGTTTACCTTGTGACATGACCTCACTTGTCCTACAGACATAAGAAGGGCCGTTGATTTTTCAGTTTGTCAGCTTTTTACCTGTTAGGAGGGAGTGATGGCTTCGAAGCTTCTTACATGCTGGATCAGAAATCATATGTCTGCCTTCGCTTTTGAACTGAGGCCGAGCTCTTTCTGAGCAGCCCCCAGCCAGTGACTGAGCAGACTAAGGTCTGGCCTGGCCATTTCTGCACAACAAGGGACTCTTCTGTTGTGTTGTCTGAGACTTGGACCACTGCCTGAAGTTCTCCCTGCCTGATCCTGCTTCCTCCATTTTTATCTTTTGCAGGTATTACCCTCTGATACCCTGTGTGCATTCCTAACTCTGTCTCAGAAACTGCTTGCCAGGGAATCCAAGTGGTAAATTTGAACATACGTTCGATACTGTTGGTTCCAGGAGGAGAACAAGGAAATCTATGAGCCACAGGATATGGATAATCTGATTTACAAAGTGTAGCTTGCTAACCTTCGGGCTAGGCTCCACCACTTACGGTCACACATCCCCATTTGACTGTGGTGCTATGAGCCATCCTCCACAGTACTGCCCAGGAGTGAAGACCTCAGCACCTGGCCTCTTCAGAGTCCAGAAAAAGGAGGAGTTTCTGCCCCTCTGTTAAAACCAGTTTTTGTTTGAAGACCTACCTTTTCTACCTGCACCTGACACAAATTATGCTTTCTCCTGAGATGGTGAAGTTCTTCTGGGAGGCTTTCAAGGAAACCTTGGCTTAATACACCAATAGTCCTGGTGTTCTTACAAGAGGAAACATGGGGAGTCATGGATCAGGTGGTGGTGGGGGGCCTCGGGTCATCATGGAAAGCAATCACCACAGCATGGCTGAGAGATGGCAAAGGCCTGAATTAGGGCAAAGCTGTGGGAGTGCAGTGGATGTGGGGGTGGGAGAGTGGGTCACAATGGACGAGATTTCATCATTGAGGGGAATGAAGGAGTCACTAGTGACCATCATAAGTCTGACTTAGGTACCTGGGGGATGGGGATGTATTTACTGTGTTGGGGACCCAGGAGGAGTTGGAGGTAATTTGGGGGAGAAAAGTGACTTCAATATCTTTTGACTTGGGGATGCCTGCGGGACATCCAAGGGAGAGCATCCCAATTGCTCCCTGACTTTTAGTTTTCTTTCGTTCTGCTTGCAAAATCAGAGAGAAGCAGCATCCTGTCAGGCGCTGTTGCTTTCCCTTTGGTCCCGCTGCTGGGTTTTCTCCAGCCCCATGCCCTCAGGCAAGAGAGGAGCTGGCAGCGCAGTCTGCTGGGGGCTGCAGGGCAGGCTCTTAACACAGCAGGGCCCTTCAGATGTTCCGAAACTGACAATCTCAGGTCTACCACCTGCCAGCATTTGTTCACAGAGACACAGCATCACAAACTCTCCGGACTGGAAGGGACGTTAGAGGTCATCCGTTCCAGCCTCGGGGTTGGCATTTCCAGACTGTTCTAATAATTTAAGAGTTCCTCCTCCTATTAATGTGGGAGACTTTCTTCTAACTTCCCCTTCATATGCTATTAAAGACATGGCCCTACCCGTCCGTGGGCCTTCTTCCTTGGGAGAAGTGTGCTGGGGCTCATGTTTGTGGATCTAGCAGGGAGGGACACGACGAGGCCAGGTTTGGGAACACAAGTTCTTTTTGTCCTTCACACTACAGCTACGAGGATGGTCTCCATGGTTACGGCAGCTTTTCAGAGGTCTACATTTTCATTTTCTCTATTTCCCTAAATGTCTAATTTATGAATAGTCTGTTTAGGTAACCTACTGGAAGTTTCTGTATGGATATGAAAATCAAGAAATATATATAGTGAAAACAACAAAACAAGCAGGCTGGTAGGCATTTTGGGTACTTTTTTTTCTTCTCCTGATAACAGAAATTAGGATTGACTTTAAAATTTTCAAGTTAAACAAGATTCAGTGAAAGAAACACTGCCTTCATGTTCTTCAAAGGCATGTGAGCCAGGGAGGGGCTGGAGCTAACCCAATTATGTTTTCTTTAACGTGAAATAGCTATTTGCCTGACATTGCATTTGCACCTCACCGATGGGACATTGATTTCCACCCCACCCCTCCGCCCCCGCCCCCGCCCGGGCTCCCTTTGAACATGAAAGTGTTTTTTCCTATTTACCCCCTTGTGAGAGCAGTGATAAGAACAGATCGATAATTACATTGTTGGATAAAAATGAATATAAATTTTATTGAAAAACAACACCAGCAACAATGTGGGGAAAGCATACGCAACAGCCACTGGCCCCCACAACTCAACACACACGTTATGAAAAGTAATCACCTCTTAAGATTTCCAGCTACTTATTCCAAATGAAAAGAAATGATAGACCCCAGATAAACTGATGTGGGACACAGACGCACACCCCCTTTGAACACACTGCTAACAGCAAAGGATGCAGCAGCCTCGCTCACCTTGTGTTTGCTGCGGGCCACTTAGTGTATTTCAAGGATTCACTGGTTTAGAGAGAATTTAGTCCTTCCAGTTAGCATGGCATCTAAAACCCAGACCACTGGGAAACCTTTTCAAGTCCTTTGAGAAGAGGATTTCACAAACTTTCTTGGCAACTTGTCTCTCTTGCTTAAAAACAGGAAGTAGTTCTTTATGTCTAGCCTAAATCCTTCATGCTTCAGTTAATCTATTTATTTCCTTTTAGTCTCAGCAGGCTGTGAGGAGTTTGTCTTGGTGGGACAGTGTAGCATATGGGGAACTCACAATGATCATAATCAGATTGAAACGGGAGTCCAGCTGTGCTGCTGGCGTTTCCGAAACCAGCGAAAAGAAGGTAATTGCAGTTGTGGTTGTAGCCCATTTGCCTCCCACTGCCCGACCCTCCCCAGCCTTCTGGACCCTTCTGCCTGTGGCCTGAGGTCTGCCACCCTAGGACGTGCCAGCCAAAGCTCTGAGATTGATCAGTTTCAATCCTTCACTGGCAAAGTAATGAGTGCGGTGAAAGCTGTCCCTTCTAGTCCCATATCCATGGGTTTGCATTTCACGTTGTGATTTCCGGGCAAACCACTCCCCAATATTATATTCCGAGTCTTATCACCCTGCCAGGCAGTCCCCAAGCTCACCTCACAGCTTGTACGTAGCAAAGATGTGCTCCGTGTGCACACAAGGAAGCGGCGAGATTCCACAAGAAAGCACCCAGTGGATTTAACACAAACATCTCAGCAGCATATTTCAGATTCTGTGTAAAAACCCTGGTGATAGACTCAGCCTCACAGTTTTCCTCACCGGCAGCTCCACACATTGGGCACCAGGGAGCGCCCGTGTCATTCCACCAGGCGCTGGGACCCCACCGCCAGGAGACAAAGATGGGGATTTGAATAAAAGATTTCAAAATGCAACCCCGAATTCTACCCTGAGCAGCATGTGTATAAAAATTCATGAAGATTGGATTTCATTTCATGTATTTTTACTTCAGTGGAAAGAAATACAGGTGATTTTTTACTGTGCCTACAGCTGTCTTTACAAAGGTGGGGGGGCACGTGGTTGCTCTGCAGACACTTTGAGAGGCTGGGCCTTGTCTTGGTTCCTGGGGCAGCTCCTGTTTTGCTGGGTGGCATTCTCTGCATGCTCCAGAAGGTATTAATTATATTATTTTAAAAAAGATACATGCCGTTCTCATCAGGACTAGCCATGGCTCTGGGTCCAGTGAGTGACGTGAATCACAGAAGGCACTTACTATTTTGACAAAACACAGCACATTTCTTTCAGCCCATAAAATCAAAGGTGTGAAAAGAGGCTGTTTTCAGGGTGTAAAAACTCCCCTTGTTTTCCTGTCTTAGTGCATAGCAGTTCCACCTCTGGGGCCTTTGTGCATTTTCCAGGCATGAGTGATGCAGTGCCAAATGCCTGGGTGGCGGAGCCTGCCAGAGGACTGGACATAGGCCAGGGCAGAGCTCAGACCCTCGTGGTGTACTCCCTTCATTTCCAGGACCCCCAGCCTGGTAGGGGACGGGCTTCCCTGTAACGTGGCCGTGGGCCAGGTCCAAGCTGGGTGGCAGCGGGGATCTTCAGGGAGATGATGGCCTGAAGTGTTGGGATGGAGCTTTAGACAGGCCTGTGCAGGGGAGGCTGCTGCTGCTCACCCTGAGCTCTGAGATGGCAGGGGCAGGGGCCCCTTGGTCCTGCCCGTAACCCCAGCATCTAGCACAGTGCCTGGTGCATATTAAGCGCCCCGTGAACATTTGCTGAAGACACAAATGTGCGGATGAAGGCACAAGCATCGGGCTGGCCCTGGCTGTGGCTGAGCCTGAGGGCATTTAGAATGGTGGGGGGTGGGGGCAGTGCTGGCCAGTGCCAGCTCTCAGGGTGGGGGTGCTGGGTTAGGCAGGGGCCACAGAGCTGAGAGGCCAGGAGGCAGGGAGCACCTGCAGGGCCTCCAGGAGCCAGGATGGTGTTGTAGTGACCACGCAAGGCCTCTCCATCCCTCCCTCTCGCGCTGCCCTTGCAGGAGCCAGCCTCTTGGTTGTTGCCATGGCAACACCGGCCTGAGGTGCTGCTGAGGGCTGGTGGGCAGCTGAGGCTCCCAGGGCTGAGCAAGTGTGGAAGGCAGGACCCCAGGGTCTCTCGTGTCAGAGAAAGGAAGGGAGCTGGAATATGGACGAGCACAGAAACTGCTCTCAGAGCAGGTGGAGGTCCCCCCCACCCAACCCCAGCCGGGCTTTGCTGGTAGGGACCACTGGGGGCCGGCATAATCCTATTTTTACATGAGTCTGCTTGGCACTACGGTATTTGCACTACTTCCTGCCTGGCCTCCCTGCCCAGGTCTTTGTTTAGGGTTACCAACAAGGCCCCCTCAAGGCTCTAGCAGCCTCTTGTGGCTTCTTATGAAAGCTGCAGGCCAGGGCCTGCGGTCAGGCTCTGAGAGGGCCTGGAGGGCCACCAACTAACTAGACTGAACTGACCCTCAGATTCCTCTGGGAGCACAGAGTAGGAGGTCTCTCACCCTTAGACTCAGGTGGCAGGGCTAATGTGGCATCTTTCACCCCTGGGCCCTCTACCCCCGACACCCAAGGGTGGGCACCGGGAGTCCCCTTGTAACTTTTCTGTTGCCACATCACAGGTATGCACAGGGATTGTGGAGCCTCCAGCCCATCGTGGGCCGGCCAGCTCCCTCTTCACACCTTCTTTTTTCTAAGGCTCTTGAGGAGCGAGAGGCAGGAGGAATGCTGAAGACGGTCAGGTCTGGGAAAAAAACAGCAGTGCAACCCTCCCGGGGGTCCAGGAATTGGTGAGAAACACTGATGCTGCCTGCAAGGGGCTCTGTGATTCAGAATAACTCAGCCTTGCAGATCAGGTCCCTCTTGGGCACAGAGGAGAACTCTCTCACCATCACGTGAAAAGCTTTCTGCCTGAGCCGTGTCCCTGCTTTCCCACATCAGCCCTATAAAAACAACAACAGCATTAACACGAGAAGGGGGCATCTGGGCAGTGGTGTACAGTTTACAATACCTTGGATTTACATAGCACCTTTTTCTTCTAAAGGGCCTTTGCCTCAGTCCCCTCGGCCACCGCCACAACCGAGGGCAGCCATCAGAACAGAAGCGTCACAGCTCCCGCGGCAGAGCGGAGAGACTGGGGCAGAGGCCTAGAAGTGATTTCATGCAGACTCGGTGTCCAGGGCTCTCTGCACTTCCCGTTGGGCCCTCCCTGGGCAAGTGTGGCCTCGGCCCTCTGGGAGGGTGTGGCTGGGGTGCCGGCCCTCACTGGGCGTTCACTTTGTATTTCAGGATGTAGGAGTAGAAGTTGTGGTTGGCATTCTCCAGCACCATGACATAGACTTCCTGGCAGCCGGCCGTGTTGCAGCTGCCCTCCCAGTAGCCCTCCTGATTCAGGGTCAGGGGCCACGTGTCCTGCCCCTTCACCAGGGCTTTGGCGATGCCATGTAGCTTCAGTTTGAACGGGACGTTCCTGTTGGCAGGAAGCACGCCCGACAGAGGCTCCAGCAGCTCATTGTCCTGCCCCCAGTTGCCAAAGCTCTCGGGGAACATGGGCCAGTTCACCTTGGTGTTGGTGCAGCACAGGAGATAATTGAAGACGAAGACATAGTTGCCCGGCTCCAGCCTCTTCTTGACAAAGATCTTGAGGGCAAACTTGCCGGCCTGGGGCAACTGGACTTTGAGCTCTGCCCGCTTCTCCCGCTGCGTCTGGAAGATGTAGCGCCGCTGCGTCTCCTCGGTGATGGGGCCTTCGTCCCCGTGCAGGGAAGCCAGGACGCTGGTGCCCTCCTCCACGCCGAAGCTGACAGAGCAGCGCCCGTCGCTGGTGTGGATGATGGGGTCGGGGTGGGAGGGCTTCATGATGCCCATCTGCTCTGAGAACCAGCTGGGGCCCACGGGCTGGTGCAGCTCAGCTGGCAGCCGGACGCCGATGTCCACGTAGTTGCACTTGAGCGTGTACTCCAGCACTGAGCTGTAGATGTCAGACTTGCCTTTGGCAAAGATCTGCAGCTTGTGGGTGCCCACGGTTGGAGGGTATATGTCCAGCTTCATCCCGTTCTTCCTGAGGCTCAGCAGTCCATGCTCCTGCTTGCCATTGAGCATAAACATGAAGAGCGTGGGGGCGCAGCTCTCAACGGTGACAGTGGCCTTCCCGTTCACTGTGGAGAGAGAACCAGGGTCAGGTGGGATGGGCCCAGTATGTGCTGATTTGCTGGTAAATGTTTAGCAGCTGGCTCTCTGGGCGAGGGGTGGGGGTGGGGGAAGCCCTAATTTCTAGTGGCTGCCCACTTCCATGGTGTAAATACTTTCAGCACGATGGATTTTAAGCAATCGAAGTGATGTCACCGACCACGATGTGAGCCAGCTGCGGCACACCGCTGGAAGGGCTCCCCTCCGCGCTGCGGGTGGTTCTCTTAGAGTGAGCTGAAAGCTGAGGGTCTCCAAAGAAAATCTGCCCCGGCTGGATGTGCTTGCCCCACCCAGGTGATTCACATTAGATGAAAGTTGCATGGAGGCTTAGTCTGGTTCTTGGAGCAGGGGAGAGGGTCCATGACCAGTTGGAGAGACACCCTTTGTCTCCTTCCAGTCTCGAGTCTTGCCTCACACCTCCCCCTCCTGGCATCTGTTCTTTACAGTGTCAGCAGCTGTCAGGTGAACGCAGGACCTTAAAACCTGGCTGGAATGGTTAACCACCGAAGGCTGCGCTCAAGGGGTGGGGCTGCCTCCTAGCTCCTGGAGCCCCCACCCAGGCCTCCCACAGGGAAGTGGCTCGGTGTGTCTCTGGAAAGGTCAAAGGTGAAGGGGAGGGCCTTTTGCATCCACCCACCTTCTGCCTCTCCCTGTGCCTTCCAGTTTTGTCTTCCTCTGTCCTCGTCACTTTCTTAGGGACAGGTGGCCATTCTCTGGCTTTATAGCCCATGAGCATTCCCCTACGTGGTTCTCCCTGCCTCACGGGACCATGGGGAGGGGTGGTGGCTCCTTTCAGAGCCTCACCCACCTTCCTCCATGCGGAAACCTTTCCCTACCTTCCACTGCCAACCCATTCCCCCACTGCACTTCCCCTCCACCCATGTTAACTCTCTTCTGGCCCCTGACCCCACTCTCCAAAGACTTCAGTCACTTCCTCCTAGAGTCTGGGCTGCTGGCATGCCCTCCTGGAAGTGCTCTTCTCCCCTTTCACCCACC
Source organism: Panthera tigris (assembly GCF_018350195.1). Taxonomy (NCBI): domain Eukaryota; kingdom Metazoa; phylum Chordata; class Mammalia; order Carnivora; family Felidae; genus Panthera; species Panthera tigris. The sequence goes on along the minus strand of NC_056668.1, from coordinate 127,158,349 downwards.
ATGCTCTCTAGCCTAGCCCTCTTCCCAGCCCGCTGACCACCACCCCATCTTTGCTGCTATCCCTTTCCTTTCTGGTATATCAGTTGTGGAGTGTTTTGTGCTTTGGTGCTATTTTCTTTGTCTACTTTCTTTCTCTTGGTTGAATCTCTACTCTCTCTTTGCTTCCTCTTCTAAGCCAATTCAGCGGGCAGAAGCTGTCTCAGCCTTCCACTGCTCACGGACCCAGTCTGTTCCATCTTGCATGAGAGTTGGCTGTGAGATCCTGTGGAATTCATGTCTGATGTGGAGTGTCAACCAGCACCTCCACATGGCTGCCCGAGGACCCCGAGGAAAATACCTGGTCACTCTTGGGCTCACTTGTGTGGGTCACCATCAAACTGGAGACCAGTGAGAGACCTGTCCCTCCTGCCTGGCCTGAGTCAGGACCCTCCTTTTGGGGACCACAGGGCATTCTCTCACATCCTCCAGGGCACACCTCCTCACATCCAGTAGCCTTCACAGTCTTCTTCCCTCCACTGCTTTCCTCCAAACCAGGTAAGACCTTAGTATAATGTCTGACTGCAAAGAATGCAAAAAAAAAAAAAAAAAAGCCTTTTTCCAAGCCCTCAAGTGACGTTGAGCTCCCAGGGAAGCCTCTCTTGTAGCTCCGCATCTCCTTCAGGAAACTTAGCACCAGTGCAATGAATTAGTTCTCTGCAATGTCTGTCTTCCCTGCAGGGGTGGGGCTGTGGGGAACTGCACTCCTGCCTCCTTTCCTGACTGTCCAGGGAAAGGACCAGGGTGCCTGGCCCAGCAGATTCTAGGCAAAGGTGAGCTGAATGGCTGGAAGACTTGAAATAAGGGCTGGTGACTTCAGGGACTCTGCAGGAGCCTGTGACCCACCCCTGCATCCCTTTTCCCTCCACCTCCCCTCATCCGTCTCAGTGGTATTCCACCCCCTACATCCTGTGTCCTCTTCCTTCCCTGCTTTTGCCCACCTGTTTCCCTCTTCTGCTTTCTTCCCGTCCCCACTCTTAACAAAACTAGCTCCAACAAAGAAAAATTCTTTAAATATGCATCATGAATATGGAATCAAATTTGAGATTACTGTATATTAAGAAACCCAGTGTTTACAGTTCTGTGTCTCTTGTAAAGGCAAGTTCTACTCTGCTATTAATTTGATGTTGCTGTAGCCTGGTCCATTCTTCCCTGTGGTTCCACGGGCCACAACAGACCGACCAGGCTCCCCATCGGATATAAGCACCGAAATGCATTCTCAAAGACAGCAACCTCATGCTGTTATTTTAACAGCAGGAGCCTCCAGGTATTTGTAGTTTTAAAAAAGTAGCCCAGAGCTCAGCAGACTGGTTACGGCAACCATTGTGAGGTGGAAGGGACAAATCAGTTGGAAGGAGTGTGGGGACACCTGTGCTCCCTGCACCCCGATTACTGTGCAGTGTGGGGTGGGGCTCACCCACAGACCCGTGCACAGACCTCTCTGTGCTAACAGCCAGTGTGAGCTCAGGCCTTCCCAGGCCCCATGCAGCAGAGATGGTGCTGACCAGCAGTCCTTTGCTAAAGTGTGTGGTGGGTGGGTGGCTGGGTGGGGGCAGGTGCATTGACAGGGTTGTGCTGGGCCCTGTAGTGTGTCCAGGTTATGTTCCCAGCCCCAGACCAGGCACGAGGGCCTTGAACACACATAAGACAAAGTCCTCTGGAGTCAGCCCTGTGAGGCTTGTGACCACAGTTCTGTGGCCTCCCCTCCCCTCAACATACAGGTGGCCCCTGTAAACCTCAGAGCGCACAAACACACCAGGCTGGGTGCCCGAGGCCGCTGTGGGGATCCGGGGAGCAAAGGTCAGTCCAGGTCAGCCATGGGACAGCTCAGCTGGGTGTCCTGCACTGCCTACTCCCAGGGAAGTTGGCTGGGAAAGGCTGGACTCTGCCTCCAGGAGGGAAGCAGAGCCAAGGGGCATTTGGGCTAGAGAGGGAAGGGCGCCGAGGAAGCCAGGCTGTTCCTCTGGAGCCAGCCCTAGCCTAGGGGTGCTGGAGGGCTTGCTGTGTCCTGCTAGTGCATGTCTGTCCCTGTGTACCGTGATGCCTGCTCTCTTCCAGCTCCTAAGACCCTGCTCAGCAGCCACTCCCCGTAACAAAACCTCCCCCAGTTCTCTGTCCTGGGAGACCCCCATTGCTCCCCCACTAGCCGGTTAGACCACTGATACACAGATCCCAGCTTGGCTGGGCCAACACGTCCTCTTTTCCAGGAGGTCGGAACAACAGAGCAGGCTAGTGAGCTTCTGTCGAGGACCTGAACTGGGAGGTGGGTACAGCCAGGCCTGAGGCAGTCCTTTCCCTGCTGTGGGCACTGGGAGAGACTCACCTAGCTACGGACCCTTCAGTCCTGACTTGCTGACAGGTTGGGATGTGAGTGTGGCCCTCAGGGGCTAGGGAAACCCAAGGACTTCCTACGCAAGGATGCGTAGGTGTGCTCAGGCATCTGTCCCTGCAAATGTGACCTATGGCTGCGTCCTGCCCTGATACCCTGATGGCCTTGGCTGCCTTAGTAGCACCTGCACATACATACAGCTTACAGCAAGCTCACAGGCCCTGGCAGGGAAGTCCCCTGGGGGCCCGGATGCCTTGAGGTACAGAGCAGGCTGCTCTGTCCCTGCTGCTACCTCACTGGCCACCTGCTTTGGGCTTACCTGTTTTGATCACCGAAGTCTCTGGGTGGGCACTCAGCATCCCTTTGTTGTAGAATTCACTCTTGTGGTACATGTTGTTCTCAAACTGCTTCAGAGATTGAGGAGGTTTGAGCAGTTGCCAGTTCTTGTTGTCTGGGAAATGGTCCTCGATGAACAGTGCAGGATGGGTGAGGAAGTAGAATTCATTGTAGCTAGAGGTTGGGGGAGGGTGAAGCTGGTCAGTAGCCATGTGGGGTGATAGGCCTCAGCTCTGTGGAGAAGGAGGCGGGGGCTCGCAAGGGGATCTCTTGGGCCTTCTTTTGCCTAGTGCATCCACAGTAGGGGTCCTGCCAACAACCCAGTGGAAGGGCCACTATCTCCAGTCTTAACACGAGCACTGCAGATGGCCCCTCAGTGGCTGCTTCCAGAAATAGGAGCCATGGCAGGATCTGAGGCCCCTTTTAAGAGAAGGCCATAGTCCACTGGGGCTGTCTAGGTGGGGAATGGGCTCCTGCTAGTCTCAAAGCCAAACAGAGATTTGAGGGAGCAAAGGCATAACCAATGGATCAGGTGCAGCTAGTGGGGCAGAGGGCCGGCAGGCAGGGAAGGTCTTGGGTGGGCAGCCCTCCTCTGGTCCCTGGGGCCAATGAGACATGGCTCTTTAGAGGTTAGTGATAGGGATCAAGAGAAGAATTGGGAGGTTCATCTGAGATGGGGATGCTTCACTCTTAGCTTATATTTGGTCTGTGTGCAGAACTGTAGAGATTTAAACTGCAAAAATCAGAGACAGTGCTCTCATTTATGATTCAGGATGAATGTCACGGCCTTAGGTTAAAACCACAGTTGGTCAAAGCCTTGGAGAACAGACATGCTCCAGCGCCCTGCACCCTGCCACCCTGCCCCACCGTGTCTCGCGGTGACTCTGTGCACCCACAGCACCCCTTCCTACAAGCCATAACCCCTTCCGCACAGCTATGATGTGGCTGCATTCAGCCCAGAGAGGAGGAGGAGGAACCCTGGTGTCTGGTGGTAGCAGACACCAGGAAGAGAATTCTGGCATCCCAGTGAGAGCTGTAATACGGTCAATGGGCCAAAGGCCTCAATGGGCCAAAGGCCTGAAGGGAATCTACAGACTGCTAAAGAAGCTTCTCAGCCCCGCCTTTCGTCTCCCGTATGGCCTGTGGGCAAATGCTGGGCTTTTAGAACTTGGGTGGAGGGTGCTACGGGGAGCCAGAGGAGGGATTTTTGCCGGTGGAGGGTGAGGTGACAGAAATGTCTGGACCCTTACTGTCGGCTTGGAGCTGGCTCATCTCAGAGCTGGAGGAAGGGCGGGAGTGGCCAGCAGCAAGCAGAGCCCACCTTCCCCACCCACCTGGCTTGTCTACCCGCTGCTTCAACCTGGCACCTCCCCCATGTCCACCAAGCAGACAGGCAACAGAACTGAGATTTATACTTACAGGAAGGTGAATTTGGAGGTGGCAGAGTCCACCAGGCCGCTGCCCCAGGTGCTGTCCAGCAGGTGCCATCTCCCCTCCAGGTACACAGCATTCCAGGCATGGTCAAACTCCCCGGAGAAGCTCTGTCCTGTCTGGTAGCCAAAGCCCTTGGAGTAGCCAGGCACGGTCATGCACTGCACTCCAGCGATCCTGAGGGTGGGACAGGGGGTCTGAGAGGTGGGCTCCTGCTGGCGCTGCCCCTCCCCCACAAGTCTGTCTGTCCACAGCCCCAGGCCTCAGACATATCTGCTGTCCGTCAGTTCCCTGCCCCGCCCCCTTCCTTTTCCCTGCCTTTCACAAGCCACATACAGATGGCCTGAGGGCTTTTATTTCCAGGGCTGGGGGATAGGGGGACACAGGGTCGGTGGGTCCTACCTGCACAGACTGGCTTGAGTCCCTACTGCCTGCGCATCCCTAAAGACTCCTGAAACATCCTTCCCTGGACTGAACCTGCCTGGTGCTTCACCTGCAGCTCTTCTGGAGGATGGTGGGTGCAATGGTGAGGGTCACCCCAAGAACATGGAAACCCAGGAAATGACGATGTTCTTGAAGAACCAGAGCAGCTCTAAACAGGTGACTGAGGAGCTGGTCTAGGTGACCAGTATCAGGGAGGGGTGCTGGATGTGAGGGTACAGAAGAAAGTGGACACTGCCCTAGGACACCTGCGTGGGGACACCTGGGGCGGGGCAGCCAGTGTCTCCAGCCCTGACTGGGAGAGGACCGGCCCGTTGTTAAGATTACTCAGGGCTGACTGCCAGGGCCACTGCGGTGCATTAAGCTCATTTGATGACTGATTGCCCTAGCCACAGTTTCAGAGTCCCCTGTGGAAGTCCTTTGGGGGTGAAAATGTTGACCACTCACTCAACCTGAGCTTTCCACCCTCCCGAGAATGTGTTCCCCCAGAGCTCACAACCTAGGTGGCACCACTTTTTGTGGCCTGGACAGTGGGGGGATGGATGCTGGTCACCTGTGGGGACCACAGAAATCATGCAAGCTACAACCTGGGCATTTACAGCTGAAACCCTGAGGCACCACCCCAAGGCCAAAGCAAGAGCCCTGAGAGTCCCTCCATGACCAGCTGGACTTCCTCTTCAGTGGCCCTGCCCACTGCATGGCAGTTACCAGTGTAGACCGCTACTCTGACCCCCGGGGACACCCTGTGCTAGCTCTCCTGGGGGCCTTTGTGTGAATTAGAGAAAGGTGCTCCTTCTTCATGACCCTTTTCCTTCACTTGTGGCAGATGGGTATAATAAACACACAGTGCATGCTATCCAGGACGTTCATGGTGGCCCCTCAAATGTAGCTCCTTTGAGTATCATGCAAGGTACCCGCTGAGTCTGCACTTCCCTCATATGAAGCAATTCTGTACTGTGGGTGTGGATCAGGCCCAGTGGTCCCTGGTGGCCAGGGCCAGGGTCCTTCTGCGGACCAGGCCTGCAGGCTCAGGGGCCTTCCAAAAGAGGGCCACACAGCCTCTCCAGGTAACCAGCAGGGGGAATGGTTCTGCATTCATCACAGGAACTGGAAATTTTCCCTCTAAAAATATATGTTTGATTAGCAATTCGAATATTGGGGGCACCTGGGTGGCTCAGCTGGTTAAGCGCGGAGTCTTGGTTTCGGCTCAGGTCATGATCTCGGGGTTTGTGAGTTTGAGCCCAGCATCAGGCTCTGTGCTGACAGTGGGGAGCCTGCTTGGGATTTTTTTCTCTCTCCCTCTCTCTCTCTGCCCCTGCCCTGCTCATGTTCTCTCTCTCTCTCTAAAAAAAAACCAAAAAACAAACAAACAAAAAAAGTAACAAAAAAAAACCAAAAAACAAAAAAAACCCCACATCAGAATATTGGATGAAATATTATGTACCTAAATATTACTTGTCATTTGTTGAGAAAGTCTGTGAAGCCGACATGGGGAGCCTGCGCGTTTCCACCTCCCACCCTGCCAAGGTGCTGCTTTGCCTGCACATGACAACCGCTGCTCCCATGTCTGCTTGAGCTTTCCTCCTCTGCAGGGGGCAGGCCTGCCCTTCTGCCTGCGGCCTCACAGAAGCGGGTCCAGGCCTCCCAGGCTGTCTAAGAAATGCCACACGAGCAGAGCATCGAAGCCCTCTGGGAAGGGTTTCAGGAGCACTTGGGGAATGGGGGCAGGGAGCAAGAGGGACTGGATCCTGATGTCAGGTTTTCCTGCTGGTAAAAGCCAAAACCCACTCCTGGAGCAAAAGGGTGACCCTGGGGTAGGAGGCACAGGAGGCAGCTGCGGGTGGAGGAGGAGCGGAGGAGCCCCCAGGAGGAGAGAAAGTGCTTCTGGAGAGCCCCCTGCCTCATTAGCTGCAGGAGGAGAAGGGGCGTGCCTCTCTGGGGTGGGGGGATCTGAACATGTTTAAGGTCTTAGAAAAAATGCGCAGCACAGAGGGGGTGGGGGGGAAACCAAGGCCAGAGGGTGGGATGGAGGTGCGCATTGGCGGGGGGAGGGGGTGCTTTCCTAGAGGGTGGTGTTCCATCTATTCAGAGAGAGTGCGAAACGTGAGGGAAGACACGCCCCAGATGATGTTAATTGATAAATGTCTATAAAACTCTGCCGTCAGCGCAAGGCCTGAGCGTGCGCGTGTGCACGTGTGGGTGCGTGTGCGTGCGTGTGTAGGGGGAGAAGCGGAGGAGGAGGGCAGAGCGAGCCGCGGCTGTCTTTACCTGGTCTCCTAGTAATGCGATTAGGGGTGATTGTAATTTTCTATTTCAAACTTTCAAAGTGAGTTATTTTCCTTTCTTGCCCAGAAACGTCCGTGCGCGCTCACTTGCAGGAAGGAGCATGTGGAGGGATACGTGGAGCCCTGGGAACAGTCCTGCGGGGGGTAAGTTGACTGAGGCGGGCTGTACACTCTGGACAAGCCACCCACTGGGGCCCCGTCTCGCCCCAGAGCCCCCTGCAGTCCAGGAGGGAAGCTGAGCACTGAACGTCCACACGGCCCCCAGGTGTTACAGGGCAACGGCCCAGGTGCCGCTGCGGGCAGTGTGGCCCACTGGAATTCAGCCTGAATGCCCTCCAGGGAGAAGCGTGTCCCAGGCAGTGGACCTGCGGGTACCCTCCCACTGAGGGGTGGAGATAGGATTTGAGAACCAAGTGGGGGAGGAGCAGTGGGCTCAGTCCCAAGCCTGCGAAGGGCGGAAGGAGGCAGAACTGGGTGGCGGGATGGGTGGGCTCTGGGCTGACCCAGGGGATCAGGGCTCCGTCTCAGCTGTACGGTCGCCTCCAGTGTGACCTTGCCAGGCCCATCACGGGCAAAAAGAAAGGTTGGCATGAACTGATCTCTAGGGGCTAATTCTCCTGTGACAGGCTGAACAGAAACTGGAAAGGCCATGGGGAATGCCTGGGGCAGAACAAAGAGGAAAAAATAAACTCAGCTGTAGGCTTATGCCATGCTTGACTATGATAGGAGGATATTTTGTTACCTGGCAGCAATATGCAAGATGAATTGGACAAAGAAGTCATAAGGCATTACTGTTAATAATCCATAATTCTCATGCAAAATAGTGGAACTAGTCATTCCAGCTGCTGGGTGCTAGTCAGGATGACCCACGGCCATTTCATGTTACCAGAAGATCACTGGCTGTGTACACTATGTGAAAAGCACTGTACCAGGCACCAGGGAATAATATCATATCTCATAGCATGATAAATACTATAGCATAATAAAATATTGTAAAAGTAAAGTTCACTGGCTGCCCGAGATGCGCTCATAGTTGTAAGGGGAGCAGATATGTGCACCATCACTAAAATGCCAGTGATGAACACAGCCCTTTTAGGGGACCAAAGGAAGAGGAATTCGCTAGAAAGATCTAGAAGAGCATTGAAGAAGGGACAGAAATGTTTCCACCTCCTACTGAGATCTGACAAGCTATCTTAGAGACCAAAATAGCATCCCATGACATCTACCTAATAACCTCAGGCTGCAGAATGTTGGGTTTTCCTTTTGACCGTTAAAAAAAATTTTTTTCAATGTTTATTTCTGAAACAGAGACAGAGCATGAGTGGGGGAGGGGCAGAGAGAGAGGGAGACACAGAATCCGAAGCGGGCTCCAGGCTCTGAGCTGTCAGCACAGAGCCTGACGTGGGGCTCAAACTCACAAACCGTGAGATCATGACCTGAGCCGAAGTCGGTCGCTCAACCGAGCCACCCAGGCGCCCCTTGACCGTTTTTAAAACACCAACACTAGTGGTATCAATTGAGGATGTGGTAGAACCAGCCTGTGACTGTTATTTTATACAGACATGGTCAGGGTCCTGCCATGACAACCATAAATTCTGTGTTAGCCACACCACTGCCAGGCGCCCAGCAGGGTGGCCGCACTGTCTGGGGTGGGCAATGTGCCCTGTGGGCATCAGGCTCTGACCATAGCAGACTCCCCGAACTGTGATCACCTCTCTAGGGTGTGTGAATCATGTGGAAAATAAGAGAGGGAGAGAGGGAAGGATGTTGCCAAGGGAGAGGTAATGAAGCATGCTTTCTTTTTTGTATCTTGATGAAAATATCATGATTTTTAATGTTAATTTTTTATTGGAAATGTAGTTTCACTAACCTTAAGCCTAATGGTCACTTTAAGTGGACAAGCATATGCGAATTAGAAGTTTTAGGCCCTTGTTGTCCCTGAAACATTGGTCCTCAAGAAAGTTAATATTGATGCAATCAAGGTAGTTTAGAATCTACCAAAAACAGTTTGTGATTTCTCTCCTGCAGCAGGACAATCATAACCATGGCTTATGTTTCACAGTTTATATAGTTGATTTCTTGTAAATTCAACAGCGTCTCTATTTCTGCTATACGGTTCCCTTTGCCTTTTCTGGCACCAGCCTTTATGGTGAGGTCAGTAACTATAACCACAGTAATAAGTCTCATGCTGAGACCCTGCGAAGGGCCTTGTGGGGTGTGATCTCAGGGGCCTCCTCTCTGACAGGTGAGGAGTCAGCAGAACAGAGAAGGAAGCTGACTTGCCTGGGGACACACAGCCAACTAGTGGCCAGAGCCGCACCAGGACTCAGTTGTCCTGCTGCACATAGTTCCGGAGGCTTTGTATTGTACTAGCCGTTTTGATTGCCAAGGTTTGTTTTAATTTATAAATGTATGGTTGGGGCACTGAGCAAAATTAAAGGATGGTTTGTTCTGGTGATGTCATCCATGTCTGCGAATGCTATCCTTTGGCGTATCTATAAGGCTGAGGGAATTCAGATGTCCCTTTCAGAGGCTTTTTATGACAAAGTCAGATCTGGGGATAACTTAAGGTTATGCAGGGTATCTGCCTCTTCTAGGAGGCTAAGATGGTCCATCCCCAGCCTTTCAGGGCCTTTGGAACCAAGTGTTGTGCTGGGATCGTCTGGGACATTGTGCTGAGCAGAAGTGTGCCTCTGCTCTTGTTCTCAGGGAACAGCTGAAGGATGGATGCAAAACAGGCTGACATCTGATTGGTGACAATCAGTCTCCACAATATCAAAGCCTCAAATTGTAATAGGCTCCTTGCTTTACCAAAAGTCTCTAGAAAATCTGCTATAGCTGGTGGCGCTAGAGCCGTGATAACAAGGGGAGGGGCTGTACTGGAGGCTGACTTGGTGACAGGAATCTGGGGAATTGAGCTTGGCCCCTGCAAGGAAGTTAAGCAGAATTCATGAAGGCTGTGGGGAATTGAGGCAGAAGAAAGGACATTAATGCTGGATGATGGGAAATCAGAAAGAAACCAGACCAGCAGTTACAAGCGATAGCACTAACAAAAAAACCCCAAAAAACAACTCCCATCAGTTACTCAGGAAAGACGATGAGGAAGTGAAGGATGTTGCAAAAATATCTGAGTTCCCCACCAAATTACTTTATTAAATCAGTCTTTAATGAGGCTGTTGCAGGGAGGCAGAATGGACTGGCAGAAGTAATGATGGCCGCGTGGGTACTACTCTTGCTAAGAGGCCACCCTGACAACTGAGCCGGGATAAATCAGCAAGTGTGGATTACATGTCTTCTGTTATTAAGGACTCCGCTAATGAATTTACCAAACCTTCGGCAATTATTTGGAAGGTCGGGGAATTAGGAAAGTGATGCATGGCCGAGGTTACTGATCTTTAAAGCAAAAGTTAAAGGGATCCAGGGAACCGTGAGCTACGATTAAACGTCTGAGCAATGTGCAGAGTTTTCCACATGCTAACTGCCAGGCTGGAACTTAGCTTTAAATGCTGTAAAATGTTGGGATGTTTTAATGAGCAGCTGCAGGCCAGAATAGGGCCATTGTTAAGCATCCAGACCAGGCCAAAAAGCTGACAGGTTCACTCAAGGCAAGTGTCAATTTTCTGAGTCTATGTGTGTCTGCAAGAAAGTTCCACAGAGCAACAACACTCCCATACTCAAGAAAGACAGGCAAGGTTGAAAAAACAACCCGTATGTCAGGTGAGCAAACTCTAAAATGCGTGTTCTCATCTAGCCCTACAGAACTGCCAATAGGCAATACAGTCCCCATGTACAGATGAGAAAATTGAGGCTCTGAGAGGTTCAGTGCCTTTCCAAAAAACACAGAACTAACAAGTGGTAAATCAAGAACTGGAAATTAAGGACTGGTAAACTGAGGACTGCAAAAGTCTTTCTGGCTTTAAATCTGGCACCCTTTCTGTACCATGCTGGAAAGCTTGTGGTGGATAAAGAAGGATATACTATATGACTTAAAAGTCCTGAGTGCTTTCAAGTTGGCAAACTAAGATGAAAATTACACTCTGAAAGATGCCAGGCACAAATAGAGCTGAAAACAGTCTGAGGGCTATTCCATTATTTAAAAAGAGAATAAGGCCCATTTCATACAACTGCACTCGGAATATCTTGTCATTTCCTGTCATTGAGGACCTACGGTGTGAAGGATTCTGAGTGGGTGTTCATAGGGGAAGCAGAAATAGAGAGCAGCTAAAGACACATAAAAGATGTATTAGACCTATAAGACATATAAGAAAAGATGAGCACAGGGAACACATCTGTGCTAGAACAAAGTCTGGAAAGGAATGTGGCAATGTGAAGTGTTCTCTCTAAATGGTCAGAGTAACTGAATTTTCTTCTTTTTTCTTTGCATTTTAAAAGTCATCTATCATTAACAAGTATTTTTTTTTTAATTTGGAAAAATTACTAAATAGAAGCATAAGGCAAGACGGGAGCTTGTGTATAAGGTGTGCTGATGACATCAAGGGAGGGAAAAGGAGGGGGCCATCCTGGAAGGAGCATGAGAGACGGGAGCAGAGCGAGCTTGAGGACACGGAAGTGCAGGCAGTGTCACAGGTGCAGGGCTGGAAGCGTGCCGGAGGTCAGATTTTAGAGGACTTTACAGGACAGCATGAGTCGGTAGTCCTGTTCGGAAAGTCAGGGCCTAGGGAGTCTGGGCAGAGGGTCAGTGAGGGTCCCGGTTCCTGGAGGGGCCCGCTGGCACGTTAGGGTGTCCGGGTCTGGAGTGGGGGCAAAAATGTGAGGGGTGGGAAGGACCGGTCCGGTGGACTGGATGGGCTGCAGAGGGGTTGCATCCTCTGCACAGGGACCTGCCCTGGCTGCCTCTGGGACTGTGGTCTCAGGGGCAGGGCTTGGAGGTGGGGGGAGTGAAGAGTGGGGAACAGGCAGGAGGCCTGGAGCCACATGGGGGCAGGCACATGTCTATGCCTGGTGGTGGTGTTGCAGGGTGGGAACCCGACAGCTGGGTGCTAGGCCGGGAATGGGCTGTGTGTGCAGCGAGGACAGAATACAAATGCCCACCTGTGGACTCTTAAGTGTCTGTTGCTGCACTTGGTTTGATGATGAATTGCCACCTGAGTCCTGGTGGGCTGATATCTGGGTGCCCGAGGGGCCCCTCTCCCCAGAGGCCTGTGGAGACGGTGGGCAGAGCCTGTCCATCTCCCTGGAGAGGAGGCCAGGGCTGACTGATTGTGTCCTGTGGAACACCGCAGACCTTGGAGACTGGGCACAGGAGGCTGTGGGGTTGGCGGGGCTCCCCCAGCCTGGAGCCTGTCTCGAGGTCACCTAGAAGCAGCAACGGTATCTCCAAACACAAGTGGTTTCCTTACCAGCTACTCGCCTGCTGTCACCCACCTGGGCAGCGTGACCAGGTGCGTGTTCCCAGAGCAATGAAAGTGGAGCCCAAAGGCTCCAGGAGAAAAGCTGCTTCCTAGTTATTCAGCTTCTCCAACTGACAGATCTTTTCAGGTAGGAGCTCTTTTGTTTTCCCCAAGAGAGGGCCCCTGTGCCAGCCCTGAGGACAGCTTTCACAGTCCCCTTGGCGTCAGCAGCCATTGTCCTCCTGTTCCCGGACCTGCCATTCTTCTAACCTTCAGCTGCACAGAGATCGGAGAAGGTGGGAAAAGGGCCTTTTATAACCAAATTATCTCAGTGCATTCATCTGCCATTATGTTAATGCATCGTGAAGCCCGGCAGATGGTACAAAGTCAATTATGCTGGTGTTAAAAAGGGAGAAATTGACCTTTCAGGACTCACTTGGATTCCAGAGCAGAGTTTGCAAACTCAGGTTTCAGGCCTGGCATGTGGGTGAAGGTGCTTGGTGCTTCGGAAGGGGAGAAGGGATGGGTCAGGGTGGTCAGCCCAGGGCTCCCTGCCTTTTGCTGGACCCCTCTCGTACCTGCACATCTTCTCAAAGAGTCCAGCGTAGCCGTCACAGTTGGTCTTCTGGGTCCGCAGGATGTCGGTGGGCTTGAAGGCCTGGCGGTCCTTCTCCTGGGCAGCCTCAATGTCGTACTCTGGAGGGCAGAGGAGGCTGTGAGAAACAGGTCCTGGGAGGCAAACAAGGTTGGTGCAGAGGAGAAGGGGGCGGGGAGTCCATGGCTTGCGGCCCCACCCTCACCCTCGGCTGTGCTTTCGGCACCATTTGGGTGGGCCTCTCTCAGGTCGGGGAGAAACTGCTGTGGGCTGAAGGGAACCCAAGTCCAGCCAGGGCCAACTCTCGGAAACATCACTGTGGCGAGAAATGTGCAGTGGCGAGAGGAAGAACAAGGCATTGGCAGAAGAGGCTGCTGACTGGTTCCTTCGGCCTCCAAGGAGAGGCTGGGAGGGAAGGAGACCAAGATAGCACTAGAGGTGGGGGCTCTGCCCTCCCTTCCCACCCCCACCATGCAGGTCTGCAAGCAGTTTATCCCTGTTGCAGCCACCCCCCCCCCCCCAGGGCCTCACACTGACCCACAGGGGGCACTCCGAGCTACCGCCAAACAGCTTGTCATTCACTAACAGCCTAAGGCCAGCGGTGAGGCCCTGAGGCAGGAATCATTGTGGCCACTAAGGGCACAAAGGGAACATATGTAAGGGTGGCAGGCAGTAAATGAAGTCCTACCTAATGTTCTGTTTCTGATTCTGCCCTCTCAAGACCCAGGCTGAACTGAGCTGCTGGGCTTGGGGTGGGAGGAAATGGCCTCTCAGGCCCTATGGTCAAGATATCCTACCTGTGTAAAGTGAGTTCATGCTGTAAGCTGTATCCCTCACTGCTGCTCTGGGAGGACAAAGGAAAGGCCCAATGGCAGCAGATCAGGAGAGCCCCGCTTGTTATGTCACAAGGAAAACACTGGAAGTCCACCCCACCACCTGGCTCTTCCATCGACTGCAAGGGGCTGCATCCAGCATCCCCCTAGCAACCACCTGTGAGGCTTGGCTTGAGCTGGTCAGACCCCCAAGGCTGTCCTGTGCAGAGCTGGGGACAGCTGCACAGGCCCAGGTGCCCTGAGCTTGCCTGGAGGTGGGGTGAGGACTGGTGGCTGAGGTCACCTGTGTGAGATCAGTGAGCAGGGGGAGGAGAGCCTACTTTTCCTGGCACTGGTACTTGAAGAAACCTTTGGTGTGGCAATAACTTCTCCAACAGCTATGAATCTGCCCCATCCTTCTTGGAGATGACCTTCTGTCCTGGGTTCTCAGGTCTGTGGAGCAGGTGTACCGGGAAGCCAGGACTGAGGGAATACTGCCGCTGAGTGAAGGGGCCTTAGCTCTGGTCATGGGCTGTGGGCAGATGACCACGTGGGACACCCCCCCCCCCAACTAAACAACGCTTCATGGAGACCGTTAGCACATGTTGAGTTTTACCCTCCTTCTTTAGTCTTTGGTGGTTCAACCTAGCCATCTGGGAACCCTTCTTCTCCACCGTCCATCTCTTTCCCTACACACTGCTGGTCAAGGGAATCCCAGAGAGGCTCCCTTGCAAACAGGGTCCTTCAGGAAGTGGTGTCAAAGGAGTCCTAGAGCCAGTGGCACCACAGGTGGGCCTACCTATGTGGTGGCAGATCCAGATCCAGATCACGCGGACCCTCTCCAGGTCACTGTGGGCCTCCTGGAGTAGGTCGCTCACCAGCTCGTCCAAGCCACTCTTGACTGTCACCTGGGGAGTGGGAGGGGCATGCTATGTCATATGTCAGAACCTGGATGAGGGCTGTGAGAGCCCAGTGCCCTGACACCTTCAGCTGGTGTTGCTTTTCTTCCAGGCAGAGGAGGAGGAAAGGGCCGGAAGCACAAAGGCTAGGCTGAGGGCAACCCTTGGTAGGGGGCTGGACATATCAGGTAGGGCTGACCAGCTGAGTCACTGGCCCTACAGCTACACATCTTTTCACTGCAGACCCTGAGGCCAGCCAGGTGGGTAGACATCTGGGCAGCTGTAGCAGCCCCTACTCATGATCTATACCACCCAAAGCAATCTGCAGACTTAACACAATCCCTATAAAATTCCAAAGGTCTTTTTTGCAGAAATGGAAAAGCCCATCCTCAAATTCATATGGAATTGCAAGGGACCCAGAATAGTCAAAACAATTTTGAAAAAAAAAAAAACAAAGTTGGAGGACTCATATTCCTGGATTTCAAAATTTACTACAAAACTATAGTAATCAAAATAGTGTGATACTGACATAAGGATTATATAGGCCAATGGCATAGAATTGAGAGTCTAGAAATTAATTCATACACCTATGGCTAACTGACTTTTCTGACAAGGATGCCAAGTCCATTCAGTGGGGAAAGAATAGTCTCCTTAACAAATGGTGCTTGACAACTGGATATCCACATGCAAAAGGATGAAGTTGGCTCCCTACTTCATACCGTATATAAAAATTAACTCAAAAAAGATCAATGACTTAAAAGAAATTAAATGATAAAACTCTTAGAAGTAAACACAGGAGACGGGCGCCTGGGTGGTTCAGTCAGTTGAGCATCTGACTTTGGCTCGGGTCATGATCTCATGGTTTGTGAGTTCGAGCCCCATGTCAGGCCCTGTGCTGACAGCTCAGAGCCTGGAGCCTGCTTTGGATTCTGTGCCTCCCTCTCTCTCTGCCCCTCCCTTGCACATGCTCTGTCTCTCTCTGTCTCAAAAATAAATAAAACATTAAAAAAATTAAAAAAAGTAAACACAGGAGTAAATCATCATGACTTTGGATTTGGCAACAGATTCTTAGGTATGATACCAAAGACACAAGGTAAAAAAGAAAAAATAGATTAATTGGGTTTCATAACAATAAAAATCTTGTGGGCATCAAAGGACATTATTAAGACAGTGAAAAGACAACTGACAGAATGGGAGGAAGTATTCGCAAATCATATATCTGATAAGGGTGTAGAATCCAGAATATGTAAGAGAACTTCCACAACTCGACAACAAAAAGACAACCTAATTTTAAAATGGGTAGACTGGAATACACACTTCTCCAAAGATACATAAACGGCCGATGAAAAGCTGCTCCACATCATTAGCCACCAGGGCAATGCAGATCACAACCACAGGACACCACAGCCACTAGGATGGCTGTTGTCATCAAAAAGATCTCCGAGATGTGGAGAAATCAGAATCCTTGTGCATGTCTCATGGGAATGTACAACAGTGCAGCTGCTGTGGAGGACGGTTTGGGGGGGGTTCCTCAATAAGCTAAACAGAATTAATCATACGATCCAGTAATTCTACTCCGAGGTATACACCCCAAAGAACTGGAGACAGATACTCAAACAGATACTTGTTCAAACTCCGTTCATGACCGCATTATTCACAACAGACAAAAGGTAGAAACAATCCAAGTGTCCATCACAGATGAATGGGTAAACAAATGTGGCATATATCTGTACCATGAAATATTATTCATCCATCAAAAGCAGTGAAGTTCTGACACCTGCTACAGTGTGGACGGGCCTTGAAAACAGGACATGTACGTATGATTCCACTTAAATGGAATCGAGAGTGCAAAAGTTCATAGAGACAGTAAGTGCTTTAGAAGTTACGAGGGAGAATGGGGAGGGATTGCTTCATGGGTACAGAGTTTTTGTTTGGGTGATTCGGGAACAGATGGTGGTGATAGTTGTACAATACTGTGAATGCAATCAATGCTGCTGAGTTGTACACTTAAAAATGATTAAAAGGGGAAATTTTATTATATTACCACAATTGAAAAAAAAAAAAAAGAACAAATTAGGTCAAGGTTTAGAGTTGTGGGAAAGGCAGCCCTGACTATGTACAGTCTTTATAGAGAAGCTGGGGCAACCCAGTGCTTAATTCTACAATAGCTGCCCACACCTCTGCCAGCCCCCATCTTAAGCTCTCTGAGCGCCTGGATCCTTTTCGCCACTCACATCCGAACCCCAGGATCCACTGTCTGACGACAAGGAGACCTCTGGATCCCTCTTCTGCCTCCCACCTGCCCAGCTGCTGCCCACCTCCTTTTGTTCGATGTCCAGCTCCAACTCCACAGTCCTGGTCTCTGTTGCTCTCCCCGGGCCAAGGACAGCACTGGACACATTGCAGGGCCTGCACACGAGCCTGGCTGATTCCTGACTTAAAACCCTGTGGCTTCTGGTCCTTTGGTCTCCTCTACCTGGGCCCGGCTGGCTCTGGACACTCACTGCCCTGTGGCTGAGTCTCTGGCCTCAGCTGCGCTCCTGGCACTGCTCTCCAAGCAGAACCGGCAGCCTGTCCCATCCCTCCGGGTGGCCATTACCACACAGCCCACCCTCCTCAGACTCTGGCACTGCACCCCCTTCTCTCCTCAGAGACAGCCTGGCCTCAGACTCGACAAGGCCCATGCAGGACTTCGGCATAATGAGCCCTCCCCCTGCTCAGCCATGCCTCCTGTCTTTGCGGGGCTTGCTCTTCCTCAGGCAGTGCCCCTGCTCACCTGTGTCCTCACCTTCTCCCTTCCAGTCCTGGCTGCCCTATCCCCTCCTGTCTGTACCCCTCCCTATATCTCTTTCTCAGGACTGCCTACACCTAGCCTTCCCCTCTTTGCCAGGCTCCTGTGGGGCCTTCACCCCCCCAAACCTCCGCTTTGCTCCTTGGCCTGCCAACTGAGCCTGCCAGAACATTGATCCTTCTTGATCTTGCCTCGGCCTCAGGTGGCTCCGGGCCCTTTGGACCTCCTGCCCTGTCCTCCCCAAGATGACAGCCTGTGGCTTCAGCTCTTAGCTAAATCTGATGGTTCCTGAATCAGTGTTTCTGGCCCAGACCTCTCCAGGCTGGATACAGCTCCACGCTTGGACACCCAGCCACCTCCACTGGCTGTCCCACAGATACTGGAGCCCACTGCCCCTAAACGATCTCATCATCCCCTGAGACTGCTTCTTGTAGTGAGGAGCTGGCTGTCCCATTCTCCCTCCGTCATCCAGTCTGCAGCCTGTGAGCCCCCTGCCTTCTCCCTCCCTCACACACATCCACTGCCTTGCACACACTGGGATAGAGTCCTCCCTCTATCCCCAGCTCAGTGTTGACCTTTCTGCTCCTCTCTGTTCTCAGTGTTCCCACTTAATCCAGGTCACGCCTGCTCCTGCTGGGACAGCTGATGGCTCCCCACTGATGGCCCTGCCTCTAACCTGACTCTGGATCCATGCCCCTATCCATCTACTCATTGGTTAGCAAACAAGGTTCCTGAGTACCTGCTATGTGCCAGCCACAGGGGGGTCTTTTTAGGCTGTAGATGATCTCCCTGCTTACTGGCCTATGATGGCTTACTTCTGACATCAGCAATGGGTCCAGCTCCTTGGCCATTCCAATCAGGCAGCACCTGGCTCCCAGGACTCTAGTTGTCTCTAGTGCTTCTGCTTTTGTAGCTGCCCCTCCCCAACCCCACCCCAGAAGAGCCTAGACCCAGACGTGTGAGAGCTTGGCAGCCTGTGTGCTCCAGGGGTGAGCAAGGCTGTGGTTGCAGTGGGTGCTGGCCAGCTGCACCCATGGCCCTCCCTCATCCTCTTGCCACCTTTCTTCATGGGGCCGGGTGTGGCCTGGCTCAGCAGCAGCAATGCCCAAATGGGCAATGGCAGGCGGTCAGCATAGGGCCGGCCAGAGGGGCCTGGCAATGGGGTGCCTGCGGGGTGTGCGGCCTGGGGTGGGAGCATCAGGACAGTGGGTGGCATTGGGGGGAATAGAATGGTCTTCCATCCTGAGCAGGGGCCTGGTGACTTGGCCTTCTTCTCTCCATCCATGTGATGTGAGAAGGCACTCTGGGCCATCTATCCAAGGGACTCTGGATGCATTTAGGAGGGGCCTGAGCAGAGACTTCATTACTCTGACTTGGGAAACTCCGACCCACCTTATGCAGAGAGGCTTGCTCTCTTACCTGTGAGGCATACGTGTCCAGTTTCTCAAACGCCTGCAGGTCCAGGGGCATGGATTTCAGGCTGGACCGATCCCAGGGGTAAACTGGAAACATAGGGAAGCTCAGTTAGCCACTGAGGCCTGCTGGTGAGTGCTGCTCGGCCCAGGCCTCTCTGTTGTTTTGAAGTGCTGTGATTGCCTGACCTTCAGCATGATTCCCAGAACCTGGAAAACTGCTCCCAAGAGCTATATCTCCTAGAGGAGTTCCTTGGTCAAATTGGTTTGTGAACTATGGCAACTTCTCTAGTTCGTCTGGAGAGTCACGGGGAACATGAGCCTATTTGCAGACCCTGGGAAGTCAGCAGTAAAGAGACTGGTTTCACCTCAATGAACTCAGCAGTGCCCAGGCAGATTAATGATGGAGTCCCCTTCTCCCCACCGTTTAGTTTTCTGCAGATTTCTGCTAACTTTTCCAGGAATGAGTGCTCTGTGGGAAGTGTCCAGGCAATGCGGCCAGCCCCTGACAGGCTCAAGAAAGGAGGGTCTGTACTCTAGTTATGACGCCCAGAGTGAAGGGCACTCTGGGTATGGGAGGAGGGTGTGCCGGAGCCAGGCTCTGTAGGCTTCTGTAGAGTGAGGCGTGTTTGGCACTCAGACAGGCTTCCTCCCTTGCCCACAGTCAGCCATAGACTGGAGCACCCCAAGAAAGCCAAGTGTGTTGTAGCAACAGGTGCCCCAGGTATTGCGGGGAGGGGGGGCTCTGAGGGAGGCTGGGCCCCAGAATCACTCCTTTGTGCCAGCCTTTCTTATAGGAAGCCGGGCACACCAGTCGTCAGACTAGCCACGGATGGGCAGCAAATCCCTGTCTCAGCCCAAAAGAGAGCCTGGCCTACGGCAAGGTCCTCCCATTATTCAAGGCTGACCAAGTCAGGCAAGCTGGGTGGGAGGCCAGGGGTTAGGTGAGGAGGGTGGGGCCAAAGGGGCACTGATCCCCTAACTCAGTGATAACCCCACTCTCCTGTGGGGGTGCTGGTGGGGCCCCAGGGCACGGCAGCCAGCCTGGGAAGAGCAGAGTGACATGGGGAAGCAGCCGATGGGGGCTGCATGAAGCCTAGGTTCTAGTGGGGGCCTGACCTTCACGACTTCCACCGTGCTAGGGGTTGCTGGACTCAGCCGCCAGGCATGAGGTGCACATCTATGGGGCAGCTGGGAGAGTGAACGAGACGGTGGATCACGCTGTAAGGTCAGTGCCGCTTTGCTCCCTGGGAGGGTGTAGGGTGGGGGTCCTCTGTGGGCAAATACAAAGGTAGAGGTGTGAAGCGTCTGTGCCCGGTGTGGGGGCTGCAGCTGCGTTTGCCCAGACATCCCTCAAGGTCTGTGAGAGACCCAGGCCTTGGTGCTACAGACCCAAGAGATGTGGCGAGAGAGTGAGAGTAGGGAGGGGGCGGCCCACCAGCTCCGGCCCGAGCTCCTGCGAGATCCTCTCTGGGCCAGCATTGGCTGAGACACAGTGGCAGCTGGTTAGGGAGCTGACCAATTTCCAGCCACAGAGGAGATCCCAGCCTCTAGTCAGTGGTCAGGCGCAGGCCATGTGGGTCCATCCTCATTTCCCCACCACTCCAACATCCCTTCCTTTTGAGAACGAGGCCTTCTTTCTTTGCAGCCCAACTGGGTCTGGCACATTCCCCAAGGCCACTTTGTTCTGCTTTCTTGCTTCCTGAGGACACTCTGCAGCAGCCCCTAGAGGGGTTTGGTCCCTTTGACCCTAGGCCTCTGACTGGGTCCTCACCACATCCTGTGCTATGACACATCCAGGACCTGAGGACTGTTCCTCTCTGAAGAGGAGGCAGACCGTGTGGGGGGCAGGCAGGCTATGTAAACCCTACCCCAAGGCTGTGGTGTCACCACCAACCTAGTATTTTCTTTCTTCATTTTTCTACTTCTTTTATAAGGACCAAGATATTTCCTGGACCCTCCATAATCCTTGTGTCCTGTACAGTCTTACACTGGGGCTCCCTGAAAGCCCAGCACCACTGTGGGTCACTCCTCTGGTGCTGGCGCTGGGATCGCTTGTCTCTCATCACTTAGATCCCTGTCAGCCCCTGTCCTGTGTGGTCTGAGCGCAGCCCTTGTCCAGCCAGCCTCTCAGAAGGGGGTGGGGACCCGCAGCAGGTCCTCAGTGCCTTTTCCCTCTGCGGAATCTGGCTCTTGCCATTCTCTGACAAGGGCTAGCAGGGTGACCTAAGTGGATATGAAGTGAACTTACATTTAACAAATTTCTGCTTGGTATAACTGCAGAGTTATACCAAATGAGGTCTCCCCCGCCCCCATTGAGAAGAAGGATGACATTTCTAAAATGGGACTGAAAACCCTATTACTAGTTTTACCCTTTCTTGGTTCCATTTTACAATATCTCAACATTAAAAATACCCACAATGATTTATGCCTCATTACATTTACCTTCTGAAGAGATTATATAAGATCTAAATATGATTTTGCATAAATACATTTAAAATACCAGTGGCATTAACTAAATTATTCTAACTTTAAAGCAAAACAATGGGAAGAAGTGCCAAGCTCTCCCAAACCTTAGATGCCATCTGGTCTATGGAGAAGAAAACTGAGGCCCCAGGAAGGTGAGGGAGGGACAAAAATAGGACTCAAAGCCAGGCCATCGATCACCCCATTCAGGGTTTTACCCTCTGTCCCATTCTACTTATTCATATGCCTCCTACCTTACACAGGTTTGGCATTCCATTTAAAGTTAACACAGTTCTGAATTCTGTGTTTAACATGTTTTCTGTAATGGGCTGCCTTGTTATTGGGGTTTATGCTTTAGCTTTGGGCTCATATGGTGTGTGAGCTTTTCATTACTCTGCCTATGTCCATGGCAGACCTTGCTAATCAATCATGATACTCCTCCCCACCCTGAGCCCAGAAGTAGCCCCAGACTCTCATAGGACCCAGAGAGCCATTTCCAATTGCCTGGAGACTGGCCCATGGGGCTAAATCAGTTCACCATCTCACAGAACGGCCCTGGAGAAGGACCTGCAACTTACCATGGGCATCTTTTGCTCCAGGCTGCCGGGGTCTTGTGTTTCCATTTTTATCACCTTGCAAACCTGCAATATCCCAAAGGTCAGAAGTTGAGACACCTGAGAAGTCAAAACGCAAGCACAGACGATTCTTTTTGTGGTGGTCCTGGCTTCTGACCCCTCCTCTTCTATGTCTGTGCCCCGCCTTCTTGCTCCCATATTCACCCACCATCTATTACTGCTGGAATTGTTCTGGACTTCCTGCTGAGGTGGAGGAAGGACTGACAACCAGGGAGGGAATGACAAGAAAGAGAACTGCAGTCTGTAAGCAAAGGCAGAATTTACCCCGACATCAAAACTTTGTGTTCCTCAGTGGGTCCACCTACAGCCTAGAGCTCCTGCCTTCCTCTGGATTCCCCTGCCATCTTGGAACACAGCTGGAGATGCCAACAGCACCAGTGAATTCATTGCCACATAAGAACTGACCATGGGAAGAAATGAATGTGGGCGAGGGAAAGGCAGTTTCTTTCTTTTTTTTTTTTTTCCCCAATATATGAAATTTATTGTCAAATTGGTTTCCATACAACACCCAGTGCTCCTCCCAAAAGGTGCCCTCCTCAATACCCATCCCCCACCCTCCCCTCCCTCCCACCCCCCATCAACCCTCAGTTTGTTCTCAGTTTTTAAAGTCTCTTATGCTTTGGCTCTCTCCCACTCTAACCTCTTTTTTTTTTTTTTTTTTCCTTCCCCTCGCCCATGGGTTTCTGTTAAGTTTCTCAGGATCCACATAAGAGTGAAAACATGGTATCTGTCTTTCTCTGTATGGCTTATTTCACTTAGCATCACACTGTCCAGTTCCATCCACGTTGCTACAAAGGGCCATATTTCGTTCTTTCTCCTTGCCACGTAGTACTCCATTGTGTATATAAACCACAATTTCTTTATCCATTCATCAGTTGATGGACATTTAGGCTCTTTCCCTAATTTGGCTATTATTGAGAGTGCTGCTATAAACATTGGAATACAAGTGCCCCTATGCATCAGTACTCCTGTATCCTTTGGGTAAATTCCTAGCAGTGCTACTGCTGGGTCATAGGGTAGGTCTATTTTTAATTTTCTGAGGAACCTCCACACTGTTTTCCAGAGTGGCTGCACCAATTTGCATTCCCACCAACAGTGCAAGAGGGTTCCCATTTCTCCACATCCTCTCTAGCATCTAGTCTCCTGATTTGTTCATTTTAGCCACTCTGACTGGAGTGAGGTGGTATCCGAGTGTCGTTTTGATTTGTATTTCCCTGATAAGGAGCGATGTCGAGCATCTTTTCATGTGCCTGTTGGCCATCCGGATGTCTTCTTTAGAGAAGTGTCTATTCATGTCTTCTGCCCATTTCTTCACTGGGTTGTTTGTTTTTCGGGTGTGGAGTTTGGTGAGCTCTTTATAGATTTTGGATACTAGCCCTTTGTCCGATATATCATTTGCAAATATCTTTTCCCATTCTGTTGGTTGCCTTTTAGTTTTGCTGGTTGTTTCCTTTGCTGTGCAGAAGCTTTTTATCTTCATAAGGTCCCAATAGTTCATTTTTGCTTTTAATTCCCTTGGGGAAAGGCAGTTTCTATGGAGCCGAAGCCCAGAAAAGTCAAGCAATTATTAAATTATTCCTCAGGAAGGTTCAAGGGCAACCAAATCCTATCAATCCAGGACCCGTTAATGCAGAATGGTTACCAATAGTTATTAGACTCCTGGGAAACAGGAAAGGAGCTGCTGATTTGAAACCAGGTCAGGAAGATATGGGTCCCTGATGGAGCCAGGGGGAGCTGAGGAGGCAGGTTGTTTTATGCCCTTGAAGCCCACCAAAGGCTGTAAATATAACAATGGAAGGTTGCAAATGTATAGAGGCTCTGAGAAAGAGTTGTCCTTGTGTTTCTTGCACCTACATTTTATTTCCATCTCCATTCTTTGATAGGGTAATGAGGGTTCAACATAGTAGCTAGCATTTATTGTGCACTTACTATGCCTGCCTTGTGCTTTATATTGACAGTCTCATTTAACTTCACAACAGTCCTATGAAGGAAGCTGAATTATTTTCCTTTTCTTATAGATGAGGAATTTGACTCCACAAGAGAGGTTAAGCTACTTGCCCAAGGTAAGAGCTGAGATCTGAACCCAGCCTGTCCGCTCTATACCTGACTGCCCTTCTGAGACCCTGACCTCTGAGGGCTACAGGACAAGGCAGGTGGGAGGGCCTGCCTTGCTCAGGCATGGACACAGAGAGAACCTGAGCTCTGGATGCTCTGTAGACTTCATTCCTTGGCCAGCATTTCCCCAGGCCCCTGTAGCTATAAGGTAGACAGATGCCCAGACAGGACCAAGAAGGGAGTGGAAAAGACATCATGGGTCTGACCCCATGCACCTTGCACTGAAGGCAGCCAAACATGGTGGCTAAGAGCACAGGTCTCAGTCAGACCTGGTTTTGACCCACTTCCTAGCTAGTCCCTTCACAGTTATTTCACCTCTCTGGGTCTCACTTTGGTGATTTAAAAAGTGAGGCATCTATCAAAGGGTTAAAAAGTTAATGAATGTAAAATGCTTACCACTGTGTATGCCACTTTTTAGGCAGACAATAAATGGTATCTAAGAACAACACTCTTGTGATGAAATTCATCTTTAGCGAAGTGCTTTGTGTTACCCACACCTAAGTGCACAGACACAAGAACAGTGGGTGTTAGATATGGAGAAGGGAGTCCCTAGAATGAAGCTGTCATGCCTCTGCCTCTTTCCAGTGTGTAGGCCTAGGTTACTCCTCTCGTGCCCCCACAAGATGCCCAGGTTGGACTCTGGCCCATTAAGTGACTGTCACTCCTCCCTCCAGCCCTCCACACACGAGCAGCCCTGTACGTACGTACGTTTAGCCAAGGAGAACTTCTTGAGCAGCTGGGGCATGGCATCTCGAGGGTGGACCTCCACAGTCAGCTGTGTCCCTGCAAAGGAATGGGAGGTGACATTCTCAGCCAGATGCTGCTAGCAAAGGGTGCAATGTCCCATGACAGATGTTTGAACAACAAAACACGATTGGTTTTAAGCTTTCTTCTGAATATACAAGTAATTCTTGTTTAAAGAAATGAAAAACAAAATACAAGCAGACAGTTTCCAAACCCAGGCAAGATGAAATAAGAACACTACCTTGTCTTTTCCAGTGAATACAACTATAAACCTTGGAAAGAAAGCAGGGAGCAACTATTTGAGGACTCTGTAGTCCTCTGTAAATCATAGAAGGCAAGTCAGGGAATAAGATTAGCATTTAAAGCATCACTAAATTTTCAGTGAGTTTACTATTCCCTTTCCCATATGGTATTACTTAGACTTGACTCACAGGCAGCCCCAAACCCAGAAGTGCACAGTGGGTACAGGGAAATGGTGCTCCAAGAGAAGCTCTTTCTTCCAGCTTGTGGAGTAAGAAGGGAAACCTCTAAGAGTCAGAGAGCATGGGGGAAATCCCCTGTTGGACCTCCCCCATCCCTTTTTTCTATTATCTCCCCATTCAGCCTCTAGGAAAGTCTGTTGGTAGGGGTGTAGCAGTGAGTTTGTTGGTCAGCCCAAACCTTAAGCACTCGAGTCTTCGAGGGAAGCTATGATTCCCTAGAGTGTGGGAGCAAATACTCACTGTTTTTTCTCTCTCTCTGTTCCCCACTGATTGTCTCTAGATGTAGACAGAGTTGTGAGAAGTGCCTGGCAGAGTGGGGAAATTAGAGTCCAGCTTTTGTGCTGGAGAGTTGAGAAGCGGGTTGTGAAGGGGTGGGAGCTCAAGAAAGCAAATCCATACAGTTATGGATGAACTCTTGTGGTCCCCTCCGAGCTGAGCACACATGGATCTCATCCTAAACATTATACCACAGTCTTGGAGAACTAAACTACGGTGTAGACCAATGCCTAGACTGGCTACTGGGGGTGCATGTTCTGAGAAGATCTATAGAGTATTGCAAAGGCTACAATCCAAAACTATACAGTGTAGGAAGAATGAGGAGTATCTCTACCTGAAAGGAAAAGATAATCAACAGATGCTAACCTCGGGATGATAAAGATTTTGGAATTATCAGACTTTCAAATAGCCATGGAAACCATGCTCTAACAAATAAGGGCAAATAGTCTTGAAATAAATGGAAAGATACCAAGAATCAGCAAAACATCAGAAGATACAAAGAAGAAACATAAAATTTTAGAGGAAAAAAATATAACAGTTTGAAAAACTATCTGGATATGCTAAATAATAAAAATAGAGATGACAGAAGAGTCAGTGAACTTGAAGAAAGATAATATAAGAAACAGAGCAGAATGAATTGAACTTCAGAGACCTGTAGGATAATACTTTAAGGTCTAACATTCATGTTACTGAGATCCCAGGAGGAGAGGAGAAACAGTGTGGTAAAAAAAAAAAAAAAAAAAAAAAAAACAATTAAAGAAATGATGAGAAAGTAATCAATGAAACCAAAAGCTGATTCCTAGGAAAGATCAGCAAAATTGATAAGCCTGTAACCAGATTGACCAAAAAGAAAAAGAGGTAAGACACAAATCAGAAATTAAGACACCAATATCAGAAATGAAACAGATGAGAACACTACAGATCTTGTATGTATTAAAAGAATAATAAGGGAATACTACCAACAACCCAATGCACATAATTCTACAACTTAGATGAAATGGATCAATTCCTTGAAAGCTACAAACTACTAAAACTCACCCAAATAGAAAACCTCAATATCTCTACATCTATTTTGAAAACTAATTGTAGTTCAAAATCTTCCAGGAACAAACAAAGGCCAGGTCCAGTTGGTTTCACCAATAAATTCTAACAAATGTTTAAAAAGAAATAAGATCAATTTTTAAATAAGATCTTTCAGAAAACAGAATAGTAAATATTTCATTGCCCATTATATGAGGCCAGCATTAATCTGATACCAAAACCAGGCAAAAACAGTATAAGAAAAGAATATTACAGATGAATCTTTCTTATGAACACAAAAATTCTCAAAAAATATTAGAATTAATATTAGGATTAGAATTAAATCCAGCAATATAGTAAAAGAATACCATGGCACTGCAAAGCTCGTTCAATATCTGAAAACCAGTTAATGCAATTTGCCATATTTGCAGGCCAAAGAAGAAAAACCACATGATCATTTCAATGGGTGCAGAAAGTACATTTGACAAATTTAACATCTATTCATGATGAAACTTCTCAATAAACTAGGAATAGAAGGGAACTTCCTTAATCTGAAAAAGAGTGTCTAACAAAAATCTACAGCTAACAGCATATTTAATGGTCAAAAATGAAATGCTTTCCCCCTATGACTGGAACAAGGCATGGATGTCCACTCTCACTGCTCCTAACAAACATTGCACTGGAAGTTCTACCCAGTGAAATAAAACAAGAAAAAGAATAAGAAATAAGAAAAGAAGAAAAGAAAAAAAGAAAAATAAATAAAAGTCCTATAGATTAGAAATAAATAAAACTCTCCTTGTTCACAGATGACATATCTATGTGTGTAGAAAATACCAAGTAATCTACAAAGAAAGCTCCTAGAACTAGTAAGTTTAGCATGGTCACAGGATACAAGGTCAGATACAAAATCTATTCTATTTATAGTCACAATAAATGATTGGAAATTGAATTTAAAAATCAATATTTCCCATAGCTCCAAAAATTGAAATACTTCAATATAAATCTAAAAAAAAAGTGCAAGAGCTGTATGTTGAAAACCATAAACTATGATCAAACAAATTAAAGAAGACTTGAATAAGTGGGAAGACATACCATGCTCATGAATTGAAAGACTCAATATTGTTGTCAATTCTCCCTAAATTGATCTATAGATTTAATGCAACTTCATTCAGACTCCTTACAGGAATTTTATAGATGTTAGATATAGGCAAGATAATTCTAAAATTTAGATGGAAAGATACAGCAACTACAGTGGCAAACCAATTTTGAAAAAAAAAAAAAAGTTGGAAGAACCAGCTATTTGATTTTAAGATGTGCTATAAAGCTACAGTCATTACACAGTGTTATACTGGCAAAGGGACAGATATATAGATCAATGGAGCATAATAAATAGTTAAGAAATAGACCCACACAAATATGGCAAAGTGATTTTTTACAAAAGTGCAAAGACATTTCAATTAGAAAATGGGTAAAAGAAGAGATTACAGATGGCATATAAGCGCGTCAAATGATGTTCAATATGATTAGCCATTAGGAAAATGCAAATTAAAACCACAATGAGATATCATACCTATTAGAAGAGAAGTCATAAAAAATAGTGATAATACTCTACGTTGACAAGGTTGTGGATAAATCAGACCTCTCAGACATCGCTGGTGGGACTGTGAAGTGATACAGCAACTCTGAAAACAGTCTGTCAGGTTGTTATAAAACAAAACATACACTGAACATCTGACCCAACCACTGCACTCTTGAACATTTATCCCAGAGATATAAACACTTACATTTGTTCATACAAAAACATATACACAAATGTTTATAGAAGCTCTATTCATAATCACCCCAAACTGGAAACAGCTTAAATGTCCTTCAATGAGTGAATGGATAAACACCCTATGGTACATCCATATCAAGGAATACTTCTCAACAATACAAAGAAACTCTTAGGAGAGACAGGAGGATGTAACCACTGACATTCTGCACAAGAGGATTTTGGGGTGACAGAACTGCCCTGTATTCTGACTGTAGTAGTCAGAATATGAGCATGCGTTCTGTATGCGTTAAAACCCATGCAAGTATATGCCAGACAATTCAATTTTAGTAATTTAAAATAAAACAAAAATAAATATAAGTACCAGTTGAGCAAACAAGCCTGAGAAGAATTAAAACAAGAACTGGATGATCCAGAATGATACAAAATGGAAATTCAAAGTCCAGAGCAGGATTATAGTAAACACCTGCTTCCTTCTCGAGTCTTCACACGTCAGTGAATCTGGTCCTATGTCATCGTTTTAAGTGAGCTGGATAGTACTCTATTCTGCACATCGTTTATAATCCATATAAGCAATCCCTTTTGGTTGGATAGTTAACTTCTCCCAAATATTTTGCTATTAGAATCAGTGATGCATGAACATTCTTATACACATCTCTACACACTTTTCAAATCAGTCCCTTTGAATACATTTTTAAATATGGATCTTTTGCTGTATTTTGGCAAACTTCCCATGAATGATTTTATCAGTTGATCACACCAACAGCACAAGGGAGTGTCCATTTTGCTCATTCTTACTGTGTTTGATTGCAAAATTCATCACAAAACTTCGTACTTCCAACGAGAGGTCTTTTGTTCTGTCCCTTGAATTTGGGCTATCTATAGGACTTGGTTTGTCTAGTTAGCATGGGATGTTAACAGAAGGGGTCCTGGGGAAGCTCTGAGCGTAGGTCTCAAGGAATTTTGCAGCCTCCACTCTCATTCTTGGGATTCTAGCCACAACTGCTGTGTGAATGAGCCCAGGCTAGCCTGCTGGGGGTGGAGAGACCACGTGGAACAGAGCAGAGGCATCTCAGGTGAGGCCACCCTACCCTACCTGGTCTCCAGCCAACTTACCAGCTGACCACAAATACATGAGCAAGCCGAGCCAAGACCTGTGATGAACTGGGCGTATCTCAGGCGGGAACGCACAGCCAACCTGTGAGCTGGTAAATGCTTATTATTTTAAGCCCCTGAGTTTTGGGGTGGTTTGCAATGTAAAAATAGATCACTGATATACTCACTGACGTGTGATTTTATCAATCTCTGAGATTTTTATTAATGAACAATGGCATCTCATTTTTGTGCATTTAATTTTTAATGTATTTTCATATAGTTATTTGCCATTTGAAATTCTTATTTTGTGAATTGCCTATTTTCCTAGTTGTATTATTTTTTCCTTATTAGTTTTGTAAGAGCTCTTTTTACTAACCCTTTCCCTGCTAAATGTATTGCGATGATTTTCACAGAATGACAATACTGACTATCTTGTATAGCTCAGAAACTTGCTCTGCATGCCAAAGAGGGTAATTCTCAAACAACTTAATAAGATACAATGTGACCTTCCCAGGTATTACTTTGAAGGGGTTAACCTTCACTTTGAGGGTAGTTTCTAGTACATTCACTGTCAAAGAAAATCAGTGTGTGACTTTATAATTAAGACTTTAAGCATTTCAGAGTTTAAAGCATAATTCAGTTCTGGTTATAGGATCGAGTGTCAATGCTAAGAGCAAACACTTCCTGTGTGTCTTCCCATGCTGCGTGAAGCACAGGTCTATTCTCCTTTGCCTTTTTACTTTTCCCATCTGAAACACTTTCGGGTGTTTTTCAAAGTGGGTGCCAAGCTGTACTTGGCTACAAGATGCTTTACAAGAAAAGGATTTGAGAAACATGCCTACTGTCTCCCTTTTTGTGGGTCGTAATGTGTAATGCTCTGAGAAGTCCTGCAGAGAAGAAGCTAGTTTGACCCAGTACTGTTTTGTGAAACACAATTTGGAAAACGCTGGACTGCAACAACCTCCAGAAGCTTAAAGAAGGTGCAGAACTGAACAACTTGGTTTAGTCAACAGCAAACCTCTTCCCCCAACTTCTCACATCTAACATACAGGCGCTTCCAACCACCCCCAATTCAGCCCTGGCTCTTTGTCCAAGAATGAGTGATGTGAGAAACTAGGTACTGGTAAAGCGGTGGTAAAGGTGGACATTGAGGTATTCTCACACCCGGATGTGGTCCTGTTCTGCAACCTCCACCTAGCACCATTTCCAATCCCTTCTCTCTTTCCTGAACTTCCTCTTCCCTCCCCCT
Source organism: Panthera tigris (assembly GCF_018350195.1). Lineage (NCBI taxonomy): Eukaryota > Metazoa > Chordata > Mammalia > Carnivora > Felidae > Panthera > Panthera tigris. The sequence continues at coordinate 127,127,778 of NC_056668.1, read as the reverse complement.
TCTTGGACAGGGGCCCAATTTCCAATATCCTCCTGAGCCCCACTTCCTGACTCTCCCCCAAAGAGGCGCTGCTCATCAGCCCCCTGCTGAGGAAAACACAGCTCCTTAGCCTTCCTGATCTGTGGGAGTGTGATACCCACTCTTGTCACACACAGGTGTGTGAGGGCATTTTCGGAGGCCTCTCTGCCCCAGAAACTGGGCCTGGGTGTGCTGTCACAGGTGAGCAGCAGTCACTGGAGAGCCCTGTGCTCCCTAAAGGAGTGAAATGGTAAGATTTTGCAGTCTACTATATTCCCGTATCACATCAACTCTTAATCTAAGAAGAAAATTAATTTGACCAATTTCCAATGAATGAGAGTGGAACATCATTTGGAGCAAAATTTAAAATAAGATCTAAAACCTAACTATAGTCAGACACCATTGCACCAATTTTAACAGTCACGACCAAACCCACAGGAGGTCCTTCCCGGGACTTCAGGTCACCTGGCTGGCTCTCTCATGGCGTCCCTCCCTGGTTCTACCAGTTGTCACCGAAATACCACTCCTGAGGCTGCAGCCCTGGCTGTCTTAGTAGCAGCATATCAGCAGTTGCTTGAGAAGTGCCTCCCAGGCCCCTGCCCCAGGTGCCACCAGCTCCATGTCCTTTCCTCTTAAGCCCTCAGATCCGGAGATGCATCAGGAAGTCCCAGGACGTCGCTGCCCATGGCCCTACTGCCTTGGGTCTGCCTTTTACCTGGTCGGGAGAGTTCTCCCTCCAGTGGGTTCTCCCCAGGTCTCTGCAGGTCTGAATCAGGATTTGTCTAAAGCCCTAATTTGCTCAGAATATCTAATGCAGAGATGGCAAACAGATTTCGTGTTGTTCATTAACTCTGACTGGCTGCAAGTAGCTGCCTGGAGTGTTGATCAATTAGCAAAGACTGTCAGGCACGTGTGTGTGTTATGAATGTGAGTGTGTGTGAGCGTGCACACGTGGGGGGGTGGTGTCTGTGTGCCTAGGGCTGCAGGATTCAGGTTAGATACTTGCTATCCTTGACTTAAGGTGCTCACTAACGTTTTCTGTACCTGGAACCCGGGTTAATAACCGTACCCAGGTTAGTAGCCGGGTTCCTTGCCTTGGAATGTTCCTCTGCAGTAGCTGAGAGTCAGGAAGCCTCAGCTAAAGCATCTGTAATTTAAAAACGCCCTTAAAGGGGCGCCTGGGTGGCTCAGTCGGTTAAGCGTCCAACTTCAGCTCAGGTCATGGTCTCGCGGTCCGTGAGTTCAAGCCCCGCGTCGGGCTCTGTGCTGACAGCTCAGAGCCTGGAGCCTGTTTCAGATTCTGTGTCTCCCTCTCTCTCTGACCCTCCCCCATTCATGCTCTGTCTCTCTCTGTCTCAAAAATAAATAAACGTTAAAAAAATTAAAAAAAATAAAATAAAAACGCCCTTAAAGAGCCCCAGGGTAGGTGTTCAGCAGGGTTGTGCGTGGTTTCAGCCCAGGGACTGGTAGTCCGCTTCAGTGCAGGAAGCCTAGTGCTCTGACAGCCCAAGAGCAGCATGCTGGATGATGACAGGGACAGTCTAACTCTGCAGAACCCTCGCCAGGCTCCACTGGACGCAGCGTGAAAGGCCCACTCAGCAGCCCGAGTCACCAGGTGACAACCTGACAGCTGAGTGGGCTGAGACGGCTGGGACACCAGCCAGGGGGTGATGAAGGGTGTCTCTCGCAGCCCTGACCGACCCCGGCTTTCACCGGGCTCTTGAAAACACGGGGCCATTCATGATCCCTTCTGCAGCACGGAGCTCCACAGGAGCATCCCATATCTGGAAACATGGCCGTTTGACCCCAGTGCCTGCGTGACCAAAGAAGGAATGGAGTGTCTGCTTGGGGACAAGGGTGCATGACCGGCAAGAAAGGAAGCCTCAAAAGAAAACTGGCTCCTCAGGAACCACTTTTGGGGCCCCAAGTCACAGGGGCTCCAGCAACCACCCTCCTGTTTCCTCCCTCACACACCCATTACAGATTAATCTTCTGAAGCACCCTTCCGCATGGAGATCCGAGATTCCACTGATCTGTTTGTCAGCTGTTGCATAAAATTTATCATACCTGGTGCTCCCTCTCCTGGATGCTCTTTCCCAGATGCCCACATGGCTTGCTCCCTCACCTCCTCCCTTATTCAAATGTCACCTTCTCAACTACTCTGTTTTAAATTGTACCCATGTGGTAGGCTGCATAACGGCTCTTAAAGATATCCATGCCTTAATTCCAGGAACCTGTGAATGCTCCCTTATATAGGAAAGGGGACTTTGCAGATGTGATTAAGTTAAGGATCTTGAGATAGGAAGATCATCCTGGATTATCTGGCAGGCCCTAAGTAATCACAAGGATTCTCATAAAACAGAGTCAAGAGATTAAACTAATGTGGAGAAAAGGCCATGTGACAATGGGCCAGAGAATGGAGTGGTGCAGGTGTACAAGTCAAGAAGTGCCAGCAGCCTCTAGAAACTGGAGGAGTCAAGGACCAGATTGTCCCCTAGAGCAGGTGGGTGGAATGTGAGTGGCTCATGAGAGCCAGGGTGTGGTGTGCCAAGTGGGGCTCTGGTGTCTGGTGGGTCCCATACCACTCCTGTCTGTCTGGGACACTGTGGGGACAGTGCAGTGTGGAGGTCTGGCAGGTGTACCTGACTCGGGGACCACAGTACCCCATCTCAGTTTTCTTGTGCACAAATGGGGATAACACCATGGCCCTATCAGGGGGCGTAGCCAGAACTAAGCAAGATTGGCGGTGGCTAATCCACTTTCCTTTTAGTGAGGTATTGCTTATTTTTGTTTTGTGGTGAGCTGTGTGCTGCTAGTTCACTTCAGGGAAGCAGGGGGGCCTGGGTTTGTCTTTGCAGGGCTCAGGGCAGGGGGCAGGTTGTGGTGGGCCCACTGAGGGGGGCCTGCTGTGGAGCCATATTCCCCGGAGTTCTGCCGTAAGATACACTGGTCGGTGTCGTGCTGGTAACCCATCTTGACAGGCCCTTCCTCACCGCCTGCCAGTGCCTTTCTGTGGTGATGGTGGGTTAGTCTGTGATTCTGAGAGCGATTCCGTGAGAGACTCCGAGTCCTCCAGGGACTCCTACTTTGTCACTGCTCCCTGAACACGAGCAGATAATTTCTTTACAAGTTAGGACATCAGTGCTGAGAGCAATAGGGGTGAAATCTTAGGGCTGAGTCTATGAGAGCTCTCAGATAGATACCAGGCCCTGAGTCTTTAATGCAGAGCAGGAGGCCAAGGTGGGAGGTTATTGGTGGGGAGGGGGAGAGGAGGGGTTGAGTAGGGGGTGGGAGTCTCTATTTAACCTGGCCTCCCCTCCAGCCGGAGCTGTAAAGTCCTCCCGTCTCTATCACTGTAGCCTCACCACCCCACATACCCTGTGTTCTCAGATCTGGTCAACTGCAGAGTCAGCATGGTGATGCCCTTGCCTGTCCTCCCAGAGCCCCGGAACCCATCCCAGCAAAGTGAGGATTCTCAGGGAAGAGCTCTCTCAGGGAAGGGCCCTCTCACTTCCCCTTGCCGAGTTAAACTCATCCCTTGTGGGGAGGGCCCTGGAAGACTCAGACTCCGGTGTGACTCAGGAGGAGGGAAGGCTTGGACAGTGGGTAGGCAGTGCGGAGGCCGGTTTCCAGAGTCGTTGTGGAAGCAGGGCTGTGTGAGGGTTAACAGCTGAGGCCTTGGTGGTGGCTGTAGCGGGGTGGGCAGGTTCCCCCAGCTCTGACTCTCACCAGCCATGTGCTCTCGAACATATGACAACTTTTCCAAGCCTCAGTTTACTCATCTGTAAATTGAGGACAGTTAAGAGGACCTATCAGATAGGTAAGCTTCATTTACATGAGAATAATTATGTAAATGGACCGGCAGGGTGCCTCGCACTCGGTTAGCACTCATAAATGTTGGCTATAGTGAAGACAGCAAGGGTGAAGAGGACAGCTGTGAGTTCTGTGGCCCAAGGACTTTATCACTCTATCCCATGCAGCCTCTCACTGTTTCCCATGGGACACGGGGAGAGGGAGAAGAAAAAGGTGCTCCAATGTCCACAGGGCAGAGGGGATCCTGCTCCCCACAGTCTGTGCTCTGCACTTGCTGTCTCTGGCCTGGGCAGCGGATCCAGCCACACAGGAGCTGGAAGAAAGGTCACGGGTAGCAGTGAATCCTTACCTTGGTTGTCGTAGGAAGTGATGACCTGGGTCTGCTGAGGGTGTTGTTTCTCCGCCAGGTTTCCTGTAGACGCAAGACAGAGGGACCTGCAGTGGCCACAGGGACCGTGGAGGAGTTTGCCCCAGGCAAAGCAAGGAGCAAGGAGCTGTGTGCGTCCGCCAGAAAGGTGAGCTGGTGGGGGTCAAGCTCACCCCAGTCCTGGCTTAACCATGCGCACACCCACGAGCACATCCCCATGGTGTACACACGTGGGAATAGGCACAGTTCCACACATGAATGCAGAGGCAAATGACTATGAACCCGTGTGCACACACCCTCACACCTCTCAGCAGGTGCCAGCAGAGGCTGGGTTTCTTGTCCATAAGGTGGGGACAGCTCCAGTGGGCTGAGTAACCATAACTCCCAACTTTAGTGTCACCAGGCTCAGTTGCCAAAATACAAAAAGATGCCTCGCTGATCATCATGCCTTTCTATCCCCATTTTACAGCAGATGAGCCTGCTGCCTGGAGGCTTAACTTCTGGCCAAAAATCCTCCTGCCAGGGTAGGTCAGACTGGGATCTGAACCCCAAGTCTCCTGATTCCTAGCTCAACCTCCTCCTCTGAGAAAAGTGGGGGCAGCCTTCCTAGCTTAGGAGTTGGGGTGATTGCCGCATGGGTCAGTTTTAGAGACATTTGCAGGGCATCCGCTATGTGATAGCTCTCTCCATGCACGAAGGGTATTTATGTCCTGGAACACAGAGCTGTCCTCAGAGCCTAGTGGGGTCAGCTTGCTGTGGAGAAATGCCCAGTTCCTGCCACAGGCCATGAAGGGGGAACCCACAGGCTTACCTGCCCCTCCTATGGGATGCAACACCTTCTGCTACATCTTTCCCTTAACAGCTGCTGTGGTGGCCTGGTCTTGCTGAGGCTGCTTCAGAGGGATCAAGGGAGGGGCTGGAGGAGGGCCAGGGTTGTGGCAGCAGGGGGTTCCCCCACTGTTACCACCCTCACCTGCCACCTTCTCCCCTGGCCTCACACTGGTCTGCAGAAACGGTGTCGAGCCTGACATTGGAAGTAGCCACTGGGACCATTGCCTGGGCCTGGAAATAAGCATGCCTCTGGGGCACTGGCCTAAGCAGGTTCCATTCAGATGACTTCCCTGGACCTAATCAGATCTGCCACTCAGTGCTTCCCACACCTTGGCCTAGGTAGAAGCCAGTCAAGGTGGGTAGGCAGGTCACTGAGCTGGGCTGGACTTGTGATCCAGCTGGCAGGGTCTTGCCCTGGAGAACCTGCCTGCTCCAGCCTTCTCCTATGAGCAGGCCCAGCCAGGACCCTCACCCCATGGGCTGAGGTCGGTGGGTTGGCCAAGGGCTAGGAGCACTGTGTGTGCCAATCCAGGGTGGTGCTGGTCTGGAGCTCTAGGCCAGACTTAGGCGAGGACAGGGAGGCCACCTCCTTCAGGCACAGCTGGCTACTTCTCTGCTGGGCTGGCCGATGAAAGAAACAGGATCTGGGAGGGAATCCTCAAGGAGGACGATTGGCTGGCATAGCTGCTGTGGGTATTTATAGTCAGGGCTGCACAATTGGTTTCCCTGTGGCTGTGGGGTGTCAGTCCCTGTGCTGCTAGGCAGACTTCAGCCAGGACCAAGGAAAGCAGCCAATCACAGTAGGGGAAGCCCGTTGCTGGGCAAGCTAGTGGGGTTGGCTGGGCCCAAACACCTGCTGCTCGGAAAAGTTTGGAGCAGTCCAGGCTCCCCCCACCCTGCCAACGCCCCAGCCCAAGGAGTGCACAGGGCAGCAAGAGGGGGAACATGTGCCTTTTTGGATCAGCTCCATGTTTAGCCACATTTGTGCACACTCCACCAGCATAAGCCGTCAGCTGCCTCCTTTGCAGATGAAAGCCGTCCAGTTTCCAGGGCTGGGTGCCTTGGGCACCAGCAAGGCAAGTATGTACCCAGAATCTTGCCATTAGAAAACACAGAAAAAAAGCTGTAATTTTAACTTCTGCATGCATGCAAACGTGCAATTTGAAAAATAAATAAAAATAAAATTTTACTTTAAATTACATGTATCAGTGGAGTGGTGCAGCCATCATTTTTTCCAAGCTCAAGGCCTCTGTAGAACCTCTCTCCAGCCCTCCATTTACCTGAAACTCTCCGTTCTCGGGTAGTTTTGCAAGAACTACTTTAGTGATCTTCTTTATTTAATTATTTTTTAAAAAATATTTTTATGTTTTTTTAAAGTAATCTCTACACCCATCATAGGGTTCAAACCCACAACCCTGAGATCAAGAGCCACATGCTTCACCAACTGAGCCAGCCAGGTGCCCCATGATCCTATTTATTTTGTTGTATTTTTCCACTAAATTTCCCTCAAACCAGGGATGCTAAAGATGGTAAAAATAGGATAAATTTACTATATTTCAATCTTCTAATGTAAGAACGTGGCCAAGAAGCCATAAGATGAATTTCAGACAACTCAAGGTGAGAGAGCTGTAACAAACGAAGATGCCTTGTCTCTTTCCTCCCACTGCAACCCACTTGCCCACTTACCCACTTGTACACAGGCCAAGCAGTGCATATCTGTACCAGCTGCTGTGCATTTCTGCAGCTGACAGGTTTCTGGTGGTCTGATTCTTATAATTCTCATGAGCCTGAAGCATAGTTTTGCTAACTTTGGCATTTGCTTCAGTACAGCCAGAGTTGATGCATCTATCGCCCTATGGCCTCGTAACAAAGTTAAAGAAGCCATCCCACCATGTATGCCCATTAGCCAGGACCCTGAGGGGTGGTCCTCAGGGCAGGGGTATGTCTTAAGGACAACGTGTCCCCATGCACAGGGCAGGGGACACAGGAAAGCTCTTCACTTCCAGGGAGTTGAGACTCTATTGCAGTGAAAAGCATCATGATTATAACCATCAATGTGGTGCCATGAGGGCAGCGTTCCTATCTTCATCTCAACAACTGGATCCCTGCCTGGCACAAAGTAAGCCCTGTAGAGCTTTATTAAGGGAATGAGTGAATGAATTTACTTTCAGAATTTCATCCTTCCCTTTTGTTACTGTCAGGACGCAGAGCATAGCTGTTTGGTCTTAGGCAATTGGGGTCCTGATTCCCCATCTGCAGAGGGTCATGGGGGGGTGGTATCTTCACATTGGCATTTGATGGGCCCAGGTCTGACTGAGCCCCCTGATGGAGCTCTGGGAGTGGAGGTCTAATTCTTAGTAGAATTCTCATGTGCCTACAGTGAAGTTTCACTGATGTTTGTTCTGGAAGCTGGGCTAATGAATCTGTGAAAGGTACACAATAAGGCCTAGTATAGTCAGTCCATGCATGGCACTCCCAGAGATGTCCTGGGCCTGTTCCCTGCAGGGCAACAGATGCCTGGCACCAGAGAAAGGAGGCTTTGGAAACTGACTTCTCTGAGCTTATTGTATTCTGGGTCCCAGGCCATCCGGGAACCATAGAACCCATCTCCCTAGGCCTGGAGCAATAATGTCCCAAAGCAGGCCACTGTCCTCTCCATTTGGAAAAAATTTCAAAGATGGTTGCCCTGCATGACATAAGCAGCCCCACCCCCAATGGGAACACACTCAAACCTCACCGTGCCAGATGATGCTAAGTCCTTCCCTATATATAGCCAGTGAACAAGTGGGTGCTCAACCTTATGGAATTGCTCCCCTCCCTTCACAGCGTCCAGGAAACTGGGGGACCTGATCTCAGGGAAAACTTTCTAGAGTCACAGCAGCCCCAGAGCTTTGCTGAGTCATGAGCAGCTACTTCCTGAGTGGTTAGATGTCTAGAGCCAGTTTTCGAACATGTGAAATCTAATGCTTCCAGTCATTTTTCAATGTGTTGAATTACAGAGATTGAAAGGAAAACAAAATGAAAAGAGAGAATTTACCATGCACGTCATTTCCTTCGAATTTCTGCCATCTCCGGATTCCATTTCCGACACCCTGGAGTCCTGTGGGATAACAAGGTCTGGAGTGAGGTTCTCAGTGGCCGGGAGACCCAGGCCAGCGAGTGACAGGTCAGTTGCAAATGTATCTGGGGTGAAGTGGGGCTGGTGGAACTTGGCTCTCTCAGGATTCAAGGGGGACTGCCTGTGAATGAGATGCACTTTAAAATATTAAAACAGTGGTTTCCAAGGATGGTGGGGTTGGTTATCAGCATCATCCAGGGAGAATTTTCATGGTGCAGATGCCTATTCTTCACTCCACATCTCTACCTCTTAAAAATGGAAGTATTATTGTAGAAGATGTTTGCCATTGATTTTGCCTTTCTCTTCCTGTATGTGGTGAATCTCCCACTGTTAGGGTCATGATGTGAGGTGGGGGATGGGCAAAGATGGTCCATCCCTGTGGGAACTGCAAGTGATTGTTGCCTACTCTCCCAGCCTCCCTTGCAGCTAGAGCATGGATGTATGTGGCTTAGGCACAGCCAGTCAGATGCACCTGCGTCTGGTTCCATCTTGGGACCTGGTGATGCAAGAGGGAAGGGAATGGAAGTGCATGCGCACTCTCTCTCTGGTCCTGGCTGAAAGTGGTGGCTGCAAGGTCGAGTTCCTGGCGCAGAAATGGCGTATGTTCTGGCAATGGGAGCAGCTGCAATAAAATCAAGTTCCTGGTGAGGACGGAGTATCTAGGGCTCCTTGGTGGCAACAGAGGTTTCCTCACCAGACCAGCCCTGCTGTGCAGCTTATGGCACTCTTCCTGGAAGCTGTGCCTCTAGCCTGGTTCTCCAGCCCTTTCAACCACTCCTCAAGTCCCTCTGTCCCTTCCTGATGCTCTTCTATTCTGCAGAGCTCTCCGCAGGCAAGATCTGGGGCTTGTGGCTCAGAACCCTCGCTGACACACATGTAGAGTAGAATACACACATCACACTGACTTTGGGAATGAAACCTGAATTGGGGCAGGGGACTTTAGGCTACCTCCTCCATGGCTAGGGGGTATATGACAGGAAGTGAGGGCACCCAGGCATATTTTTGAGAAGCACTGCACAATGGAAAATGCTAGGGCCATAGAGGGAAAGAGCAGAGAGCATCTGTTGGCAGCCCAGATCCCTGGCACATGCTGCCTTTGCCTCCTTTCCCTCTGACTCTTTTCTGCCACAAGGACAGAGCAGAAAGCCACCCAGTCCTCTGCACCGTGACGGTAATGGAGCTCAGGCCCTCCTTTGCAGAGCCAAGGACCTGGGCTGGGGGCAGTGGGGGGACAGGAGGAGATGCCTGGAAGAGGTGTGGGGGCGTTTTGGATCTTGTGCACCAACAGGAGGCCTTGGAACAAGCTTGTCTAGTTCAGTGTTTCCCTGCCTTAGGCTGTGTGGGCCCGTAGGCTGGCTTAGCCAGGGGTCTCCTGGACATCACCATTGCCCAGCAGGCCTCAGAGGCTGTGCATTCTCACTCTTCTATACTCTGGTACAGAACTGTCTGATTGTAAATAAGTGACACTGGTCTCTGCACTGCCATAGTGTCTGGGAAAAAACCTCCGTCAGGAAAGTTGTGGAGGAAACTAGCAGAAAGGGCTTGGCAAGCAGGGACTTCTTGCCTTGCATCATGGTCGAGTGTGAAATGCATTGGTCTGGAGTCCTGTAGGGTTAGTGCTAGGGGTCAGACACCTCTGAACCAGTCCTGATCCCTGGCATTTCCGAGGCTTCCCTGTGTTGTTGAAAGGCCCTCTCTTTCTAGTGTTGGAGCCTTTAGGAGAGATGAGATCAGAGGGGGCGGGGGAGGGAGGGACTCACAGGCTGGCCTGGAGCCAGGCCTTGTGGGGGTCCTCTGGCCTTGCCACGCATAGGGGGAGGCCTTCAGACTGCAGTGTCCAGAGTAGAAGCAGCCTCTTTTCTATCAAGGGGCAGAGGGCCTCTGCCGATTTCCTCATTACAAATACGCGGGGTGGGGGGCATTTCCGCCTCTCCTGGGAGCAGCTCTGGGAATGGAAGAACCAACTAACCCAAACAACTGGCCTCAAATCCCGCGGGAGATCGGAGTACCTATCAACATTCTCAGCTCTCCAGAATCTATTTCTTTCCCTGCCTTCCTCCCCAAGAGGTCACAAGGAACCATGGGGCAGGTCCAGCCTATGTGACTGGTGGGGGCAAAGCCATTCAAGGCACCATTGCTTCAGTGTGGCAGGTGGCAGGTGGATGTGCAATGCACCAAGGGCTATTAAAACATCAGTCCCAAAGCACTGGCCCTCCGTCAACCTAGCACAAACCTCACACCAGCCCCCGTGAAGGCTCGGGATGGCCTCATCATACACCTAGGACTTCTGAGGGGCTTTAACATCCCCTATTCTCCATCTGTATTCTCTTCAGTGTGCCCTTTCCTCTGGGATTACAGAGGCCTGAGTGCTGCTTTCCACAATTGCTCTATAAAGAGTCACTTTATTTTTCCAGTCTACCCTTTCTCAGAAAGTCTACAGGAGGAGTAAAATGAATAGATCTGTGAGAGCGGAGAGAGCAGATTTTCAGCTTACTCTAGCAAGCCTTTTACACCACCCTTATGCCTTCTACTGTAGGGGGCTGAGAGAGGCTTCAAGAAAGGGGAAACTGAGGCCATGAGTTGTGCAAGGACACCAAGGGAGCTCCCCGTCTCAAAGTCTGATTCAGCACACAGATTCCCTTGGGTCCCCTGAGCTCTACAAAGTGCCATGTGAGGAGCAGGCCTCGGTCACCCAGGGGTCAGGACTGAGGTTCTGGCCCCCTTCCTCCCAGGCATCTTCCAACCCTGTCGTGCACCCTTCAGAGAGTGGCTGGGAGGAAGCTGGCTCCCGGGGGTGACGGAAGCACAGGGAGTCAACCCGGGGCAATCACGGGGCTGCGCGTTGCCACGGGACGGGACGGGACGCGACGCCACGCCAGTGCTTGCAGAGGAGCAAGAGGAGCAGGCAGCGGTGGGGAGAGAGGGTCGGTCTCCCTGGCCTCTTTCGGGGGCGCGTGGGGCGCCCCCCGGCGGGCGGGCCCCAGGCGAGGAGGCCGAGGTGCCAGGGTCTGGGGGCCCGGGCCGGGCGCTCGTTACCTCCTCTGCGCTGCGGCAGCGCGCCCGGGTCCGCCTGCCGGTCCGAGTGCGTGCCGTGCGCTGCGCGCCGTTTCTCCGAGTGCACGATCAACAGCATGTCGATGGACACGGCGTTGCTGTCCTTCTTCAGCTCCATGGTGCCGCCTCGCTCCCCGCCGTTGCGCCGCGGCCGCTCTCGAGGCTGCCTGCGCTGCAAATGGCCCCGTGTGCGCCGCTGGCCGGCGCGGGAGACCGCGAGGGCGCGGGAGAGGGCGCTCCCCCGCCGCCGAGCCTCTGGGCGCCGCGTTTCGCTGACTCTGCCAAACACGCCATTAGGGCCCGCCCGGGAGGGCGCTACCCTAATGAAGCCGCTCTAAGTCACCTTTGAAAGGAAATCCCGGGCCGAGCCCTGACCTGCACGCAGGCCGCGGGCGGCGTAGCCTCAGGCTCTAGCGCCTCCTACCCCGTGCGCTTGGAGCGCTCGTCCCGGGTTCCAGAGCCCTTCTCCCGCTGGCCGGGCGCTGCCTGGTCTCCGCAGCTGGTCCCGGGATTCCCAGGAGGGCCCGAGGTAGATCTTCTCCGGAGCCTTCGGCGAACGCAGAAATCTCACGGTGCTGTCAATAGTGAGAGTAAATTCGGGAAAAGGAAAAGCAGCACGGTGTGGCCCCACTCCTTCCCTTCCCCGGGTGGGTTTTGGAGGTTGATGGCTTCCTCTATAAGAGAGAGACGGGTAGGGTGTTGGGGTCCGGACCTCTGCGATTATGGCTGCACCAGAACTTGGAGCATGACTACTGGGCATCAACTTAACAGTTCTTTCTGGCTTGTGGTGAAAGTCTTAACATCTCTGTTCCTTCTAGAAGCCTGGCTCATGCTCCGTGGGGAAGGGGGGAGGGGCAGAGGAGGAGGCTGGTGCAGGGAGCAGCCTGCCTGCTGTGCTCAGGGAGCTGGACCTGAGAACCCATCTATTTTTAGTGGGGCCCGGCCTGCCCAGCCAGCAGCAGCAACAGGCCCTTTGGCTCTGGGTCTCAGGAGTGTTTACAGCGGCATCTGCCTGCTAGCCCTTGGCACGGTGGGCCCACCCAACCTGGGCCAGTCCCCTAACTTAAGTTTCCACCATTAATAAATGTCGTGCACCCGGAAGCCTTTGCTCTGGGCCCCTTCCTATTGGAGTGTGATGACCCTACCTTGCAGTGTGGTTCCTGAGAGCCCCTGCCTCCCCCTCGGAGGCAGACTCTACTGTGCAGGCCTAGGTTCCAGTCTCAGCTTGGCCACTCACTGCCGGCGTGACTGTGGACAAGCCATTTCCTTCCATTTCCCCGCCTCTATCGTGGCATGATACGAGTTCTCACAGGGCTGTTGTGAGAACGTGTACTTGAGGTGCCTGGCGCGCCGCAAGCGGTCCCCAAATGGTAGCTGTCATTCATACTTCATTTTAAGGGGGGAGGAAAAGGACAGGTGAAGTGACAAGTCATTGGGGGGGGACACACAGATCTACCCTCAGATTCTGAAGATCTTTGTCCGCGGACTGTGACTCACAGTTTGTCTGCCAGTAAAGGCCAGTGCCTTGCTGCATCACCACTACCCCTCGCCCACTGGGCATCTGAGGAAGGAGATGTCACTGGTTTCTGACAGTGTTGAATTGCAGTCCCAAGAGAGCTGAGCTGCGGGACTGGTGTAGGTGGGTGGCTCCCAAAGCATGTTTCCTCATGTAGTGAGTCCTGTCCCTTGCTGTCCTGCCTGCATGTGTGCATGTGCACACACGCACACACACACACACACACACACACACACACACACACACACACCTGGGAGGCTGGCTGAGGCTTGTTCTCTAGATGGCTAGGGAAGTGAGAACAATGGATTCTTCAGAGTTCCTGGAGTCTTAGAGATTGCCCAGGCGGCATCCCCCATCTGACCTGAGAAAGCACCGTATACCTCCTTCAGGGGTGTTGGTCCCAACAGAAGCTTCTGTGCAGCACCTCTCATTACTCAATGGGGCCGAGTGGGAAGGGCAAGGAAGCTGAAGCCCCCTTGCCTGAAATTTGCATTCCCATCCTTGTTCCTTACTCCCCAGCTGGAGAGCATCACTGTGAGGAGCTTGCTCACATGACATCCCATTCCAGAGCTGCCTCTGAAGCAGGAGATGATGGGGGGTTGTATCACTCAGAGGTCCAGGAAGCTGGTCTGGGGGCCTCCTGCCCCTCCAGGATGTCTGAAGACAGATCCTTTAGAGAGGAGCCTCTCATCCATGGCACTATGGACATTTGGGGCCATAGAGTTCCTTGTTGTTGAGGGAGGGGTGGTCCTGTGCATTGGACGATTCTTAGCAGCATCCCTGTGATCTACCTACTAGATGCCAGTAGCACCCACTTCCCTGTTGTAAGAACCCAGAGCGTGTCCAGATGTTGATAATGTTTCCTGAGTGACAAAAATGCAGTGAAAACTGCTTTGGAACCAACCCATGACATAGGGGCTGTGTTACCTTGACTTCTCTGGAAAATGCTGTTGCTCCTGGATCCTGATGCTGCCTAGAACCTGGACCCACTCTCCACATGTTCCCACCCATGGCTCTCAGTCCAGTAGCTGGTGTCTTGGGCCTGCACAGATGCTCCCTGCCAGCAGCATGGGCAGAAAGATGAGATGCTCTCCTCACTCTTCATGTTCCCCTCAGCCCTGGACTCTGTCGACCCATCCTCTCATCTACACTACTTGTTTTGGCTGAGAGGAGGATGCCACAGGAAGGCATTTGGATGTATCTGGAAAGCGGAGGGGAAGCAGGAGAGAAGGAGGCTATGAGGTATTATTCAGAGGGTCTATGCCTTCTGCTTAAACCCCCCCTCAACCGATGGGACACAGAACAGACCCTCAGCCTGTGATTTACACCCTGGGTCCAGCCTCCTTCTATAGACTCACCTCTTCTACTTTCCCTGCCAACCTACACATGCTGTAGCCATAGCCATGCCCACTACTCCCCAAACACATCTATCTGACCTTTCTGCTTCTAGGCTTTCCTTAACATGCTGGCCTCTCCATCCTGCCACCGTCTTGAATAACATGGAATTCAGGGACTTCCACATTCCGACCTAATGAAGTCATCTGCATCCTTGTCTTAGGATCTGACAAATCAGGGGATGTCTCCGTTCTTGGGCAGACCTTTAATAATTTTCATCACAATGACTTGGAAACTTCAGGAGACCAAAAGACAAAGAGCAGTCAAAATGGTTGTATTTTTGCCGTTATCCTCCATTATCCACACTGCTTCCACACCTTTGCTTGAAGATGGGATTCATCAGTTGTCCGGATGGTTCTGAGCCCTGAGCTGTCTTGGAGATGGTGAGTGGCTGGCAGGGAGACGCTTGCTTCTGGCAGATGAGGCTTTCACCAGAAAGGGTGTGTTCTGACTCACATTTTCATTTTTCCAAAGGCTTAGTGGTTCTTCGGGGGATCACCAGTCATAACTTTTTCACCCCTCTAGAAATCCCGGGAGGTAAGTTTTTCTCTTCTCTATAGAGATGTAATAGACAAAACCAGTACATGAAAGGCTTTTAGCAGGCAGTTTGTAGACATGACATGCTTTTCTCCATTGGTGCAGTGGGGAAGGGGCACAAAGAGAGTGGGGCACATTGGTAAAGAGCACAGACCACATCCCAGCCTCTTCACACCTTGGCTTCTGCTGATATGGGCAAACTGTTACACGGGGGACCAGACAGACGCCTTTCCCGCAAACTTTTTTGAAAGCTGGTATAGGCTTCCTGTGGTGTCTTGACCAGCCTGACTTGGCTCACTCCCACTTCTGAGTTTGTTACTGTTGTCACTTCTTCCCGAAAACCTGTTTGGACATTCCTGGCAAGTACAGTCTAGTCATCCTTTGAAGTCTGACACCAGCCCTCACCTCCACCCTGAAGCCTGCCTGATTACCCCAGTTCTTGGAGATCCTAGAGAATGCCAGCTCTCTGTGGTGCTTTTTAGCCGTCCTCATTTTCTTTTTCCTACTGGAATGGCACAGACATTTAAAGGTTTAAAAAAAAAATACTCTCCCAAACTACGGCAGGTCTTTCCTATTTCATAGCAAAGTGTATGATGAAGTCATTTCCTGGCCTTAGACCATGTTAAGCTCTTTGAGGGCCAGGTCACGGTCTTCCTCATTCTTGAGTCCCTCCCATGTTCCTCTACCAGACTTGAGCCTCCTGTGTGTATTGCACACAGGAGGTGCTCAATAAATGTTTGAATCAAATCAGACAGAACGAACCCTCCCAGTCAGCCAAGATTTCTCCCTTTAGCCCAGAGGTGTGCCAGCCTCCTGTAGGTTTGTAGCGTTTGCTCTGCTGTGCCTTTCTCTCTGACCATCACGAGATGGAAGAGAAGGAGGTTAAGTGAGGACAAGCAGCTCTAAAGGCACCTTCTCCCACTGCTGACAGAGCCATCTGGAGCATGAATTTGGGGGAGTGCTTGGTTCTAACAGCCCTGCTCAGTCCCATGCAGCCGCCTCCACCCCGCCCCAATCAGGAGCCATAAGCTGTGACTTTTCTGTTAAACACAATTCCCTTTCTCAGCCTTTTTGGCATGTCTCTCCCTGATCGGCCTGTCAGCCTGTTTCAGTATTTCTATCCGTGACACCTTCATTGATTTTCCCTATTTTTCTGTCTGTAGCTTATTACAATCCCATCTTCTTGCACATAACGATGTGTAAACATGGGGAGCCCTACCTCCCAAATTCCAGGTCATTTGAGTTTTGGAGTCTTTATACACTATGGCATTCTTGGCCTTTTCCTGTGGATGGAGATGATGAAAATCAATTTGTCTCTCATCACCTCTTCCAAAATATCTCAGGCCATGCCAACAGAGGTATCCAGTGGCACATGAAAGCCCATGGAGAGATTACCTCTTCAGCTTCCCCAAGTGTTTATTGCCGAGCTATTGAAATGCCCCTCGCATATTCCTCGATCCGCCTCCCTGATGGAAACGAAAGGTCCTCTGAAGTGGACTTGACGCTTCAGAGTTTGTCCCTTGGTAGTCAGCTACTTCTGTACAGAAGTCTGCATTTTTCTTCCATGAACTCATGTAGCCCTCACAGTGCCCTGGGGCTGGGCTGATGCCTTTACACCCATTTTATTGATGCTGAAACAGGATCAAGAAGTGAATTCGTGCAGTTTTCTCAGTGAGCCACCAATGGCTTCTACGTGGGCCCAGGGCTCACGCCAAACCTAACACGCTTGCTGTTCTGCATGTGTTAGTGAAAAGGGGCACAGATGTCGTTTCTACTGGCAGGCTGAGGTTTGGGCCAGCCACTTTTGCAGGGCCCCAGCCAGTGCTCTGAGTGACATGTGCCCCCTGGGAGAGAGCCCTCACACCTGGGTGGTGGGAGGTTGTCTAATGAGGTGGTGAGGAGGGTCACAGGAGACAGCTCTGGAATGTCTGAACAAAAACGCAAATGAAGTCAGAACAGCCTTTTGATCACCCCTGAAGACCCCTGGGGACTGTCGGAATGAGGTTGGTGCCCATCTGCCTCAAACGGGACAGGTGCCGTGGCCTGGATCCCAGGGGGCACAAGGGAATGAGTTTCTAGTGTCAGTTCGGACTCCAGCCTTGCCTGTCCCTGGGGCAGAGCCTCTAATAGGAGCCACGGGTATTTTTAGTCTCACGTGTGCAGGCACAGGACAAGGAGAGCTGGATAGGAACAGCTAATAAGCCATGGTCTTTATTAAGTTGGGAAGGGTGAAATGAGGGGGAGGACAGGGAGCCTAGTGGAACTTTTGCACATGCCTCATTTTCTGAGAACTCTTTTTCCATAATTCACCAAGAAAGATTGAGGTCAGGGTGATTATGCATAGCCCCAGTTAGAGAAGCCGGAAAGTGGAACATGCTTACCTCCTGCAGCCTGCACGTCCCCTCCCAAAACGTCCTGCTCTGCCCTCTGGGTGACCAGGTGGGGCAGGAGGGATTCAGCTTTGGGGCTTGGCTATCAAGCCTCCCCGGTGGGGGTGACCCGGAAGGACCAGATGAGAAGCCCATTCCCGAAGGAAAACTTGTAACCTCAGAAGAGAGTTGAGCAGGTGTCAACTACTATCCTGATTTCACAGAGAAGGAAATGCGGCTTCAGAGAGGTGCAGATATTTGTGCAAGGCCACATGGGTGGGAAGTAGGGGAGCTGGGCTTCAAGCTCAGCATCCTAGATCAAGGTCTACCACCACTGTTTTGTATTACATTGGTCTTTTCCCAAATGATAGTCAGTCGTGTCTAAGACTTATTATCCATTTTATTTAACCACATTTTTTTCTATGCCAACTCTGTGTCAGGAGCTCTATCACTGGGATGAGGCAGTGAAGGTGATACAGTTGCTCTCAAGATCTCTGGGCTTAGTGAGGGCAGCATAGAAGCCACTTCCAGCCAAACCTCAGTGTGGGCCAGTGTGCAAGTTTGTGCTGGGGGAGAGGCAGACTGGGAAGTGAAACTGGCAAGTTTCCAGCCTTTGGTATTGAGCATGAGGACACTCAAAGCTCTGCTCACACAGTCAGTCCCCTTCTGTGCAGCATCTTCTGGGGTGGGTGAGACTGGTGGCAGTGGCCAGGGAGGGGCAAGGGTGTCCTCAGCCTTTCTCCAGTCCTGTGGCTCTGAGCACCACGATGCCTGTGGCCTGGGGCAGGACTCAGTGAGTGAGTGCTTGGCAAAGCTGCCATGAAGATAGTATCTGGCTCCTGCTGCTGTCAGCCACTCCTTTCCTTCCCTACCACATCTTTAGGGTTCGAGAGCAGAAGGAGACAGTGAAAACATTGATTTGGGATGAAAAGCATCAGAGTGAGTTCTTTGTACCTCTCTGTCTCAGTCTAGAGCCAGCCATGGCATGTGCTTCTGTCCATCCATTTATCCACCCCAAATCCATGCTTTCACAGGGTCTTTCATATCTGTCCATCCATTCCATCTCTCCACCCATCCAGTCACTCTCTCATCCATCCATCTCACTTAGCTATTTGTTCACCCATGCCTCCGTCTCTACCTGAACTTCACCCCTCAGTCTCTCCGCCACCCCCATTCTTCTATCCCTTCCGTCTAACTTGTTCCACCCATCCACTCATTCATCTGTTCACCCGTTTGTGCCCCCACTCCATCCATTACCAATTTTTTCGTACCATCTGGAACCAGACACTGTGCTCCAGGCCTTGTGTCTGGTGTTGTGGGGACACAGAGATGAATGAGTCTCTCTCATAGTTGACCCGGGAAACAGTGTACGGATCCACTTATGAAGGGAGAAGTGGAACCAAGATAGTCCTGAGAGGCTGAAAGAGAAGAGAAGGGGCTGTAGGAGGATCAACCGAGATACTTAGACTCTGCATTTTGGGAGGATAATAATGGAAAGAGAGAGAGAGAGAACTGGGTGGAGGACAAGGAAGACAGGAAAGGAGAAAGGAAGGAAGGGAGAGAAGGAGTAAGGGTGGGATGGAGGGAAGGAAAGAAGGAAGGAAGGATAAATGTGTGTTGGGCACCTACTCTGTGCTGGACCCTGTGCTAGGTGTTTTCACTAGTCTTACTTACTTATCCCAGCAACTTTTTGAGGTGATTCCCTGCATTTTAGAGATGAGGAACTAGGACTCAGTGCACCATGTGAATAAAACCTGAAGAGCAGGGCTAGGTTGAAAGTGCTTGCTAACACTGAGCATCAGAATGGGAGCCTGAAGCAAACAGGTCCGGGACAATTGAAAAGCATGCCATTTGACAGTTAACTTCTGGACTGTTGCCTGAAAGTGTGTTTGGGTAGGAACCACTCCTATGGTGACCAGTTAGAAGGAGGTGCAGGGCCATGCACAGTTGTTGGAGTTAGATGCCAGGTTGTACCTGTATGACGTGGAATTGGAGCATGCCTTGGTGGTTCTGCCAGGTCCAGGGTCCTTCTGGAAGATTCCTGGCTCTGGATTCTTTCTGTCAGGACACACCAAGCACCTTAGGCAGGGCTGTAGGCATTTGTACACCAGTCTAGTGTCCAGCTTTGCTTTACTTTTCCAGTTGGAGCTCTCCTCCTGGGGAGACTCAGCATAGCCCTAGGCAGGAGAGCTCAGCTTCACCACCCATCTGCTAGGGCTGCAGCCAGGAGTCTATGAGCCCTAGCCCCAGGCCCCTCTGGCACCCAGGATGTACGGTTTCCCACTGACATATCGCTCCTGGCACTTTCTGGATCCATACCCAGTTCTTGTTGTTTGATGCCACCAAATTGTTCCCTGACCACCTGATGAGTAACTGTAAGTGTTGACAACCGCTGTCCCAAGGCCGGAGTATTTCCAGATGGTTAGGTAGGTGGCCCAAGCAATCACGGGCTCTAACGACAACTCAGGGAGAGGGGTTTGGGCGGGGTGAAGTGGCCCTGCAGTTTACCAGACAGAGGCTCTCTAACCCCTGCAGAGTTTGTGGAGGGGGGGGGGTTGTCGGTGGCTGGGTGAGGGGCACTGCAAATTAGAGATTCTAGAATTACACAGGCCTCATTCACGTGAGCCCCTCTGTGTCTTACGGACTTGTAGGTCTTCATTTCTCTGAAGTCAGGCTGTCTGTCTGCCCTTGCCTACCCTGGAGAGCAGAGTTTGGGGGAAGGGAATGCAGACACCCAGGTATCGGTGCTGGGCCCCGGGGCCCCACAGTGGCTGGAAAGGGGGGATGTGTGAGGAGAGTGGCTGCTCGAGGCCCCAGTTACCTCAGCCGTCCTTCTTCCCCAGCTTTCCCCCTCGGCATGACCAGGCCACCCCCCTGCCAGCTCAGCTGTCCTCCCTCCTCACCATGTAATCCCTGCCAGGAAGAGAGGGGGGAAACATGAGCCAGCCTTCTCCCACTGCATCCTGCCTTCCTGTCCTCCGTCCAGCCAGGAGGGATGAAGGGAGGGGGCTGGGGACAGGGAAGGGCAGGCTCCGGGGAAGGCTCCCAGGCTCAGTGGCCTCCTAGATGCACGAAAACTACAAAACTCAGGCCTTCCCCCTAAGCCCACATGTGCAGGGCCTGCCCTCGGCTCTGCTAGCATCTGGACACCTGTGAGGCCAGTTTAGTCCAGCAGAGCCTCTCCTGCCTCCCCTTGGCTTTGCCTTCCCCTTCACCTCCCTGGGTCTAAGGTGGGGAGGCCCTGCTGGCTGTTTTTACTTTCCTCCTAAAAAGGTCACCTATGAATGAGGGAGTTCAAGTCCCAGCATTGCAAGGCAAGTCAGAGCCTCAGTCTCCTGATTTGTAACCTGGCAGCAATCATGCCCGCTGCCCAGGGCAGAAGACAAAGAGAGGTGGTGCAGAGTGTGGCCCAGCACGTGGCCGGCATGTGACCATGACGGTCCATAAACAGAGCCAGTCTGGTCCCCGAACCTGGCACACAACCTCAGATAGGCAACCACTCACCTCATTATCAGGGCACCTCTGGGACTCTGGATGGGAGGAGCAAGGACAGAAACAGCCCCCGTACGTGCACCTCTTGGTGGGATCTCAGGAACATCAGGTGGTGGTGTGCGTACCGTGTATTTGTGCGCGGGGACTCTGCTGTCAAGACCATGCCATTCATCTGCGTTCTCCTAGAGCCCCGCAGCGGGTGTTCCCTTAAAGCAACTCCAGTTGTGCGTGCATGTGTGTAACAAAGCCACTTTGGGTCCCCCACAGATGCTGTGGGGCCCTGGAAGAGTCGTGTCCCTTCTCTGGGACAATGGGTGTGTTGATTCCTGCCTGACACAGCTGTTCTGGGGTCAGCAGCTGGCCTCCTGCATGACACACGCGGTAACGAGGGATCCCGTGACATCCATTCCCTTTCTCCCTATCCGGTGCTGAGGTTTTCCCCTGGTTGCCTTGGGGTCTGCTCCAGGAAAGAAGGGACCCCTCCCTTCTTGGCCAGAACAGGGGCGTGGGGAGCCCTGGCTTCTCAGGAGACACTGATGCAGACTGAGGTGGGGCAGGGCTGGCCTAAGGTCGGCAGCACAAGGTCACTTCTGGCCCCACCCTGCTGGTCTGGGAGAAATAAGGTGGGGGGCTTTAGGGCACTCCAACCAGCCTAGGTTCTTCTCCCCCAGCTCCTGGTAGGAAATGCAGAGCAGGGTGGAGGCCTTAACCATATCTCTCAGTGAGAGAGGTCAGGGCTGGCCTGTGTCCACAGAGGACCCCTAGCTCCCAGTGCTGCAACTGGGACAAGCCTACTGGTGCAAGGCTTTCCTCCTCCCCCTGCCCTTTCCTTGAGGCGGGGAGTCTGGCCCCTGGAGTGGCTATTGAGCAAGCGGGAGTAGGGAGCTTGCCTTCTCTCACAGGGTTACCTGAGGCAGGCTGGGCTGGGGGCTGGGCCAGGCCCTGGAGCACAGTGATGACAGGGACCTGTTGGTGGCAGGACAGTTTGCACTCCCCAGGTGGTGGCTGAAAGGCTGCCACTGGGGGAGGAGCCTGTGATGACATATGCCTCTGGCCAAGGCCTGACAGCCATCTGTTTCCAGCCACCAGCCGCGAGGCCTCCAGGGAGGGAGAAGACAGGGAAAGAAATAGAAAGAGAAGCAGGGGACAGAGAGAGACAGAGACAGGGACACAGAGGCAGAGATAGGGACACAGAGGCAGAGAGAGACAAATAGGGAGACACAGAGACAGAGGGACAGAGATAAGAGGAAAAACCCATAAAAGCAAGAGAGAGAGAAAGAGGCAGAGAAATAGAGGGACTGAGAGACAGAGACAGGTAAAGAGAGACAGAAGGGGAGAACAATAGGAGCAGAGGAGCAAAGAGAGTGAGAGAGAGGGGTGGTGGGGGGAATGAGAGGGGTATGGGAGAGAGGGAGAAGTAGAGAGACAGGGGAAGATGGACATGGGGAGAGACACAGGGAGAGAGGCAGAGAGAGACAAAGAAATTCTGGAGACATAAACAGGGGAGTGCATGCTGGGGTAGCTGGGGTTGGAGAGGGGAGAGAGACCAAGGCTTCTGATCAGGCTCCCGGTGGAAGAACCCTCATAAACCAAGGTTGTTTTAGCTCAGCACATGGAGAGGAAGAAGTTGCACTTGACCCTGGGCTCCTGGCTTCAGGGTCCTGACGGTGGATCTCAGGTGTTAGTAGGCAGCAGAATCACTGGGGGCACATTCAAGTTCAGGTGCCAGGCCCATCCCCAGAATCTGATTCTCTGGTCAAAGTGAGGCCAGGAATCTGCATTTCCATCAGATTCTATTGTGGGGTCACACTAATCACAGAGATACTGCACCAGGAGGAGTCAGAAGTCGGTCCCCTTGTCCCCTCCCTGCGTCCCCCCACTCGCTGTGGGCCCTGGATGGGCAGCTACCAGGGCTCCGAGGGAACTCCCTCCACAGACTTGGAGGCTTCCCACATCCCTTGTTTCACCAGCCAGTGATCCTAGGAAGGGTTGGGGCCCTCTGTCTCCCCCTGGATGGTCAGGCAGAGAGGCACCTTGGAGATCATGATTCAGTTCCAGCCACTCTGTGCAGGTGAGGAAACTCAGCGGCTAGGCCAAGGCAATAAAGGTGACATGACACATTAATTTCTCAAACTCCTGCTATGGCCCAGGCTCTGTGCTGAATATTCTTTCAACTTATGGCTTAAACAGGGGAAAGGTCTTCACTGTCTCCACCTTAAAGGTGAGGAAATGAAGCCCAGAGATACAAGTAACCTTCCTAAGGGCACACAGCTAGTAAATGGCAGAACCTGGACCAGACTCCACATCTGTCTTACCTGAAAACCCATGCTCAAGTCCCAGCTTCTTCCCTATTTCTATTAATGGCTCTACTGCCTCTCAGGCTGAGATCCCAAACACAGCTATCTTGGTTCCTCCCCTGACCCCATCCAATCATTGTCATGGGCCTGCCTGGGCCAGCTCACGGCAATCTTCAGTCACTACAGTTTCCCACTGTAATATCTCGTCCCCAATTCAGCATTTGTATCTTTAGCGCAGAACCAGGCGGTACTCTTCCAACTCAATTTTCCCCCAGACTTGTTACCTATATCCCTGGAAGTGAGGAGGAAGACAGACAGGTAGCTGTCTTTCCAGGCTAGGAAACAGAGCCTGGGGCTGACTTTCGTGCTAACACTTTGTGAGAGCGAGGTGGGGTTGGGCTGCAATTCCAAGGCAGCAAGAGTGAGCGAGATAGCGAAGGACGATTCAGGAAGCGGTGCTGCTGGGCTGGCCACAGTCCCAGGAAATAGAGCCCGTTTGTTCAGGCACTGGGTTGGGTCCAGAAAAAAATTAGTGGGATGTCATCCCTTGAAATGGTGTATTTCAGCAGCTCATAGAACCCAGGACACAGTTTACTTACTATTGCTGATTTATTACAAAGGATATTTTATAAACTTTTTTTTTTCTAACGTTTATTTTTTATTTTTGAGACAGAGAGAGACAGAGCATGAACGGGGGAGGGTCAGAGAGAGAGAGGGAGACACAGAATCCGAAACAGGCTCCAGGCTCCGAGCTGTCAGCACAGAGCCCGACGCGGGGCTTGAACTCATGGACCGCGAGATCATGACCTGAGCCGAAGTCGGACGCTTAACCGACTGAGCCACCCAGGCGCCCCTACAAAGGATATTTTAAAGGATAGGAGTGAACAACTGGGTAAAGAGATTACATACGGTGAGGGCTAGGGGCGCCTCTGTGGCTCAGTTGGTTGAGCATCCGACTTCGACTCAGGTCATGATCTCATGGTTTGTGGGTTCAAGCCCTGCATTGAGCTCTGTGCTGACAGCTCAGAGCCTGGAGTCTGCTTTGGATTCTGTGTCTCCCTTTCTCTGCCCCTCCCCTGCTTGCGCTCTGTCTCTGTCTCTCAAAAAGAGATAAAAATGTTTAAAAAAAAAGATTAAAAATGTATATAGGGTGAGGACTTGGAAGGGTCCCAAATGCAGGAGCTTCTGTCTCTATGAAGTTGGGGTGCACCATCCTCCTGGCACATAGATGTATTCACTGACCTGGAAACTCTCCAAACCCCATGCTTCTGGGCTTTTTATGGAGGCTTCATCACATAGTCATGATTGATTATTAACCCGTTTCCTTGCTCCATTCCCCTCTCTGGAGGATGGCGGCTGGGGCTTAAGCTTCTAATCATGGCTTGGATTTTCTGGTGACTAGCCCCCACCCAGGAGTCCACCAAGCGTCACCTCCTCCTAGCCTCCTATCACCCAGGAAATTACAAGGTTTTGAGGAGCTCTGTGTTGGGAACTGGGCTCAAAGACCAAATATGAGCAGACACTGGAGGCAGAAACTAATATATGTATTTCAGGATTTCACAGCCTGGAAGTATGAAAAACCCAGTGGGACACCCATGGGTCTGCTTCACAGACCTATCTGACTAGTGACACATCCTGGAAGGGGACTGACTCTCTGGCTCCAAAGGTGGCAGCTGGCAGACTTTGTGCTCTAGCTACTGAGGAAGGATTTGCAGGGAGCTGTCATACATCAGATCACGGGACTCTGCTCAGACCCTCCTGATGGAAGTGCAGGACCTGGAAGTATGGGGCTCTGGTGTGCTCTGGGGCTGCACTGTGGGGCTGCTCTAGACAGAGGACCTTGGGGCCTGTAAAAGTGTCTGTGCTTTCAAACTGTTGGGGTGCTCTGACATGACCTGGCTGGGTCATGGATGGAGGAAGCCATGAAGCCCATGACCATGGGACTCCCTGTCGGCCCAGCTGTCCACCTCAGTGTGAGGAGGAAGTTGAGGACTGAGAAAGGCTGTCCCGGTGTGAGCCAACCAGGAGGGGAGCTGCCGGGTGGCTCTTGGCTCCCGGGAGATGAGTCCAGCCAGAGCAGGGAGAAGTGGAGGTGGCATTGTCTTGACCTTCAAGACAAGGCAAGAACACATTCTGGATCTGCTTTTAGCAAAGCGGACCTTCCCATCTCCTGAATGGCTTTCTCTCTGACTGGTATCCAGTTAACTCCCATCATAAAATCATTTGTTTCTTCACTGAACTCAACTGCTCTTGAGGTAGACTGCCGAGTATTCATATCTGATAGATTTCCACAGAGGTGAGTGCACTCTCTACTTTCCCCTTGGACTTGTTCCTTTTCAGCAAAGCACATCTTATTGCTACATGTCTATCAAGAGGTCATCACCTCCACCACTGTCACCATTTTCCCCTCCACCTCCAGTACCATCACCATCTCCACCACCATCCCCATCACCGTCACCGTCACTCATCCACCACCATCACCAGTACTACCAACACCAACCTCACCACCATCACCCCCTCCATCGCCATCACCATCTCACCTCCATTTCTACCACCGACATCACCTCCACCACCTTCACTCTTACCCTCACTACCAAAAGAATTTGTCTTACGTCTCAGAGACCATCAATCTTCAAAGTTGCAGGTAATGAAAGAGGCGGGCTGTATAGTAGCCAGAGGAGCACAGACCATGGATTCAGAGCAACAGCCCTTTTCCTCCTCTTCATGTGCTTCTTCTTGGGGGTTCTGGTCAGACACTGTGCTGGGGTGATAGCCTGGCCTCTCCCTCTACCCACTCCTCCAGCCCTGATGCTTGTCACTCACATGATTCAGGTGTCAGGGAGTGCAGTAGCTCTTGGGCTCTGGGGCCCAGCTCCCTCTCTGGCCGGTTTGCAGGGTGTGGGTCCACCAGGCTGTTGACAGCTGCTATCTGTTCTGATTGCTCAGCTCCTGTGCGGTGTGGATCATTAAGTATTTTACATAACACCGATGCTGCCCTAGGCTAATCGTGCCTCAGTTCTTGTTACTTATTGATGAGGCTGATAGTGATTTCAGTCATGGGAAAGCTCTTTAGTCACTATTCCATGGCTTTTGGAGGACTGAAATGCCTGGGTAAGTGGGTCAAAGATCTTAAGTAAAAATAGAGCCAGTGCATGTTAAAAAGATGGAATTTGGGGACTGGAAAATAAGTTCTGAGCACAAGAAGAGGTTTTTAACTACTGCCGACTAGATCAGGTATGATTTTTCAGGCTCTCTGTGCTATTTTCACAAAAAGTTTTGCAACTTATTTGCCTCTAACGTGAACACACTCCTCCCCAAACCACACACAGCCTCTCCGCCAGGGGCCAGGAGTAGGGGGAAATGGGGAGTGCTAATGGGTACAGGGTTTTGGTGTGTGTGTGTGTGTGTGTGTGGGGGGGGTGATGGCAATATTCTGGAATCAGATAGCAGTGATTGTCAATATATTAAAAATAATTGTAAAGTTTCACTGTACACTTTAAAAGGGTGACTTTTAGAAGTGAGTTATATCTGTTTTTAAAAAGAAGAATTAAAAAAGGTGCATCTGTTTGAGAATGGGGTCGCCAGTGAGGAATCAGAGACAGGAGACAGAGGGAGAGGAGCCAGATCCTGTGATCCCGCTTGAGCCCCGATATCCGGTTGTGCCAGAAGTCAGACTACCTTGGAATGTTTCAGTTATATGAGCCAACAGATTCTCTGTTTCTTAGGTCAGGGTAGATCAGGTTTTCCGTCACTTACCCCCAAAGGATCCCGGGCCGGCACACATGCCCTCTGCCCTCCTGGGGGCCGGGCCCTGCAGGCAGCACTTTTTTCTCCCGTCCCCCACCTCTGCCCCTGCTGGTCCTCGTTCAGGCTTCTCCCGTTTAAAAAACAGTTCTCCCCTCATTCTACTTTACACCTTTTTCTCTTCCCCATTTCACTCACACCTCCCAAAGGGTGGTCCACATGTGCTATTCTGCTTCCTGGCGGTCCCTTTTCCCTCCTCACCCTCTGCCTCTCTGGCCTGCCTTCGGTGGGCACTCTACTGCCCTCCTGTGGCCAAGCCTCACCACATCCTCCCTCCACCAGGGTGGGCTCTGACCTCTGCTCCTCTGCTTCCTGGAGGTCCCTTCATTGATTACTCATCCCCGGATGCTTGTGCCTTCCCCGACTCTGGGCTGGGCCTCTGCCCTGATCTTCTCCCTCTCCCTGGGCTGCTGCCTCCATGCTCAGGACTTACAACTACACGTTACGGACTTATAACTGCATGTCAGACTCGTCCTCCTCCAAACCCCTTCTCCTTCTGAGGCACCCTCATGGGCCAGCACCCTTTCCTCCTCTTCATGTAGTCCCCCAGTCACATCATGCCATGTCCTTTTTAAGTATTCCTGGTGTCCTTGCTCTCTCTGCATCCCCACCGCCGTGGCCCCTTGTCCTGCTCGCTGGTCACTTTGTGTTCTCCCCTCTACTGTTCTTCCCTCCACCTTGACCTCTTGATGTGCTCAGGCTTAAAACACAAATCTAAATATGCTACTCCCTGCTCAAACTCACATGGGATCAAGTCCAAGCCCATGGCAGGATACCTGAGCCACCAGGCACTGGCTTCCACCTGCTTCTCAGATGTATTCTTGGTCGTCTCTACTTGGGCTTAGGCTTCCCCAACCCAGAACTGATGTTTTGTTGCCGTGGGGACCCCACTGCCCCCACATCTCTCTGCACGTGGTGCCCTCCTTCCCTCAGCCCCCTCTGAAGGTATTACTACTCCTCAAGACTGGACCAGGTGATACCTTCTTGGGGATGCTTTTCTGGACTTACCATCCCATGTCTGTTCTCTCTCCACTTCCACTCAGGCCAGGCCACGTGCTCTTCCTGGTTTCCAT
This sequence comes from Panthera tigris, assembly GCF_018350195.1. Classification (NCBI taxonomy): domain Eukaryota; kingdom Metazoa; phylum Chordata; class Mammalia; order Carnivora; family Felidae; genus Panthera; species Panthera tigris. The sequence goes on along the minus strand of NC_056668.1, from coordinate 127,100,094 downwards.
AAATGGTTGGGCTTATCTCTGAGAGAGTGTTTGTCAGTTGTTCAAGTGTTTTTCACATTTATGTGTACCGCGTGCTTCTGGAGGGCAAGGCTGTGTGCCTAGTATGGTGCCGGGCACAAACCAGCAGCTTAACCGAGTTTAATGAAAGAACAAGGTGAACCATAACAGCTAATGCTCCCTGGCCGCCCACCATGTGCCAGGTACTGCTCTAAGACCGCATCATATATGACTCATTGAAACCCCACAACAACCCTATAGAGTGGGCACCACTCCATGAAAAGTTCCCATTTCACAGATGCGGATAGTGAGGCACAATGAGGCTAAGAGCCTTGCCCAAAGATGTGCAGCTAGATTCAAACCTGGCTCCAGGGGCTGGCCTGTACCCACCACACTGTGCTGGTTCTGCAAATCACTGACTTCTGCCCTGATCCTCTCCACTCGGAATGCCAGTGCCCACTCACGTCCTCCACGTTGCCGAGGACCCAGCTCAGGCCCCACTCTACCTCTGCACAAGCAGTGCTCAGCCACCTGGAGCTCCCTGGCACAGCAGGAAGGAACCCTTTACATATACCATTCATTGGAACAAGTCTCAGCACCCCCAGAGCTCATTCAGGCTCCAGCCCAAGTAGGGCTGGTGACATATGGACCCATCAGACACCGGCTGTGAAGAAGCACCGCCAATGACAGCCATGCCTTTGGAAATGTCATCTTTTTGTGGGTGACATGTTAGTTTACTCACAAGGAAGAAGTAACATAAGTTTTAATAACTTTCCCTTATTTGGTATGATTACAGTTCAAAATATGCTGCCATTTGTTTGCTTTATCTTATTTGATCTTCCCTGCTCTCCTGTGAAGTGCTCAGGACAGGTTAGCCCCATTTTACTGGAAAGACAGCTCAGTGTCAGCAATACTGAGTCACTTGCCCAAGGCACCAGAGCTCATTGGGACCCAGGGTTATTGGTTCTACACTTGCACATGTTCCTTGCTTCATGTAAGCATCTAAACACTATCTGGCCACATGCCAGCATGTAGGAAAACATCATTCAGCTAGCGGGTGCCAGAGGAAGTCTTGCACTTAGGTGTCTCAGCACAGTCCAGGGGCCTGTCCCTGTGGATTAGGACTTCAGTATATTTGTGTGTGTGTGTGTGTGTGTGTGTGTGTGTGTGTGTGTGTGTGTGTGTATGTGTGTGTGTGTGTATGTGTGTGTGTGTGACACAGTTCAGCCTCTAGCAATGTTTATGTTCTGAAAAGAGAAAACTACGGGCAGGGCTGTTCAGCCTGTACTGAAGTCCTGACACTAATGCCTCAGAATGTGACTGTATTTGGTGATAGGGTGTTAAAAATTTTTTTTAATGTTTATTTGTTTTTGAGAGAGAGAGAGAGAGAGAGAACATGAGCAGGGAAGGGGCAGAGAGAGAGGGAGACACAGAATCCGAAGCAGGCTCCAGGCTCCGAGCTGTCAGCACAGAGCCCAATGAGAGGCTCCAACTCATGAACTATGAGACTATGACCTGAGCTGAAGTCTGACGCCTAACTGACTGAGCCACCCAGGCGCCCCTGGAGATAGGGTCTTTAAAAGAGGTAATTAAGGTAAAATGAGGCCATTGTGGTGGCCCTAATCCAATGGTACTGGTGTCCATTTAACAAGAGGAAGAGACACCAGCTGGTGCGAGCCCAGACATAGAGTCACGGGAAGGACACAGCCGAAAGGTGGCCCCCTGGAAGCCTTAGGGGAAACCACCCTTGTGGACAGACAGCATGATTTCAGACCTCTAGCCTCCAGAACGGTGACAAAATAAATGTCTGTTGTTTCAGCTCCCCAGTCTGTGGGATTCTGTTATGACAGCCTGAGCGGACCAAGACGCATACCCATTTTAAAGCTCTGTGTGACCATTTGTTCATGTTCAGTGTTTGATAGCCCTAGCCCTGTCCATGCCGTGAAGTCTCCCACAACACTGGCTATTGAGGAACAGGCTCAGTGACTCCTGTTACGTCACCCTCTGAGCAGCATTCAGATGAGGCAAGGATTCTGCACCACCATGAGCGTGTCCAGCTCAGCCACTCCCTCCCAAGAGGTCTGGGCAAACAAGTAGACTTTACTGAGCCTCAGTTTCCTCATCTGCTAGATGAGCATGGGGAGGCATGTGACTAAGTCCCCTTCCAGCTCAAGATTGTCATCATTCCCTGGCAGGAGAGGGTAGAGAATTTCTGGCTTAATGATGCTATGAGACGTTCACATTTCAGATTGGGAGGGCCCAAAGCCCCTCACCAGTCTCTCTCTACTGAGAGGCTTAAATACAAAAGGCCCTTTGCTTTCTTGGCAGGACGGTAGCTGGTGGCTCAGTGAGGAGGTGGCTCAGAGATCTAAAAGAGCCTGGGACTGCCAGCTCATAGAAGAGGCGACAGGAGTTTTATGAGGACTTCAGCGAAAGCCTTTGAAACTTCCTGCTATTCAAGTCTGTTTAGAGCCTGCTTCTGAAGCCTGCTATCTTTCAACTCTGGTATCTTAATTCTTCCTCCTGCTCTGGTGACAGAGCCCAGAGGAGCTTTGCAGGACAGCGGCACTTGTCAATGAAGTGCAGGGACAGGTGGCTCTCAGGACCGGAGCCTGGAAACACGCAGGGGTGGGCCTCAGAGTGGGAGGAGGCTCAGGACGGGGAGAGCTGGAGGGAGGTGGGTGGTGGGCTCTCTGTAGGCCCAGTTCCTGGGAGGGGCCTTTGATTTTCAGGAGAGAGCTGGGAAAGCGTGCCTTTTGAGGCAGACACCACACAGAGGGGGCTGAGGAGGAGTGGAATTAGCCTTTTGTGACCATCCAAGTGAGAATATGTTCCTTTGTAAATGTGAAGTGAGGGCCTGTTCACCACCCCACCCCCCACCTTTGGGGGTGAGCTGAGAGCACGTGGGTAACAGGAACACTGGCCAAGCACCAAGCAAGGCCAGAAGCTGCTGAAGGTCAGCTAAGGCAGGGGATCTTAACCTTGGGGTGCTGTGTTCCTAGAGGGCATGTGAAGAGGCTTCATGGAGTCTGTAAGCCTGTGGAAATCATGGGCAAACGTGTGGGTATTTTACAGGGAGCACTGCCATGAAGCTATGTAGGAGATGGTAGAATCTGGGGACAGGAGGTGAGCATGAAAACCATTTGGAGTCTATGCATCACTATGAGGGGGAGTGAGTGGATCCAGGGGCTGATGTTGGCTGCCGGCACAGAAATATTTCCCAAGAGAAGGAAGGACATTCAAAACAACGGAGATGTACCATTTATTGATGTAGCAGGTCTTTTACATGTATGATCTCGGTTCTCACAGCTACTTCGTGGGGTGAGTATCATGGTCCCTCTTTGCATTGGGAGAAACCGGGGCTCAGAGAAGTTAGGAATTTGCCCAAAGTCACCCAGCTAACAAATCTTGGGAGAGTAACAACCCAATTCTGCAGGTCCTCGGCCTGTTCTCATTTTGCTCTGTATGCTATTTGGAGGGTTTACGCCTCCGGATCGGCCGGCCCACTTTGTTCTGCAGCCAGTGAGCAGCCTTTTGGGTGCTTAGAGGGTGAGTCTCCCGGGAGAGAACTCTCTAAGCGACAACCAGGGACTGGGGCTCTGGTCTAATCTGTTTCCTCTTACTCTCAGTACATGGTCTTTCTGACTGACCAGATGTTTCATTTAAGAACGGGTTAGGAGAATTAGTTCCCAAATCCTGTTACTTCCAGGTGCCCCAGGGAATCGAGGTCTGGGGTCATCTGGTCACTCTGGGTATCTTTCAGCCTAAAGAGACAGAATTGAGAAATGAGTCTGCAGTTGTCTTGGGAGGAGTTCATATTAGGGACCAAGAAGAGCAAATTTACGCCAAGATCTGCAAATCATCATTAACTAGACATCCTAGGCCCTGCAAGCCAGTAGCAAAAGCTCTAAACAGAAAGGATTTGTTGGGGACCCGGGAGTGGGCAGAAATGGCAGGAAGGGGAGCAGGCTGTGTGATTTGTTCCTTCTGAATTGCCGCTTTTATGTCTCTAGAACGCCATTGTTCATAAGTATTTACCAATAACCTATGGGACGTGAAATATTTCTGAGTACTTGATGCTTTTCACATGTTTGTTCACCTACCCGCTCAAGCAAACACCCGTGGGCACTGAGGAGTCCTTCAGGGATAATGACGTTGGAGATGAGAGTGAACACTCATGCGGTCCTCAGTGCATGCTGGGTGCTGTTCTGGGGATGTTACTCATTTAGTATTCATGGCAACACTGGGAGGAAGGTACCATCTCGCCTTACAGATGAGGAAACGGAGGCCCCAAGAGATTAAGTGATGCACGGAGGATGCTCGAGAAGGCAGGAGTAGGAGAAGGGATTGGAGCCTGTGGACAGACATCTGACCTGGCATCTGGGTGACAGAGAGTCGCTGAGGGGCTTTGAGAAGGGACCTGAGATTCTACGGACAAAGCAAGCACAGTCTTGTTTTTAAACCTGTCTGAAGATTGTTAAGCTGTTATGCTTACCCCATCCCCAAATGGCAAAATGGGATAGACTGGCTAAGGCCACACCTGGAAATTCCTCAGGAGAAGGGGCGAGAGAGGGGGTGGCGGGGAGGGAGTTTTCAGGCACCAGAAACTAGCAGGTGACACATCCGTGCCATGTGGCTCTATGCTTTGCAAAAAGAAAGAGGCCTTGTGTGGTTTTCATCATCTGACATTTGATTTAAACTTTTTCAAGTTTTATTTTAATGTTTTGAATCCGCTCTCTTGAAGAAAATAGTTTTGTATCTAATTCTGAGCGTGAAGGTTGCTAAGAGACTATTCATAGAAGTGTACAATTTCAGAGCTGGAAGGAACTGGGGAGATAGGGCCCAATGCCCTCATTTTACTGATGAGGGCACACGGATAGGACTTGTTCAAGGTCAGACAGCAAGCATTTGATGACATTAGGAATAACCTAAGCCTTTTATGTAGGACTAAGAATTAAATAGTAAGAGAGAAGGAAAATCATTCTCTTCTAACGTTGAAATTTGTTAACCCAGACTCCATCACTTACGAGTGACAGAAAAACCAACTTAAGCGATTACGCAAAAGTAGAAAATAGATCATTCGCTCATGTCAGTGAAAAGTCCAGGACACTGGCTTTAGACATGGCACTTAGATGATATAATCAGGACTCAGTCTGTCTCTTGGTCTGCTTCTCTCTTTCCACGTTTGCTTCATTTTCAGGCAGATTCTTCTCATAAGCTACCCTAGCAGCTCCAAGGTGGCCAGCACCTTTATAGGCTCAGCAGATAAAGAACACTCTTCCCCGCTTACCACCACGACCAGCTCCATCTCATTAGCTCAGATTGGCTGGGGTGGGGCCACCTGCCCACACTGGAAGCAATTACTGTTGGCTGGGAGGTGCAGTGCTCTCACTGGCTGGACCTTGGACCCGGGGTGGGGTCAAATGCACTGCAAACCACACTGCCTCAGGGCAAGATGGGGTGCTGTCAACAGACCCAGGAGAAATGGGTGTAAGGCAGGCAAAACAACAGATGTGCACTATAAGGTTTCATGAGAGCAAGTTGCTGTAAGACAGTTTTCGTTCTCATTTGGCTTTTGCCGTGGAAGGAAATGTAGTGTTGACTGAGGCCTGGAGAACAGTTAAGATCTTCTTTTGGACTGGGAGAAAAGGAAAAAGAACTCTCTCGTATATCAGGGGCTGGAAGGAAGCCCCTGGCAGATGATACTAGCTGTCTACAAGGGCTTTAAGTTCAAACTGGCGCAGAGACCCTAGAAAGGTGCCCACATCCCGGGAACGTGGTCGCCGATTGCGCGTCCCCTCTGTGCCCTCTCCCATGGGGCTCACTGTCTCTCCCCTCCTCCCTTACTTCTTCCCTGAAAAATGGGGAGCCAGCTGTTTGGGGCTGATTGTGTGGTTCCACCTACAGGAAACTTCTCTCCACTTTGACCGTCCTTCTTCCTCGGGGGCTGGGGCTCGAGTCTGGCCCTCCTTTCATCTTCTCTTGCGATTCTCCAATCAAATAATTTTATGCAGGGAAATGTCGTTATTGCTTAAGCGAAGGTTCCTTCATGAACACTTTACCTTCTTCCACCACTGCCTTCAGTTTTGCCTAGTTATCTCAAGAGTCCCTTCCCTTCCATTATCTCCAGGCCTATCTCCAGCACAAGGATGCTTTCCTGCTGCAAGTTGTGGAAAATCCCCTCCAGTTCAGCAGAGGAGTTCACCATCCTGCCAACTAGGAAGTCCAGAGGTGCGGCACAGTGAGGCCCGGGCAACGAGCCCTGTCCTCCACCCACAGGATGAAGGAATGTTCTTTCACATCCCTCACATCCCTCCCTGGACCCATGACAGTTGCCAAAGGGATGCCAGGTGCTGATTGGATTCTTGAACACAACACTGGTAAGAGATGTGCTTATCTAACCAGGACCTTCCCGGGAGCCGGGGCTGGGCTAGGGGCCTCGGCGTCATGTGGCTTGAGTGGAGGGGGAAAGGGCTGGGTAGACATTTCATGTCTGATTGGGCGGTACATGTTTAACATGGTCTAATGTAAATGTATTTTCACTAAAAGACATGGCATTGCTTACATATTATGGTTTAAACAGACCCTTATGGGTTTAAACTTCTAAACGTCATGTATAAAATTGTTGTCATGAAGAAAATAATAACCTCATGACAAACGTCTTCTTGATAAATACATTTATCCCAGCTTAAGCTATGTTGAAATGAAGCAATAATCAGAATAATTAAGACTTTGGGGAATTGTGGTCACTTGGACCCTTTGTAGAGCTTTGGGTACACTTTGACCCATGGCATCTGAGTGAGCACATACACAGACACACACAGAGGGCTTCTCTCTGAAGACGGTCACCATACCCTTTGAATGACGATTCTCATCTGCTTTTATCCTTTGCCCTTGGTCCCAGGGGCATGGACATGTGGTCTGCGGCTTTCTGTGTATTGGGAAGAGTCAGTGTTTGGAACAAGATAACTTGGGATTTCTTCTCTGTGTACTCATCTTTAGTGCTTTCTGAAGAACGTTCTGGATTTTGGGGCAGGAAGATTTGGGAACGTTCTAGATTTGGGGCAGGAAGAAGATTTGGACAAGAAGAAGCCATCCATGCCCCCCCCCCCCCCATCTTAGCTGGTGCTTTCTATCTCTTTCTGGCTGGAATCCTGAATCCAGTGATTTTCTTCTCTCTCTTCTGTTCACTAGCAGAGTTACCGGACTTGGGGAAACAACCCAGACGTGCCAGAGAGTACATAGTGGGTAAGAGCATGAGCTTGTCAGACCGCTTCAGGTTCTGCCTGAATGGGCTTCAGTGTCCTCGCACTTAGAGTGGGGAGACTGCTGCCGTGTCTTGAGGGTTTACTCTGTGCCCGGCTCTGGGTTACCAATATTTTCTACATTACTTCAGCTCATTCTCAAAAGCCATATGAGGTAGGTATGATCAGCTGTATCTTACACATGAGGAAACTGAGGCTCCACAAGGCTAATTTGACTTGCTCAAGGTCAAACAGTCGGCCTGTGACAGAGCTGAGGCGCAAGCCTCCTCTTTGTGACTCTGGGAACTCTGCTTCTATCAGTCACTCTCCGCGTAGGGCTGTAGAGAGGAAGAAATGGGAGACAGCATGGAAAGAACCCGGGGCAGTGCCGGCAACCACGGGCTGCTCAACAAATGGTGCTGGTTGCTGCCGCTGTTGTTGTTATGAGAAGCAAAGGTCCTGGATAATCCCCAAACTGACAGCCGGCCCTGCAGAATCTTGAGCTGGCCATAGTCTCCCTGAAAAGTTGTTTATTGGCCTTGTGGTTGTCTGAAGAAAGAGCTGTCTGTCCTCTCTCAATTGCTTGGGCCCTCAGAAGGTAGGCTCAAGTTACTGAGCACATACACCTGCTGTTCTGGGCCGGGAGGGGTTGGGGAGCTCAGGCGACCAAGCGCACATCTGACCTGGGGTGGGGTCAGCAGTGTCCTTGGCACACTGAGGTGCCGGCTGGCCAAGGGCCTTCCAGCAGGGGCTGCTGCGGGTTCTCATAGCCAGAGGCCTGGCAGGGGCAGTGGGGGCTGCTCTGGATCCCCCAGTCTTCCTTCCTGTCATCCTGGTACCCCACTGTTCACCCCAGATATAGCAAGTCTCTTCCTGGAGGCAGCTCCCCATCAGCAGCCCTAAGGGCAGCTCCCGACCCAGGGAAAGGTCAGAAAAATGCAAGTGAATAGCAGCTACAAAATCAGCAAATGCTGGCAAGTGCTGCTTTCTGTTCACTGTCTCACAGCACACCTGCTGAGCAGGGCATTATCATGAGCATCATTGTAGGGGTGGGGGAACAGGCTAATGAGATGAGGTAACTTGCCCGACTACACACGGCAGGCACAGTATGGCTTGCAGTAGACACATCTAACATGGAAGTTCATCTTCTTAATTGCGATGCCCAAACATCTCCCCCAAAGCAAAGGATTAGGGCAGGGTCATTTTATTTTACTTCCCTTCAGTAAACTTTGACCTACCAAGAAAGCTGGGGAAAGCATCATCCATGTGCTGGGGTGCTGCCCTCATCCCCAAGCCTCACAACAGTTCTGCAAACTATAGCTCAGAGAGGTTGGATGACTCACCCCAGGACACACAGCTCTCTATGCTTTCATAGAACCAACTGTGGTCCCCCAGGAAAAATGCACCATGCAGAAGTTCTCAGAGTGCACCAGGACTCACATTTTCTGACACCCACCAAGTGTGCCTCCATCTTCATTCAATTTCTCAAAGGCTACAGGCTCTTCTCGCCACTTTATGTGCTCCTCCAGGAGAAACTCTGACGTAACTCAGCTGAGCCTGCAGCAGGTCCAGAGAGGGGAGTTGCAGACTGGACACAGGAGCTGTTTGTCACCCCATGTGCCCAGAAGGCTGAGAGATGGCTCCTTCCTCCTTGTTGCTGCAGGGGTTTCCCCAGTGATCGTCTCCATTAAGAATAAATCTTGACCCCATGCTGCCTGCTGGGCTCAGGCAAACCTTTGGCATTTTGGCTGCAACTGGGGTCAGGAACGCGAGGCTGTAGGAAGTACACAGTTTAAATGGGTGCTGTTGTGAGTGACAGAACCCCACTCAACTCAACTTTTTAAAAGCCACTTCAGAAGAACATGGGGGTTATATCTAGACTCCCAAGAGAGTAGACTATCAGGCGTCAAAAAAGACAGGAATCCAGGCTGCCTGCATCCTGCAGCAGGATGAAGGGCAGCGTCCTTGATACGTGGCTCTCGGGATGGGCCAATCATGGCCTGCCCTCACCTGACTGTGTTTAAGTCACTGTTTTTCAGATTTCTGTTGCCAAACACAACCTTTAAACAGTGCAAGGTATTTTTTTCTTTATTGAATAGAAAGATTCTTTATATAAAATGGCAGGGAACTCTTGACATCTTCTCAATGTTAATGGGATTGGCGTGGGCTCCGTGCCGCTGGCAGGCAGGTGCTGTGACCCCATTCACTACACTGCGTCTGCACCCCCGCCCTCCTGGTCCAGGAGCAGGGTGTAAGCATCATGTAGCTGGTGCCTTCCCCTCCGAGTCACCAGACCAGGCTCCGCATCTGGCTGTAGAGGACCTGGCTCCTCTTAGTTTACATCCTGCACAACACACACTCACACTTTGTTGTTCTCCAAGCCCTGCCTGAAGTAAAGTAAAACAGCACCCAGATCTCTGAGCAGAAGCTAGCCACCCTGATCCTCTTGATTCTTCCTTCTTTACATCATCAGCATACATTTCCTGAGCACTTGCCTTTCCTGGACCCGTGCTGGGGGTGAGGGACATAGATGTGTGGTCACCCTCCAGGGCTTCCAGGATAGGACAGGAGACACACACAAGCCAGCCATGATGCTGCTGCCACGCTATTTCCCACCGAACCTTCTTCAAGGACTCATTCTTGAGTGTGGTCTCATTTTACCCTTCCTTTGAGTCTGTAGGCCCCATGTCCATTTCCTTCACTGGATTCTACAACCCAGTGGTATCCTGAAACCTAGACAATGCATAATTCTTCTGTCTTATTGACAATTAGAACTTCCCTGTGATTGTTTATCACAGGCAGAGAAGCAAGCATTCACTGTGTGTGTGTACACACACGTGTGTGTCCATGTGCATTTCAGGTGTTCTGTCACATTCTGCAGAGGAAGAAGGCTGGACTAGAACATGGGCTAGAGGGACAATGATGTGAGGAGGGACTGCATAGCAGGTTCTTGCCAAGATGAGTTATCCATGCTCCTCGACAGACAGCACAGGGCTCTAAAATATCAGGAAGCCCCAGGTCAGTCAGCCAGGACCTCCCTACACCGTGGGGGTGGGAAGTAGGAGGTGGGAGAGGCTGGGCACCCTGTGCTCCAGGTGTCCCTGCAAAGTCAAAAGCCACTAATGGAAATAACCACCAGGGCATGATTTTTCATGCCCTGATTCCAATCACAGACCTGTCATCCAAGAAGAATATTGAAGGGGAAATTCCATTTCCTTTTAAACCAAATGTTCCCCACACAAGCCAAAGGCTTGTGGGAACAATCCTGATTGGAAAGGCTTGAGCATATATTGTTCCGGCTTCTCGAGTGAGATGTGACAACACTCATCATTTATTGAGAGATGAGTTTACAGAGAGAGGGGGCCTGCCCACACACGGCAGTGACCTTTCTTGCTTCCTTGGACCAGATACTCAACTCACAGGAGGAGATTGGGGCCCATCTGGTCTTTGTGAACAGATGGATGTGGATCCTGGCAGGTGGGGAAGCTGGGCATGAGGCACTGCACAGCAGAGGCGCCACGCTAGGGCCCTGCGGAGTCCCCAAGGGGAGGAAGGGGCTGTGCACCACTCCCAGAGAAAAGCTCAGAGCCCGCTCTGCACGCACTTCTGCTTCTGCAGTTCATCTACACAGAGGGGATTTATTAAAGGACAGAGAGAGAGAGGACGATAGGCCCAATGGCCTAAGCAATTGACGTGGGGCCAGGCAGCCAAGGTCCCCTCCCTGGTCTGCCACATGTAACCTGTGAACACCGATGGCTGATAGTTTCTGTTTTATGTGTTTGGAAGAATTGAACTCAGTGAATCCTCACAACCACCAGGGTATGCAGTCCTAGTATCATCTCCATTTCATACTGGTAGAAGCTAAGGTTCACAGAGGTTGAGTAACTTGCCTAAGGTCACACAGCTAGTAAGTGCTTCTGGGCTTTTCACCACTTCACTGAATTCCTCCCGTGTCCTCCTGGCATTACTTTCCCCTCTGTCCATATGTAAGAGACAACCACCTGGATGGGCTCTTTCAGAGTTTCATGGGGACTTACAACATAGGTGAAATCTGCCCTTGTGGCCACCCTTCGTCTGTGATAATGACCCGGTAAGATCTGGTCCCAAGGGGAATACGTGCAAGGCAGGCCTGTTACTGTGGGCAGTATTTTATTTATTCCCCAAGTATGACTTACTCTTGAATCACCACCTCCTGTCTTCTGCTGCGTGTGCATTCTCTGTCTGGGACAAGACTTGCCCCGGGCAAAAACATGTCCCATGGTGTCACCAGCAGGGGTACTGGGTAAGGGCAGCTCCTGCAAAGCACCTCAGGGCAGTTGGCTGACAACGAGTGTGTGCTTATCAGGCTTCAGGACAAGGGAGGCAAGGACACAGCACAGGGAGAGTGACCCACACCCTGTGCTGTTCCGACAATACGAGGGCCCTGTGTCCAGTTCTATTTTATTTCATTAAAAAATTTTTTTATGTTTTTTTATTTTAGAAAGAGAGAGAGAGGGAGAGGTGGGGGAGGGGCAGAGAGAGAGGGAGACACAGAATCAGAAGCAGGCTCCAGGCTCTGAGCTGTCAGCACAGAGCCTGACCTGGGGCTTGAACCCACAGACCGTGAGATCATGACCTGAGCCGAAGTCGGACGCTTAACCAACCACCCAGGTGCTCCCAGTTCTATTTTAAACAATAACTTTTCTAGTTGCAAATGAGAAGTAGTAGATGCTCATAGTTGAATATTTGAGAAATACAGACAGAATGCAAGAGAATCCTCACCCAGAATGCCACCGATACATATTCCCACTGCTCACATTTAAGGGTGTGCCTTCCTGTTTCATGTGCATGCCCCCATGTGCACGAGTACATGTGAGTGTGCCATGTGGGTGTGGGTCTGTGTGATACTGAGTATGTAATTACGTATATTGCTTTTTTCCATATTCCCCCCAAAAATAGGATTGCATGGTTGTCGCACACTGTGTCATTATGTGGACATGCCATAATTTACTCGCCCACCTTATTGTATATTGTTCCATAATGAAGGCCAGCAGTGCGAGGGAAGAGCTGTAAGAACAACACTTGGCTATGTATGCGATCTTTTCTTTAGGATGGATTTCCAGAAGTAGATTCTGGAAATAAAAGCTAGGAACATCGTCAAGTTCCTTGATATCCATTGCAAAGCTCCAGTCCACCTTTGAGGGGCTTTGACACGGAAGAATATGTCCAGGGCCAAGAGATTGGTCTGATGTGGATACCAGCTCCTTGGAGGGATTATTGAGAAGATGAGAACCCTTTCACTTTGAAAAGGGAGGAGGTGTGAACAGAGCAGCTGCCTTGAAATGTTTGAAGGGACACCCTGTGAGAAGGGGAGTGAATTCTCATGATGACTCCATAAGGTGAAACTGGCACCACGGGGAGATGCGGAGAACAAGTAGCATCTTGGCTGAATGTAGGAAGAATCGAAGGAAGAGAAAACCTCAGTGTTCCGTGGAGGCTTTGCCTCACACCGCAGGATGGAACTCGCCGGGGTTGGGGGTTGGGATGCTGAGGCACATGCTGCCTGCTGGGGCAGAGGTAGCCTGGCTCTGGGCATACGCCTTCCTGGAAGCGTCCACAGAGGTGGGGTGTGGACAGGTCATTGAGTCGAATCTCATGTTAAAAATGGAGCTGGGGGAGAGGAGAGAGTTCCAGGGGGTAAACACTGAGGCCATTCCTACGAGACTTAGTCTTTCAAAATGTATGTTCCGGCACCTTAACATTCTTGAATTTGTTCTTCGTTCCAAACACACACACACACACACACACACACACACACACACACACACACACTGCTGATTGGTGAGCCTCAACTCAGAGCTACAGGTTTGTTTTTTCCGGTAATGCCTGCAGGTTCCCACCTTCACGTTGACTGTGTTGAGCTTTTGAGACCTGTTCTAATCAATATTAGTACTTTGAAATGAACTATTAAACTAATGGGAAAATCAACACGGATGAAGCTGATGGGGCTGTGAGAGAAGGGCCAGCTGGCTGCCAGGTGGGGCCACAGAGCGGGATGGGGGCTTTGCCCTGATGCATACGGGTCCCCACATTCAGACAGGGTGTTGGGTAGACAGCATGGTGGTGCAGGTCGTTTGTCCAGATGTGGAAGATTGTCTGCGTGGGGGCTGTGATGCAATGGTGGGGATCGGGGAAGATGCCTGGCAGCCGGACACCCTGGGAGAGGGCATGGGTGGCATACTTTCCAGCTTACCTTTGGGAGGCAGCCCTGAATAGGATTTGCCTTAAAACCAACAAGCTGTGTATCTATGTGGTCATGTGTAGAGGTTCCCAAAGCAGCTCTAGGCTGGCATGATGATATACGTGCTTGGACAGTTGACTCTGGAAAGTTATACAAGGCTGGCTGAAGTAAGAGCTGAACAGTCCCTTGGCTGAGCCACGAATCAGTAAATGGGTTCCTTTCATCTGCTAGCTAGAGTCAGGCAGTCTAGTTTCTCTGGCTTCTAAGTGAAGGGGTTTTGAGGTGGCACAAAGCCTGGGGCTGCCCTTCCCACCCTCTGTGTCCAGGGTCAGTTTCCATAAGAGGTCTGGAATACCCACCTCCATTCCACACCCCCAACCCAGGAATACAGTCTCTTGTTGGGAGTTTTCAGTTGCTGCGTGTCAGGCTGAGATTGTTGAGAGGTTGCTCCAAGCTCCAAACTGCTGCTACAGCCACATGTTCTGGAGAATGGGATACTGGGCTAGTTCCAGGACCTAGCCGGAGCATCAGACTGCAGATGGAATAGGCAGTGGGTTCATGGCCTCAGCCTGGGCTCGGGGGGTCCCATGGGAGTGGAGATGTCTGGGCTTCCCTCGTCCATGCTTTCCTTGTCTCTAGGCAGATTGACTTTGCACACCCCTCCCGCAGGCAACCTTCATCAGTGTCTGCCATGCAAAGATCCCTTATGTATTTGTTTTTGTTGTTGCAAAAGATCATTTGAATTGAAATCAGGGTGGGCACTTCATTTATTCATCCACCATTCCATGCATGACCATGTGCCAGGCACTGTACTAGGATCTGGGCTGAATGGGCACATACTTTGGCTTATCCTAGGCATGCCTTTCCCCAAAGTGGATTGGTCTGTGTTCCAATGAGGCCACACCTCATGAAAAGGGAAATGTTTAGGCCCCTCGCCATCCCATGGAGGCTCACTGGGGCTTCTGGTAGGTTTGGCCAGGGGGCTTGGAGCCAGAATACAGACTCGGGCAGGTGAAGAGTTTTATCTGAAAGGGCACAGGGCAGAGAGTTTCATGGCAGACAAGAGTCTTTCAGGGTAACTACTTTGTCCTAATTACTTTTGTCTTCACTGTGCCCAGCACCATAGCTGGCACACTAGGTTCTTCATAAACAGTTGTTGAATGAATGACCGAAGTCCAGTCCTTAGAAAGCAAAGGTCAAGACAGGAGGCGTCTGAAGTCCTGGGGAATGGATAGGCCACAGACTGCAGGGAAAGGCATGACCTGGAAGCTGGGAGGAAGCAGAATGACAGGCCATACCACAGGTGGAGGAAAGCTGGGTTATCTGAAGTCCTAGGTGGACATATGGAGGCTGGCCGTGGGCAAGATGGGGGACACAAGCATTTCGTCTTCTTTTTTTTAAGTGTTTATTTATTTTGAGGGGGGGAAGGGAGGGGCAGAGAGACAGGGAGAAAGAGAGAGAGAGAGAGAGAGAGAGAGAATGAGAAAATCCTAAGTAGGCTCTGCACTGACAGTGCGAGACTTGATCTCATGAATCATGAGGTCATGATCTGAGTCGAAATCAAGAGTCAGACACTCAACTGAGCCATCCAGGCGCCTCATGCATTTTATCTTCTTCACAGGATAATCTCCGTAAGGGGTTGGGCTGTGAAGCATTCGGGATGGTCTCCTCTGCAAAGGCTTTCTTCTTGGCTTTGGAACAACAGCCTCTCCCAGTTTCCTTCCTACTTCTCTGGCTGCTCCTTCACCCTTTTCATTCCTTTCCTCTTCATTGTTACAGGTTGGAATATCTCTCCTCTGGTCCCTCCTTTACTCTTCACACCCACTCTCTCTGGGTTATCCAGTCTTGACCCATGACTTTCAGGATAATCTCTATGCTGAGACATTTGAATTTCCATCTCCAACCTGGCTATACCCCTGAGCTGCAGACTTGTACAGCTTGACAACTCATGACTTGTCCAAACTCAAACTTTTATCACTCTCTGTCCTCCCTTGTGACTTGTACTTTTCCCACTCATTTGCCCATCTCAGTAAACAGCACTAGAATCTTCCAAGTCAAGGTTGGAACTAGAGTGAGGTGAGCACAGCAGTTCAGGAGACCCTCACCCTCAGGTGCCCACCTGGACCTAGGTGGCCCTGGGAGCAAGGCCTCCTTGAATGCTGTGCCCTAGGCATTCACTTCTCCACTGTGACCCAAGCACCTCCAACCAGATGCCTAGAAATTAAATTTGATTCCTGTTACTTTTGAACACCTGTAGTCAGTCTTTCAGGAAGTCATGTAGACTCTGTCGTGAACTTAGCAAATGTGGCCAGTTATCTCCACTTCTGTTCCTGCCATGCTGGCCCCATCCCTACCACCTCTCCCCGGACTACTTATGGGGTTTCCCTCGTTCCCTTCTTGCCTTCTCCAGTCTATTCTCCACACTGCAGCCAGAAATTCAGTTTTCATTTTTACAAAAGGGCTATACGGACATAGTTTAAAAGACGGCTAGTTCTATAATGCTTATTAAGGAGAACGGCGGGCTCCTGTCCCATCCCTCCTCCGTCACATCTCATGGTTCCCACAGGTGAGCACTTTCCACTCTCAGCAGTTGCCACCCTCCTAATACTGCTAGCATGCGAGCTTCAGGTTTTCCTTGTTTCCTGCTGAATTCCAAACATGGAATACGTCTTCTCTCTCTTATCCCCTCCCCATCTCGCAGACATGTCCTAATAACATCTTTCTTTTCTTTTCTCTTCTTTTCTTTGTATAAAACTTACTTTGAGAGAGAGAGCAAGCATGAGCAGAGTAGGAACAGAGAGAGAGAGAGAGAGAGAGAGAGAGAACCCCAAGCAGGCTCCTCACTGTTAGCACAGAGCCCCACGCGGTGCTCAGTCTCGCAAACCATGAGATCATGACCTGAGTGAAAATCAAGAGCTGGACGCTTAATTGATTGAGCCACCCCAACGCCCTACTGATAACATCTTTCTAAAGTAGCTACATCACAAGTTATGTGAAGTTAGCAGTCCGTGTGTGGTTGCTGTCCGTGGGGTGGGAGGGGATGTGGGGTTCCCACTGTCTCTCACACGGATCATCAGTCCATTCTCTTGTGCTCAGCCCCACCTGTCAGAACAGCCTCCTTCTTCTGGTTCTAGATGCTTCAGCAGGAACCAGCTTCCTTCCTGGCTTCCCTCCCTTCGGACAAGCACAGTTCTCCCTTGCCACCCGTGTGGCTGCCCCTGTCCACCTGCTTTCCATATTAGTCCTTGTACATACATCTGGTCTGCTGTAACCTCCCTCTTGTTCTTTTTGTCTTTATGGGTTCATTCTGCCTTTTTTGTTGGGATCTAGGGAGGATGCATGTATTCAATTCATCATGTTCAACTTGGAGGCCAAGGTAGTGCATTTGTGGTCAGCACACTGCTCAAACTGGTTTTTTTTTTTTTCTTTTCAAAAACCTTTTCTGGAATGATTGAGTGACATGCTGTGGATATAAATATTGTCACATATAATGATTTTCATGTCCTATGCTGATCTAGGGCAGAGCGTAAAAATTTCAAAATTATCAATACATTCAACAATGTTTATTCAGAAATACTAATTGAGCATTGACTATATGCTAAACACTTCTTCAGGGGTTTGGCGTAAAGAGAACAAAATAGACATGATGCATACCCTCACAGAAATTCATCCACATTGGCGGACAGACCAGATGATAATCAATTACCATAATAAATAGGTAAATTGTACAGTGTTTTAGAAGGTGGGAAGGCCACACACACACACACACACACACACACACACAAAAGAGCATTAAAGCTGTGTAAGGAGGGTACAGAGTGCCAGGATGGGGACAGTTTGCTTGACTTAACAGTGTAGACAAGCAGGGCTCTGCTGAGGGGTAGCCTTTGACCCAACATTTGCTGGAGGAGGGGGTACATTGTGGGCTATCCAGGGAAAGGGTGTTCGGGACAGAGGGAACTGCAAAGGCCCCAGGGGTAGAGCATTGTGGTGGCAGGGAGGCCAGGGACCTGGGGATGGAGTGAGTGAGGGGCAGTGGGAGGTGGTGAGGGGAGAGAAGTGATGAGGAGCAGATACCCTAGAGACCTGATAAGTGTGTATAAGAACTTCAGATTTTACCTGGAGTGAGATGGGAACCAAGGAGGCTCTCAGAGCATGGGAGTGGTATAAACTGGTATGCTTGGCTATTTAAGGGGCTCGCTCTGGGTGGCGCCTTGGTGGTTCAATCGGTTGAGCATCCGACTTCGCCTCAGGTCACGATCTCACGGTTCATGATTTTAAGCCCTGCGTCAGGCTCTCAGATGTCAGTGCAGAGCCCACTCTGGGTCCTCTGTCTCTCTCTCTCTGCCCCTCCCCTACTCTTTCTCTCTCAAAAATAAGTAAACATTTAAAAAAAGGCTATCACATGAACATTGCTGATAGCCATTTAAAAAAAAAAGAGGAAAAAGTTTTAATCACCCAGGTGTGGGATGACAGTGGCTTATGTGGGGTACAGCAGAGGGGTTGGTGAGAAGTATCGGGTACTGACATACACCAAAGGTAAACCCCACAGAATTTTCTCAGGGTTTCAAGAACGAGGAGTCAGGGGTGACTCCAGGATTTTTGGCCTGAGCCAAAGGCCTGACAAAGGCTGAGGGGTAGAAGAATTTGGGGAGAGATTCATTAATAACTGGAAGATCAGAACCATGAGATCAAGCTGAAGCAGGAAACAATGCAGAGGGCTCTTCTATGTAGTTTCAATCCCTGATGACTTTCCATCGCACATAAAATCAAGCTCTGTGTCATAATGATTAAGAAATTATATAACTGGCTTCTTCCCACCTTTTCTACCGTTTTTTTTTAAGTTTATTTATTTTGAGAGAGAGCACAAGTGTGAGGGAGGGGCAGAGAAAGAGAGGGAAACCCAAGCAGGCTCCATACATTTCAGTGTAGAGCCTAATGTGGGGCTCAGTCTCATGAACTGTGAGATCATGATCTTAGCAGAGATCAAGAGTCGGATGCTTAACCACCTGAGCCACCCAGGTACCCCCCACATTTCCTACCTTACTCTTTCTTTCTCTCCCCAGCACCCACTATTCTCCAGCTACACTAGCCTTTAGGACATTTGTCCTAGCTCCTTCCTCTGCTTGAAATTATCTTTTTTTTGGTGTGTGTGTGTGTGTGTGTGTGTGTGTCTGTGTGTGTAGGGGGGTGGGGTTGGTGAGGGAGCTTAAAAGTTTCCTAACTCAGGTTTCCACATGGCTGGCTCCTTCTTGTCATTCAGATCTTAGTCTAAATATCACCAACTCAGAGAAGACTTCCCTGGCCACCCAAATTACCATTTTATATTACTACATCATGCCTTTTTAATTTCATCGTAACACTTTTCACAAACTGATAATTTCTTGCTTATGTATTTATTTACTGTATAAACCGATTAAAGTGCCTGAGATACAGTCAAGTAGCCTTGCCTATCTTGTTTCCTGCTGTGTTCTCAGGCCTAGACCTATGCCTGGCACATAATAGAGGTTTCACATTGCTGAACGAATGAGCATCACATAGAGCTTTCCCCCTGAAGGGAGTTTTCCTGCCCACTTCCCCACCTTTACCCCCAGCTCGCTATTTCATTTTAACGTGGACTGATTTTCTGCCAGGACCTGGATTGGCTGCACTTCACAGCTTCTGATCAGCTGGAAGCTTATGGTTTTCCAGGAGGGTTGGTAGTGGTGCAGAGTCTCCACTAACATTCTGGGAAACAGTCAGTGATGAGATAGTCAGCAGGCTGGTTTGGAGCCTGGAATGTTTCTCTCTCTCTGCCCAAGGAAGAGCCAGGGAATTCGGAGAATCTTAAGGTTTTCTTCCTCCTCTCTTCCTCCAGTCTCAGCCAAGCTAGAAATACAATTATCATAAGGAAAAAAAGAGACCTAGTTTGACCCGAAGATGGGGATGCTTCTCTGAGAGACCTCTGATTTTATTTGCTTTCAGTTGAGTAAGGCTATGGCAGGGTGGGCAGTGTTTTGAATAAGATCCTTTTTCCTTAAGGAGGGAGAGAAGAAGGCTTTGGGTGCTATTTGCTCCTCATCCTGGCTGCTTTTAGAGGATTTGAAAAAGCAAATCTCTACTCATCTCCTCAAAGGATTTTGACTTCAATTTTTGTCCCCAGCAATCCATCCTATACTATACCCTGCAGCCAGAATGATCTTTCTTTCAGATAAAGCTCTCTGTGCTTTACTTTGGATATCTTCTATTGACTTGTCTTTGGATTCACTAATCCTCTGTTTAGCTGTGTCAACTTTCTTTAATATACTATTATAGCTATTTTAAAAGTGCTCTAACTTATTTCTATTATTTGTTTTTTCTCCTTATCATCACATTTTCTTGTCCCTTTGCATATCTAGTAATTTTTCATTACATATTGGTCATTGTGTATAACAGAATTATAGAGGCTTTGGGTAATATCCTCAACCAGCAAGGATTCCTTCTTTGTTAGGTAGATAGGATAAAGAGACTACCAGCTCAATCCAGCCAGAGATTGAGCTGGGCTGGAAATGGATTGCAGTTTTAGTAAGACTCAGCTTATCTTCAGTTTGTCCTTGTTCCATCGGTGAAATCTTTCTGAAGTTTTGATTTACAGCCTGCTGGCACTCTACCTCTTCAGCCCTAAAAGTTCTTCCCCTTTAAAGGGTGTATCACAGGGCCAACAAAGTATGGCTTACCTGTCATATCTTGCCACCACCTGGTTTTGTATGACCCACAAGCTAAGAATGGTTTTTAGAGATAAGAATTTGTAATCTATTTGGTGATGGGGAGCATTAACTCTGAATCCCTCCCTATTAAGTGAAAAGCTATCATGTCCAAAAGAATTCTGTTCCTCTTATAAGCAGACCTGTATTACCAAAAAAATATTCCTCTTCAAATTATTTTTACTGCATTTTGAATTTAGTCAAAAAATTTATGGAACTCAATTTTCTCTTTTGTTATATAAGTACCTCTATTTTTTATATTTTCAAGTGTATTTATTTATTTTGAGAGAGAGAGCAAGTGAGAGAGCACGCATGTGAGTATGGGAGGGGCAGAGAAAGAGGGAGAGATAACATCCCAAGAAGGCTCTGCACTGTCAACACTGAGCCTGATGCAGGGCTTGATGTCACAACCGTGATGTCAGGATCTGAACCAAAATCGAGAGTCAGATGCTCAACCAAATGAGCCATTATAAAGATATAAGTATCTTTATAATATCCTCATTTTTGCCTCTTGATCCGTAAGACATGTATAAAAATATTTATGACATAAATCTATATTATTTATAAATAATAATGATAATAGCTTTTATTAAATAAAATGTTTACATAAGAAGTTTGGTGGCCTCTGTTGTGTCAGAGTTTGATCAGAGTAGCAGAACCAGTCTGAACGACATGGAATAGTGATTATATGAATTAGACCTTATGTGGTTATGGGAGGGGGTTGTGGGGGAGTCTGTGGAAGGCTGCTGTGTTTGTGTCCAGGGGTGGGCCCTGCAGTTGCTGTAGATCAGCAGAGGACTGTTGCCTCAATCCACTTTCCAAATCTCCAATTTATCTTGTGATCACCCATAATCTGGTACCAAACAAGGAAAAGGATTCTGGGAAAGGCACTTCCAATTTAGCTAAGTTAACACAGTTAACACCACTGATATTTTGAGCTCAGATCTTTATCTTTCCACTCTGGGTGGGTTCAAAATCTGGCAAGTATCCTAAAAGAGACTGGAATGTTTGCGACAGCCCCCCTCCTTCTGATGATGGGGGGAGACTTCATTCCTTTTCCAGCCCTGGTGCCCAGCCTCTAAGCACTGTCCTAGGTCAAAACCAGCTTTGCCTTCGGGACTCCTCTTATTTCCAATCCATCGGCCAGCCTGTATGACCTTGAAGACTTTGCTTGTTCCTCTTTCCTTGGTAAGTTTCCTTTGGCTGGGCCAAGTCCCGTCATGAGCCTGTGTCCTGAACTGGCAAGAGTCTCCAAGGGAGAACACAGCCAAAATTCATCAGCTCACCTAGGAAAGGCTTTTCCTTTGCTGAAATTTAGTTCATCTGGACTTCATTGCCTCTATAGTACTCTTAGATCTTAAAAAAAAGATATAATAAAAGATCTTTAAATTTTTCCCAATTTATCTTTTTTTCCCCCTAGTCACTGCAGCAGGAGCATTGGCCTGCCATGCTCTTCCATATCTGGCCCGAGTGCAGAATTTTCTCTCGGGTAAATCCAGTGAGGCCACTTCCTGCTGGTCTCAGGATAAAATCCTATCTTAGCACACACTGTTCTCCATGCTCTCTACTTACCTGTTCAGTCTCCCCACCTACACTTCCTCTGCTAACAGACTCTGGCAACACCTTGTTGCCTGCACTTTCCCAAATACCACATATTCTCTCAGGCCTGGGTACTTTCACCCATGACAACATCTTTGCCTGAAACATCCTTACCTGATTGTCACTTAAACATCAATTAATCCTTTAAATGCCAACTCAAATGACAAATTCTCTGTAGCAGTTGCCCTTTTCCCTGTACTCTGTACTGCCATGTACTTCTGTGCATGTAGATTTATGATCTCCCTTTCTAGCCTGAGAGCTCCCAGAAGAGGGATTGGGCTTTGTTCATCTCTGCATCCCCAGCACCCAGGGCCACACCTGACATCCAGTAGATGTCTACACTTGTACAAAGAGAGAATGGAAGCTAAAGGAGAAAAGAAAGAAAAAGAGATAAAGAATTAGGTAAAGAACAGAAAAGACAAAGAGAAAGAGAAAATGATGGAAGGCCATCTTACAAGGGCATTCCAGTTGAATCTAGTGATCATTGTATTAAAAAAAATTTTTTAAGCTTATTTATTTATTTGAGGGAGACAGAGATAGCTTGGGGGGGAGGGGCAGAAAGAGAGGTAGAGAGAGAGAGAGAGAGAGAGAGAGAGAGAGAATCCCAAGCAAGCTCTGTGCTGCCAGCGCAGAGCCTGACACAGAGGCCCAACTCACGAAAATGTGAGATCATGAGCTGAGCTGAAATCAAGAGTTGGATGCTTAACAAACTGAGCCACCCAAGCGCCCCCAGAGATCACTGTATTAAGAGTCATTCCAACCCCAAAGCTGCCATCGGAAGATGCTTATGGGTCTCTCTCCTCTGGAGCCAGGGTCAGCTCATGCTTGCTATTTGCGGGAGTCTGTTCCCAGTGTACCTACCTCTCCGATGAGCCAATCTGCCATCATGGTCCCTATGTGCTTTATTTGGACTAACTGGGCAAGCTGGGACTTGTCCATGGGCTGGAAACTTCTGCAAATAGTGTGTGGATCCCAGAATGGAAGGGCCATGGCTTGCTGGAGAGGTGGGGCCTGGCATGAGTTTGTGAACTCTCCTTGGAGGGAGACAGCTCAGGGTCTGCCAGCCCTACAGAAGCAGACAGAATGGGCTTTGTTCTCTTACTTCTACTTGCTTCTCCTCTTACTTCACACACCCAGGTTCCAGAAATCACGGGTTCCACACAATGTCCCCAGGAACTTCCTACCTTTTCGGAGCCCTTTATATTTACTATTTTAGCAAGAGCATAAGCAGCCCTGGAAAAATAATAAAATTAAAAAAAATAACCTGGTGGCTAAGGATCCCTCATCCCACTGTGAGGCCTCAGTGCACCCAGGGTTTCTTTACAAGATTGATCCACTTTCTCTTCATGTCGGTAAGTGCCTGATCAGATTCCAACCCTCTTTCCTGGGACCTGAGTCCCCAGAACAGGTGGTGGTTGCTCACTGGTACCTGGGTCCAACCACCAATGGGCAGATCACACTGACCCCCATGTGGATGGTTGTCACCACCCTGGAGGGTACAGGTTAATGATGTTCATTGTGATTAACTGGAATTGATGGCTGCTCAGCCCTTATCTCACCCTGGGCTGGAGCACGGCTGCGGCCCCTCTGAGATGCTACTGATTGAGCTCAGGTTTTCCTGGAGCGTGGAAAAGGCTGTCCTAAGAGGGCCGGTGGGGTCCCCCTGCTCCACCTACCTCCTCATGGGCTCAGGGTCTTTCCCTGTCTAGAATAAGACTTGCTTCTCCCAAGGGCCATGCCCAAGAGAGAGGCACAGGTTAACCTAGGGCAGCCGCTAATGCTAGGATGGCAGACAAGCAGCACCTGTGATGGCATTGTCCCTGGAGGGCTGGGGGCAGACAGCCCGCATCGATCCCAGCACTCTTGCTGTGCTAAGCTCCGGCCGCAGTCTTCAGATGAGCACTTCAGGTTGCCCTACCAATCAATCATGGCAGGCTGCAGAAATGAAATCCATTTGCCGTCCTTACATTAATCTTTTATCAGAGATTAATTTGATTGGTTAGGGATTTCCAACAACAATAAAACTTTGCCTAGCAGAGGCCAGGGCCCTGAGGAAATAGGGAGGATTTTCATTATCTTGATGGGTCGTTGAGGGAATGATCAAGAAGTCTGGAAGTTTAGAGGCTCAATGTGATTGCAGTGGTCATTGAGAGCCCCATCAGTGAGGCCCCTCCAGGCTTGGGATGGCCCTCCTATTTCCCTTGTTCTGCAGTGTCTAAATGGTTGAGAAGTGTGTGCCTTTTATCCCATCATAGCACAAACACATTTCTGGCAATATCTCCCATTTTGGACAACTTATTCTCAGACTACCAGGTTTTATGTTCTATTACATAACCATCAATCACTAGATACTTGTATCTCCTGAAATTTCGGGACATTGTCCTGAAATGTGTGGAGGACACATGCCCTTCTGCAGCCTTCTGTACCCAACTGATATGGTGTAAGTTTGTTGGGCCTTGATCATGGGAGAATGACCAGGCAGGAGAGTCAGGATGGGCAGGGGGACAGTCACGCACCAGGGGACAGCTGTGTGTGTGTGCAGGTGTGTGCAACTGCATGCGTGCGTGCACATGTGTGTGGACTGGGGCGTCAGCCCGCCATAGGCCCTGAGCCATGACAGTGTGTGTCTGGAAGATGAGATGGGAATGGACTATATTTATGAGGGATTGAGGAGCTTCTTGGGAAGAGGGAGGCAGGCAGGAGTTAGGCTCAGGAGTAAAACCTTTGTCTTTAGAAGGGCTGTTACTTGGATTTGTCCCCAACTCAATGTCCTATGGACACAGATGAAACTCAAGGTTCAGACGGAAGGAGATTTTTTCAGTGGAGGCCTTGAAAGATGTTGGGTGCAGGAGCTCCCTCGCTTTGGCCCCAGGTGACAGAGCTTCCCTTCAGGCACAGAAGGCAAAGTGGCTCCAGATGCTACGGCCACATTCTGGGGGCTCCAGGACTCCAGAGCTTTCTTGCTGTGGTGGTAGAGGAGGTGCATGGTGAGGGTGGCTGCACCGTGGCGCTGGGGTGCTTGGAGATGGCCGAGGCCTCAGCAGCAGACAGCCCTGGACAAGAGGGAATAAAGAGGAACAAAGTGACTGCTGCTAAGTGGCCGGTCATGGGACACGTCCACAGCACAGGAGAGGCGTCTGAGAATTCCTGGAAATCAGTAGGGGGTCGGACTCTCTTATCACAAAGCTGTGCTGATTTGTTGTAGTGTCTTCCTCCCACACTGGGCTCTGCCCTCTCTGAGTCTAGGGACTGCATCTAGCATCGGACCTTGCACAAACAATTCTTGAATCAACAAATTGTGTCGTGTAGTAATGCTTACAAATATTCTCCCAGGGAAACTTTGCATCCCTCCTGGGAATAAAATGTATCCCTCCCCACTTATAGAGATAGTCTGGAATAAAGGAAAGAATTCAGACGTCGGAGCCAATAGGGCAGAGTTGGCAGTTACTATCTGTATGGCTGTGGTCATTCGGGCTCCGTGAGTAAGAAGGGTAAAGTATTTATTTATTTACTTACTTACTTATATATTTTTAAACGTTTATTTATTTTTGAGAGACAGAGAGAGAGAGCTTGAGCAGGGGAGGGGCAGAGAGAGAGGGGGACACAGAATCTGAAGCAGGTCCCAGGCTCTGAGCCATCAGCACAAAGCCTGATGCGGGGCTCGAACTCAAGAACCATGAGGTCATGACCTGAGCCGAAGTTGGATGCCCAACTGACTGAGCCACCCAGGTGCCCTGAAAGGTAAAGTATTTAGACTGTAGCTGCCACCACTGGACTGTGGTTGCTGATTGGCTGATGGCAGAAAAATAGATCATAGATGCAGCCAGTTGGGGTCGGGTATGGATTTGAACACAGGGTCTTTCCTGTTGGGATTCAGTTTCACTCCACCCATAGCACTGGCTTCAGGGGGATTCCGTGTGGGAAGAGGTAACCAGATGTGTAAACAAGTGTGGTGAGTGGGGTGAGGAGGTCTGGGGCTGGCAGGAGCGGGGTCACTCGTGTCGGTCTGCGCCTGGCTGGGACCCCGTCTGGGGCAGATGTGCTGTAGCTCAGCCCCAGTCTCGATGCTCCAGACTGTTTGGAGCCCCAGGATTGGCTCGCAGCCCCTGAAACCTGGCACATGGACACCACCGCTGTTGGTCTTGGTGACCCGGAAAGGTCACCTTGGAGGTTTGAGGCTAACCTGGGAGTGGCTAGTTGGTTTCTCCCTGGGAGCTTTCAAAAGCTTCAGTGGTATCAGTTGTTACAAATGAAGATTCTGCAGCAAGTGAGGAGGGGCCATTGGCTGTTTGTTGTGAGGACGTGTCCGCCCTCCAGCTGGAATCCCCACAGGATCTCCAGGAGAAGCCCAGGCTTTGGTGGGTTCTCCTGGAACAAGTGGAAATCATTTATATCTTCAGAAGATATTTTTGCAAAAAGAACAGGAACATAGTTTAATAATTCAAATAGCACAGTCTGGCTGATGGTGGACAACAGACGCCCTTGCTTGCCTTCTTCCACCCAAACATGCCATTCTCAGCAGAGCCCTTGCACTGGTTTCTTGTGTCCACCTCTCTCAAAAATACACGATTATAGTTCAATTTTTTGATTTTCGAGCTTCAACATTATCTGTTGACTTGTTATTTCAAGATTAGGATTTAGCTCTTTTACAAACATACACACACATGCATACACACAAACACACACACTTCTACTCCTCCCTTCTCTCAATCTGCTTGTATCACAAGATTTGATTAAATAAAGATTTGGTGTTTACAATAGTATGACTACAAGTATAATTGACAATTAAACAGCCTATTGTTCCATGATTACATTTCCATTCTTTGACAAATTATTGCTTCTTGTTTTCTGGGAGGGTGGAGAAGTGGGATAATTGCCTCATTTTTTATTTGCCTTAACTTTCTGTCTTTCTGTCTCTATCATGAAATCTTCCCATTCTCTTTTGCAAATGCAGCTGGGAACTGCCAGCTTCACAGTTTTTGGGGACATCTGCCCTAAATTCCTCTAACCTTCCTGGTTTCTCTCCAGACCTTTTGCACACCTGTGGTGGTCACCCTGCGGCTTTCCTTCACCCCATCTCAGAAATTCACCTGTGTCCCAGGTCCTATTTCTTCCTCTTCCTTAGTGTATTCCCTTGTTTGGTGAATCATGATTTCCTGTGGCTTCCGGAGAAAGGTGCATGATTCTGAGATCTTGAATGTTTGTTGAACGTCTGAAAATGTTCCTCAAATTCCACATATAAGTGAAATCATATGATGTCCATCTTTGTCTGACTGACTTATTTTGCTTAGCATAATAGCCTCAAGTTCCATCCACGTTGTAACATGACTAATTAGCATCATTTTCCCTCATCCCTTTGAAAGCACTGTGCTGCTGTCTTCTAACCCACTATTAAAAGTTTTTGGTTAGAGGCCTGATACCGTTCTCATTCTGGATCATATGTACATGACTTTTATTTGTTTCTCTCTGGGAACTTTTGCCCCAGTGTTCTGAAACTTCATGATTACATGCCTTGGTGAGGGTTTCTCATTCATCCTCTGTGGTGGGCACTCAGTGGGTCCTTCAATTGGGAAATTCATGTCCTTTGGTCCTGGGAAAATCCCTTGTGTTATTTCTTCTTTGATAATTCTTCTGCCTCCCTTTTCTTTGTTCTATCATTCTGCAAATTCTTTGTTGGAGTTTGGAACTCCTGAGTTGATTATTTTATTCCTCTCCTGTTCTCCCTAAGTGTCATCTTTTTTAAAAATTCTACCTTCTTGGGAAATTTCCTTAATTCTATTTTCTATTGTTTTTTATTAAATTAAAAAAATTAATGTTTATTTATTCTTGCGAGAGACAGAGCATGAGCAGAAGAGGGACAGAGCGAGAGAGGGAGACACGGAATCCAAAGCAGGTTCCAGGCTCCGAGCTGTCAGCACAGAGCCCAATGCGGGGCTGAAACTCAAGAACTGCGAAATTATGACCTGAGCCATCAGTCAGACACTTAACCTACTGAGCCACCCAGGCACCCTTGTTTTTTTTTTATGAAATTTTTAAATTTAAATTACCGTTTTTTAAAACTTCATAAACAAAATTTGTTCTCTCTTACCTCTTCAAAATGACATTGTTTTCTTATAATTCTTTTGTATATGAAGTATTTTATTTCACTGTTTATTTTTTAAAAATTTTCTTCTCCCTGAATTTTGTTTCTTCCAAGTTTGTTAATTTTCTTTTTTGCTTCAGTTTGTTTGTAATTATCTGATCTGGTCTTAACTTTTGCCATGCTGTCCACCCTTGGCTATCTGTTCACATTAAGAGGATGTATTCTTGGCTATACAGGGTGTGGTGACTGGGGGCTTCACTATAGGGAGGTCAGGCAGGGGCTTGGATATCTTGTTAGAAGAACTCAAGGGAGTTGAGAGTGGTTTCTCTTGGGGCAGTTTTTTCCAGTTTCCAGAACATTCTCCAGTTTCCTGCCTGGCCGTCAGCAACCTGGGAGCAAAGTATGGTAGGGAGATGGCTGAGACTCTCAGAATGATGCCTCATCCCACTCATCATCACCTCTGGTGTTTTCCAGTCCAAAGCTTGTCTGATTCCATTTCTCTGGAGCAAAATCATCCAGTTTCATGTCTGTGCAGCATGGGAAGGAATCCCACGTCTGTCAGTCAGGATAGGCTTTGCTAACAGTACCGAAATCTCAGTGATTCAACTCAGCAACATTTGCTTTTCACTCTCTGGGGCTGCACACTAGGACAGTTTCCCCTCCCCCACAGTCATGCACAGGCTCCTGGGGAAGGACCCAGAGCAGCCATTCCTTCCTCTTCTTTTTGGCCAACTCCCAGTTGCATTGGAATGTCCACACCTCTACCGGGGAACTCAGGGTTCCCACAGACTAGGCTAATCTCATCAAAGCATTCTCATTTCCCCTTGCAGCAACTGGTTCAGAGATGGCATGTCACCTACTTGCAGCCAATGTGACATGAGGAGAAGTCTGCTGAGAAAGGACCCCTCACTGTGAAATAGGAGATACCTAGAAGAAATAGCCCTTATTCTTCCTGTCTGATCATGATGCCAGTTGCCACCTTGTGACCATGATGGGGGTTGATCTTTGGGGAGAGAGGTATAAGCAGAGGTGGCTAGGAGGAAAGAAGGAGAGAGCCTGAATCCTTGATGGCACCATGGAACCACTGTGTTAACTTGTCACAGCCACCTTAATGGCTAGATGAGGTGATAGCTTTTGCCTGCTGTCTAGGTCCATTAATTTGTTCCTTGTACCTAGAAGCCCCCTAAGTGACAAGGTAAGTCTTACTAAGGTGAATAAATTATAGTCCCAACCTCCAGGACCTGGATATGTACTTAAATCATGGAGTTAGGCACAGGGATCTAAGCCAGGTGTAGGTTTGGTCCAGGGAGTGAGATGTGACTGGGATTGAGGGGATGCCAGCTGTGGAGAAAACACATTCTCCCAAAGGCATTGGGGAGGGGACTTTCAACAATTTGAAATATTACCAATCTGTGAAAGCCATGAGTTGGAAGATCATAAAGAAAATCCATTAGACCAGTAATTCTCAAGTTTCTGCATGCTTCAGAATAATCTAGATGACTTGTTAAGCATAGTTTGCTGGGTCCCACCCCAGAATTTCTGATTCAGTAGGTCCAGGTAAGCCTGTGAATTTGCATTTTTAGGAAGTTCCTAGATGATGCCAATAGTGCTGGCCTGGGTCCCACAGTTTGAGAACCATTGTATTAGAGGAGGTGGGGAGAGAGTAAGACTATTAGGGAAAATCATTTGAGGTCAATGTCTTTTTATATTTTAAAATTTATTTTATTAAAATGATGTTATTATGGAAAAATGCGAACATACATAAAAGTAGAGAGGTGTATAAATACGCTGTCATGTACCTGTCTCTCAGCTTCCACATATACTAACTCACGCCTTCTGGATGTACCCCCTTTCTCCCCACACCCAAGAGCACAGGCCCCAGTGCTCAGAAAGAGGCCACTTCTTTGGGGTCCAGCAGTATGGAGAGATGACCAAGTCAGGCTGTTTCTGAAGAGTTGGGGCAGGCATCTTTTTTTTTTTTTTAAGTTTGTTTGTTTATAGAAAGAGAGAGCGCAAGTGGGAGAGAGGCAAAAAGAAAGGGAGAGAGAGACTCCCAAGCAGGCTCCATGTGGACAGCATGCAGGGCTCAAACTCATAGACCATGAGATCATGACCTGAGCTGAAATCGGGAGTTGAACACTTAACTGACTGAGCCACCCAGGTGCCCCAAGGGTGGGGAGGCAGGAGATCTAGGGAAGCCTTCCCTACTTGCTAATGCAGGCCCAAGTCTTCAGGGCTAAGGAGGAGAAGGTCCTGCTGTATTTGTTCATATGGGCCGTGTGTCTCTTGCTGTAAGAGTCATCCGCCTCTTCTTAGCTCATGATTCCTTCCTGTCATCTGCATGCATCCTCCTTGTCCAATTGCCACGGCGCCGCTGTCCTTCCTCTCCACACCGAGCCTGTGCCAGCCACAGCCTCTCTTGTGAGAGACTGTGTGGACGAGGCATGGTGGGTGGCACTGTTGAGGTTAGGGACATGTTCTGGACCCTCTACTTAAGCGCGAGGGTTGGACGTCAGCTACTCTGGGGTTAAGCAGCTTTGTGGCTCTTTAATCCTGTTTCCTCACTTATTAATCAGAGCCATCTGGTGGTGAACTGCACTCCTTCTGGCTCCCAGGG
Source organism: Panthera tigris (assembly GCF_018350195.1). Classification (NCBI taxonomy): domain Eukaryota; kingdom Metazoa; phylum Chordata; class Mammalia; order Carnivora; family Felidae; genus Panthera; species Panthera tigris. The sequence goes on along the minus strand of NC_056668.1, from coordinate 127,069,613 downwards.
TTCCCCCTTCTCCTGGCTTGTGTATAGAATGTGAGGGGGTTCTGGCATTGCCTGCTCCATGAGTCATGGGCATGGGATGGGGCCTGTCCTTTTGCATATTCAGGGATGAGGTTGATGACAGGAGGTCTGTGCAGCCAGGGAAGGTTTTTTTGTTTTTTGTTTGTTTGTTTGTTTTTCTTTCTGAGGTAGGGGAGGAGACAGACAGACCCCAGAGGGCCTTGACCACTTAAAGGGGTCCTGGTACAGTATCCCTGTGGGGAGGCGTGGGAGGGAGTTCACAATCGATGCTTTGCAAATGCCCTCTTTAGAAAACTGTCTGCATTTCCCAACATTTTTATTACCTCAGAGCCCTTGTTCAGGATCTCTCTTCCCGTGACTAAATACAATCTTGGTGATTTATCATCATCTTTATATTTAATTAAATTGCTGTTCCCCCACTTAATATTTTCAATTAAGCTCTTAAAACCAGATCTTACTTATAGATCTAAGTTTACATTGTAGGTTCTTTCAAAGACTTTGTCATGGGAGCTTTTTTTTTCATTACTATTAATCCCCTATAATAAATAACATCAACTCCAGTAATGCTACACTAGTTGCTTTGTCCCGACTCCTGTCTCCTTCCACATTTGTTATTGACTCAATTTATGTTCCTTTAAATCCGTTTCAGTCTGGGTGGCAATACTCTCATCTACTGACCGATCAATTTGAATTTGTTTTATAAGATTCCATTAATTACCGTGTCTAATTCTCTCACAGTGGCTGGAACCAGTGCTTCCCTTCAATTTTTTAGAATTCCCTCCAGTCTCTCTCTCTCTGGCTGCATATTTTCATAGGAATGGTGTCTTTGAGTTAGGGCTGGTGAGCCCTCAGAGACTTACATTATTAGGTATTTTCAGCAAGGGGCAGGTGGCTGAGTCACACGTGGCCTGGTTCTCCCTGATACCTTAGTCTTGTTGGTCTGGCTGCTTCCCTGGCGAATCCCCTGACAACCCCACAGGGAGGGGACATGAGGTTTAGAGGGGGTGGTTGGTCTCTGAACAGGGGCACTGGGGGACTCAGGTGCCTTTCCTTTTGTGCGTAGCTGGGACTTCTTAGGGTTGGTCCGGCCTGTCACACAGGTAGCCTCTATCTCTGGGTAGATTATGGACTCATAGGTGTGAGCCTCCCTCTCCCATAGGCTGGAGGTGCAGAGGACACCTGAGCTTTGATGAATTTTTTTTTCCTTTTCTTTAATCTCAACCCCTTTCTTGGCACTGTCTTCGAGGCCATGTGCAACAGACTCCCAGCCTCCTCTGCCCTTGCCATTTGGAAAGACATTTATTCTGTGTTGCCTGATGGTCCGATCAGTTTGTACCCTTTCAGTTGGTTGGTTACTTATAGGGAGAACATGAGGCTGCACACTTAAATCTTTTCTGCAACACTCAGGTGTAAGAGGAGGGATGCACGTGACAAATTTGGGGTGCAGGTTAGGTGAACACCATGTTCCATAGGTTTACCCATGGACTTGGTGAAGAGCATCCTGGGCTGTCAAATCTGTATCTTCCCTCCTGGACACAGATATTTGGAAAAGAGTTGAGATTTAGACCAGGGTTGGCCTATTGTCTGAGGGCAAAGCAAGAGCTGGTCCAGTGACATTCCTCTTCCAGGACCTGAGACAGTGAAAAGCAAGTCAGTTGGTGGCCAAGTGTGAAGATTCAAACATGTGACCAATGGTTGGCCAGGTGAATAATGCAGAGTGCTGGGTGAGATGGTGATCTTGAGTGTGAGAACTCAGTAAGTTTCTAGTCTGTGAGGACTGCTGGCTGACAGTGATTCCTGTTCCAGATGATCCCCAGACACTGCCGTGTCCTCCCCGCTCCATACACACCCAGACACAGACACACAGACACGCACGTCTCTTTCTTTAGTTAGCTTGAGTGATCTTGTTTTCTTGCAAAACAAAATGCCTTACCTTGAATAAGGGGTGAATTGCCAAAAAGTAATGTACAAGAGATGGTAATGCTCTGCTGAAGCCTCCTCATTCCATGTGTCCTTGGAGAGAGCATCTTTAATTATGGCAAAGACAAAAGGCCAAGGACAGTCACAGAGAGTGAGTGCACATTCAGGCCACAAAAAGTGGCTGAAGAGGGAAGACAAAAGGAAATACGTCTGTTTCTGAAAGGGCTTGAAAAATTCTATGCAATATGAATTAGGAAGCTTCTTTATGACGCAAGGTATTTTGAGGCAGAAGCAAGTGCCTGAGAATGAGAAGGAAGACGACGGAGAGTTGCTGTCCTTAGAGGCAATCCTGTGGGATCCGTCCCATCCACTGTACCCTACTGGGCAGCATGATGGTGAGCATTCAGCCTCTGCTTGGAGGTCTCCAGAGATGGGGATCTCTCTCCCTCCTTCCCTCCCAAAGGAGCCTCTTTAATTTGCAGTTTGGGGAAATCTGTTGGTTTTCCTGACAAACTTCTATTCTCCCTTCAGGAAAAAACAGCCAGTCTATTTTCTTTCTTTGAAGAATCATCTCCTCTCCAGTCTCAGTTCTCGTGGTGTGGGCAGCTTTAGTGGTGGGCATGTGATCCCAGCCTGGCACATTATCACGTTTCACACTACAGCCATAATGAACGATTGGTTCAAGAATAGGCATGTGACTCAAGCTGTGCAGCAAAAGTAAGTCCTGGGAGTTTTGATGGAATCCTTGGGAGAGAGACACTCATTCTTTTGGTTGTTAAATGGATAGGAGCTAAGTCTGGTGCTGCTAGTGACCATCATGGCACCACCAGAGGAGGACACGCCTGGAGATGGAATTAACAGAGAGAAAGACAGTGTGCCAAGATGGAATGCCTAAAACCTGTCTCTGGACTTGCGTGTTACATGAAAAATAACCTTCCCATTTGGCTTGAGCCAATTTGTGTTTGGCTTCTGAGTCCTGAATGATCCAGGAAGCTTTTAATTATTAAAATTGTACGACTCTTTAATTTATTGGAGTGACTTCCCAACAACCTTCCTTTCTTAATCTTTGTTCTGCCCTCTGGGTCACAGAGAAAACATTCATTTCCTCTTTCACAGGATAGCCCTCATTTAAAGCCAGCATTGCTTGTCTGCGTCTTTACTTCTGGCTTCTAAACCTCACCAGTCATTTTATCAGTCCTCCTTGTGAGGTTTCTCATCCTCTCACCATGCACATTACCTTCTTCTAGGCAAACTAGCACTCTCCAGTGTTCCTCTTAAATGTGGCTGCCGCATCTGAACCTGGGATTCCAGAGGCCATCTAATCAGACGGGAGCACCCAGGGCTTTCCTTACTGGGATGGACTCTCTGCCTCTACTAATTCAGTTTAAGTGTCCAGAGTTTCAGTGCCTGTGGTGAACTCTTGATACATTCAGGTGATAGTTATATAGAGCTGTTTTTTATAGCAGTTGAGGAGAACCAGGCTTAATTCACCCTTCACACTTGTTAGCAACTCCGTGTCGCACAAATGGAGCTCAGGCTCCCCCAATCTAGTAGCTGTCTAACCCTGAGAAAGCTGTCTAACTACCTTAGGGCCCTGTTCTTCTAGGTGTGGTCCAGGCAAAATGCCAAGTCTTAAGCTCCATCCCAGACCTACAAATCCGAATCTGTATCTTAACAAATCCCCCAGTGAATTGCATGCACATTAAAGTGTGAGAAGCACTTTCCTAGGATAGAGCTCTTTTTTCCACCTGTGCAATTTTTTTTAAAGAGCCTCATTGAGATACATCACATACCACATAATTTACCTATTGAAATATACAATTCAATGTGGATTTTTTAGTTTATTCACAGGATTGTGCAATCATCACCACATTCTAATTTTAGAGAATTTTTGGTCCCCTTAATGAGAAAACCCCATACCTATTAACCATCAATTTCTACTCCCCTCGGACCCGCATCCCCCAGTCCTAAGTAATTACTAATCTACCTTCTGTCTATTGACTTGCTCATGCTGGACATTTTGTATAAAATGTGTGATCTTTTGTGTCTGGCTTCTTTCACTTAGCATAATATTTTCAAGATTTGTTATGTTTCAGCAAATCAAGACTTCATTCTTTTTTATTGCCAGATAATATTCCATTGTGTGGATGTACCATACTTTGTGTTTCCATTCATCAGTTGATGAACATTTGGGTTGTTCTCATTTTTTGGCTATTGTGACTAATGCTTCTATAAACATGTGTGTCCAGGTCTCTGTGTAGATTCATGTTTTCATTTCTCCTGTCTGTACACCTATGGGTAAAATTGCTGGGCCATATGGTAACTCCACATTTATTATCTGAGGAATTGCCAAACTCTTTTACAAAGTGGCTGCACCATTTTACATTTCCACCAGCAACGCATGAGGGGCCTATTTTCTTCAATTCCTCGTAAACACAAATTGTCTATCTTTATTATACCTTCCTAATGGGTATGTGTGGTATTTCACTGTAGTTTTGATTTGCATTCCCCTAATGACTAGTGGTTTTGAGCTTATTTTCATGTACCTATTGGCCATTCTATATCTTCTGTGGAGCAATGTCTTTAACTCCTTTGCCCATGTTTAAATTGGGTTATTTGTCTTTTTACTATTGATTTAGAAGAATTATTTACTATAGGTACAACTTTCATATCAGATATAGGATTTGAAAATATTTTCTCCCATTCTGAGGTTGTCTTCATACTTTTTGATAATGTCCTTATCAAAACACACAAAAGTTTTTAATTCTGCTCAACTTCGATTTATCTTTTGTCTCTTGCTTTTGATGTCATACCTAAGAATCCGTTGCCAAATCTTAGGTCATGAAAATTTACTCTTATGCTTTATTTTAAGAGTAGTTTTGGCTCACACATTTGACTCTGTGATCCATTTTGAATCAATTTCTGTCTGTGGAGTGAGGTAGAGTTTCAACCTCACTCTTCTGCATATTGAATTGTCCCAGCGCCATGTATTAAGGAGACTATCGTTTCCCACTGAATGATGTTGGCACACTTGTTAAAAATCAATTGACTATGAATGTAAGAGTTTATTTCTATATTCTTAATTCTATTCCATAGATCTATCCATCTGCTCTTATGTTGGTACCACGCAGTATTGATTACTATAGCATTGTCATAAGTTTTGAAATTGGGAAATGGGAGTCTTCCAACTTTGTTCTTTGCTTTCAAGATTGTTTGGGCTATTCTGGATCTCTTTGATTTCTACATGAATTTTAAGTTTAGTTTTTCAATTTCTCAGAAAAAAAAAAGTGGCAAGTGGGATTTTGATAGGGATTGCATCGAATCTGGAGATTAATTTGGGGAGTATTGCCATCTTAATAATATTAAGTCTTCCCAGCAATAAACACAGTATGCCTTTCCATTTATTTATATCTTCCTGTATTTCTCTCAACAAGGCAAGTCTTGAGTTTCTTTCATTACATTTACACCTGAGTACTTATTCTTTTTGATGCTATTGTAAATGGAATTGTTTTCCTAATTCTAATTTTACTTACTCAATTTCATTGTTCAATTTTGAATTGCTAGTTTATAAAAATACATTTATTAGTTCTAATAGTGTTTAAGTGGATTCCTTAACATTTTTATAAACAAGATCATATCATCTGAAAATAGTTTTACTTCTTCCTTTCCAATTATGATGATATTTATTTCTTTCTTTTACCCAACTTCCCTGACTAGAACCTCCAGTGCACGTTAAATAGAAGTGGAGAGAACAGACATCTTAGTCTTAGGGGGAAAGTGTTTAGTTTTTCACCATTTAGTATACTGCTAGCTATGGGTTTTTAAATAGATATCCCTTAGCAGATTGAGATGTTTCTTTCTGTTCCTAGTTTGTTGAGTGTTTTTATCATAAAAAATCATTTTTTTTATAAAAAAATAAAAAAATTCATTGTTGTCAAGTACTTTTTCTGCATTTATTGAAACAACCTTATGTTTTCTGTCCTTTATTCCATTAATATGCTGTATTACATTAATTGATTTTTGAAGGTTAAAACAACTTTGCATTCTCTGGACAAATACCATTTGCTCATGGCACGTAATTCTTTTTATATGTTGTTGGTTTGGGTTTGCTAGAATTTTGTTGAGGGTTTTTCCATCTAATGTTATAAAGAATATTGTTCCGTAGGATTTCTTTTTCTTGTGATGTCTGTAGTTTTGATATCAGGGTAATAGTGGCTTCATGGAATTGATTGAAAAGTATTTCCTCTTGGGGCATCTGGGTGGCTCAGTTGGTTAAGTGTCTAACTATTGATTTCAGCTCAGGTCATGATCTCATGCATTTGTGAGTTTGAGCCCTGCATTAGGCTTTGTGCTGACAGCATGGAGCCTCCTTGGGACTCTCTCTTCCCCTCTATCTGTGTCCCTGCCCCTCCCCTCAAAATAAATAAATAAATTTAAGAAAAAGTGTTTCCTCTTCTTCTAATTTACCTAAAATGTTGTGAAGAATTGGTATAAATTCTTTTTGGAATGTTTGGTAGAATTTATCAGTGAATCCCTATGAGCCTGGGCTGCTTATCCTTATGGGAAATTTTTAATTTTTTCCTTAATGTTTATTTTTGAGAGAGAGAGAGACAGGGCATGAGTGAGGGAGGAGCAGAGAGAAAGGGAGATGCAGAATCCAAAGCAGACTCCAATGCAGCGCTCAAACTCACGAACTGAGAGATCATGACCTGAGCCGAAGTTGGATGCTTAACAGACTGAGCCACCCAGGTGCCCCAATTTATGGGAAAATTTTAAATTACCAATATGATCTCTTTACTTGTTATAGGCCTGTTCAGATTTGCTATTTCTTCTTGAGTCAGTCACACTGATTTGTGTCTTTTAGGAATTTCACCTGAGTTATCTAATTTGTTGATGTATAATTGTTTATAGTATTCCCTTATAATCCGTTTTATTTCTGTAAGGTCAGTAATGATATCTTCTTATTCCTGACTTTAGGTATTTGAATTTTCTCTCTTTTTCTCTCGGTCAGCATAGCTAAAGATGTGTCAATTTTGTGGATCTTTAAAGAACCGCCGTTAGTTTTGTTGATTTTTCTCCAGTGTCTTTCTATTCTCCATTTTATTAATTTCCATGCTTATTTTTTATTTCCGTACTTCTGCCTGATTTGGATGTAGTTTTTACTTCTTTTTCTAGAATATGGTTTTTTAATCTGAAAGATGTGCATAATATTTGCTTCAAAGTGTTGTGAGGATTAAAATGTGTGCCTGGCATACAGTAGGTGTTCAATAAATGTTAGTTTCCTTTCTAATTTATTCATCTTTGTTATTTCGGGCCCATAAACTCAGACTGTTGATGCCAGTTTGAGCTTTGGTTTCGTCATCAACGGGCATTAGTCACACTACTCAGCTGTGTATCATCTGCAAATCTGATAAAACATGATTCAAATACTTACAACCAAGATGTGGATGAAAAGAGCGGAGCAGAGCAGAAGCTGATGGTATGCCACTGCAAACCTCTTCCAGATGGACATCAATCCGTTAGTCAATGCTCTTTGGGCACTGTGGTTCAGCAATAAATCTACCCAGCTGTCCACATTTGCCCCTGCCAAATGCCCTGCTAAAGCTGTGTTGTCTGTGGCGCTCCCCAATCCTCTCATCTCTACAGTGGGCTGCTGGCCTTGCCCATCTGTCATCTGCTCTCCTCCCTAGGTGTGGAAGTTGTCCCCAATTTTTCACACTTTTCTGCATTCACACCCTCGTCATGAGTTTCTAAGTGGAGTACACTTTACATCTTTTACTTTGATTTTGACAGTGTGACTTGCTTTGGCCAATGGCACGTGGATGAAAGCCATAGTGTGTCAATTCCAAGCCTGCATCTTAAGAGGCCTCACATGTTTCTGCTCATCATCTTGCACCTCTGCCATCACCTTGAGAAGAAAATGCCTCAGCTAGTCCTCTGGCCCAAGGAGGATGAGAAATATGTGGAACAGACCCAGACCTGCAGTCCTCCAGCATGAAGCAGAGCCTCTCTAGCCAGTCCATAGATTCCTGAGAACACATGATGGTGGTTTCAAGCCAAGGAGTTTTGGAGTGGATGGTTATACAATAATGGAGCAACACCTGATTGATACACTAAGCAAGACCCTACAGGAGGCTGTGCATGTGGTATTTAAGAAGGGATGAGAAGAGATGGTAGAGCCACCTGAAAGCTGAGACTTTGCTCTGAACTAGCAGAATATCGCTTTGGGCTAAGGATTGCTGTAGGAGGGGTCTAATCCTGGCCCCAACCACCTTGGGCAGTTCTCACTTCTCTCTACCTGTAGCATAAGGGTTTCTCAGCACAGCAGCCCTTGGCCATTTTTCTGCAAGTGCGGCATATCTGGTGGACAATGGCCATATGTAAGATGCATTTCCTCCAAAAGATCCAGATGTTGACAGAGCTCAGAAAGATAATTTTGGGGAAGTAAGTCACTTCAGTGATTGATAAGCACCACGACAGCCGGTGGTACTGCCGGAAAGCGCACTCACACAGGATTACGGCTTATACAGTGGGGTGTGTCTCTCCAGGTTATTGAACCTCTTTCTTTTCCATTTAAGAAAGCAGGGGGAATGAGACTGTTATAATCCACCAGAAGCAAATTCACCTGGAAGCAAGTGAAGCTCCAACTTCAGGCCCCTGATTTTCCAGGCCCCCTTTCAAGAATCCTGGGAGGGACCTTCACAGTGCGTGTGCATGGTTCTGCATTTTTGTAAAATTGGCCAAGATAAGAGGTTTGAACTGCAATAGTACAATGGCTGATGCCTGTCCATTCTCTCTTCTGCTCTGCCAGACTGTCATTGGAGACTGTCAACTGTCGTTGGAGTGGCCAAGGGCTTTGCTGGTATCTGTGAAGGGGGTTGAAGTTGGGATCCATTTGGGTTTAGTGGGATGTATTTCTGTGGTCTGCATCAGTCTCATGGATAAGTCATTGCTGGCCATGCTGGTACAGGAATGGCTTCCAAGAATGCTCTTCCTGCCTGTTCCGTGAACTCTCTCAGCATCATGACATGGATGTATCCAAGGTATGCAGTTCCTGAAGCATTTGGGTAACACAGGAGTAACAAGGCTCAAAATGTACAGAGACTATGGTAGGATACTGTTCTGATTATTGGGCGCATAAAACTCTAAGCAATGGATTCAATTCTCATCAATGCCTAGTCAAAACAGAAGTCCACTTTATGCAAGAATATTCTCAATAAGGCAGAGCATACAATTATAATTGTACTATATACCCTTTTTTTATGAGAATTATGTAAAATAGAATCGATTAGAATTCCTGTGCTACAGGCACAGGCCTATAGAAGTATATCAAACCTCAAGTACAACTGTGGGCAGCTCATCAATAAAAGAAACTTGATAGAAGTTTTCCTAAATCTGACAACAATCCTAAAAATGCACATAACATTACTGATAATGAGGGGCGAAACTAGAAGAAACTTTTCTGAACTATGAATAATTTACACTAAATTTCAGCCAGCTGATCTAGAGGAAAGAGTAAAGGTCTATCTATTCTCTCTAGAGAAAATATTATAAAATCATCTCATATGGAGATGTAATCAGACTATATACAGCCAAAAACCATAGGACAAGAGTATTATGGAAGGATGCCATGCAGTGAAGTATTATTTTTCAACACTGTATTATCTTTCTAGATTTCGTGCATATTGTGTATATATTGTCATCCCTGTGATTTCTAATTGTTACCATGGATATTTGTCACAAAAACTGTAATTTGTTATCTTTTCTCATTGTAAATAAATATTCATTTTGCATTTAACTTTGCATGCATAGTTTTTTTTTTTTTTTCCATAAAACGCACCTCCAAAATTGTATAGGTTTTGGCCCCCGGAAAGCCTGCTCCTGCCTCTGCCTGCCAGGGGCCATACCCCAAATGCCTGTGAGGGGCCAGGAGTACCTTCACTGGGAGTGGCGTGCCCCCTCAGGAACTCACAGTGTCCCTTGGAGAGAGACCTGCTCACTGCCGAAAGGGCAGGGCCCCTCACCTCTCATCAAGGGCTGATGCTTGGGAGCACCAGCCCCAGGTTTTTCAAGAGAAGCTGATAATACGAAATTTCATAGGAGCGTTCCTCAGTCTTAAAAGTGAACACGCACATACCGTGTGAACTGCCACTTTTGCACCCTCTCTTGAGATAGTTCTACCCTGTTCTAATTTACTTTTTAAAAGGTGAACAATTTTTAAGTGCCAGTGCTTTACCATTGACCATAGTGACTTGCTGTGGGCCTCACAGTGACACTAGTAGGTCAGGACACTGCGGCAGGGACTGGGGCCTAGGGAGTGTCTAGGGTCCCGTGGCTCTGATGCTCCAAGGTCTCTGTCCAGCAGGCTCTCTGCCACTTGGCAGCAGTGCAGGTGAGGAAAGACTGAACTGTGGCGGCCAGGACACTCTCCTGGGCCTCGGCAGGCCTGGGGGCTCAGAGGAGCAAGGGCAGCAGAGGCCACATCCACAGACCTGGGGCTGTGTCCTCTGTGGCCCTGAAGGTGAGGTGTCTGTGGAAGGGCAGGGGGGATTGCAAGAGTTAATGTGATAATGTCCGTTGATTATTTTAAGCCACATGGAGGAAAAATACATTATAAATAGCAAGGGCCATAACAGATTCAAAGGGTAAGTGTATTGATAGCCTTTTCCTCTTCCTAAGATTTCTGATGTTTCAAAACAAGATTATTTCGGGAGTACATCTATTTTAATTCAAAAGATTCTCCTATAAACACGTTTCATGGTGAGAGAGCCTGTCTCCTCCTGTTCTCCCCTAGCTTTTTCCACGGAAAGGCAAAGCTCTGGTTTCACACACCTCGTGCCGGCCTAGAGTCTTTAAAAACCTTTCCGGGTGCCACCTGGCCACCACTCATGTTCGCAAAGGCCTGGCTTTGGGTCGGGGTTGACATTTTAATTCCCAGAATCCACCTTGTTTACCACTTGACAGCAGGCTTCATTTCGAACGAGGTGCTTTGTAGCTTCCAGGTTCCAAAGCAGGAAACAGCAGGGTGCGCACGCGTGTGCACGCAACAACAACAACAACAACAACAACAACGTTCCTTGATATTAGGGCAGGCTGAGCTGCCCCTGGCTCTCCCCGTAGCACACCCAGCCAGGAGATGCTAAAGGGCTGGCACAGGGCGAAAGCTTGACCTGAATGCAAGTGCTGGTCAATAAAGGGCATTTTGACTTTTCTGGAGCAGGCTCGGGACCCAGGCCACGGCTGGTCCCGGGCCTTGACAAGTTGTGTTTCCTCACTCGCACGACATAACTTCTCCGGACCTACAGCCCTAGGCTGCAGCGCCAGATGCTGAAGTCAGGCAGGCGGCTCAGATTCCGGCGGCTCCTGTTGCTCTCACTGGGATTAGCACAGGGAACGGGCCGCGGGAGCTCGGGGGTGGCGTGGCCTTCTCCTCTTCCAGCCTGGCTGCAGTTATGTCTTTGCAAGCACTTATTTTTAAAAATCTACTTTTGCTGTCTTGCAGACATGTCTTCTTCATGCTCTCTCTCTCTTCTGTCCTTTTCCACTCTGCACACCTGTAGTCCTCACATTTGAGGCAGCTTGCTTGGATTCTGATTTCTACGGCTACTTAAAACTGGATAAAAATGGTTTCACCAGAGGAAAGAAAGATACCGTCACCATTTTGGAGTTCTGTTACTGCATGAAACACAGTGTGCAAAGGGGAAGGCAGTGGGATTTGCTGCTTCCAGGATGGCAGAGAAATCTGCATTTAACAGGGAGGGAAAGGGAATAAACCCGTTTGCCCCTCTCAACATCAGCTACTATTTAATGAAGATGAACGAAGATTTAACAGTGTTGGTGCTGTTGAATTCTGAGTTTGATTAAGGTGGGCAGCCAGTTAGTAAAACACAGGCCTGGAGACAAGTTGTTTACGTGCAAAATGCAAAATTGGTGATTCTCCTCTCCTGCCTACCTGGGTGACTTTGGCAAGGCCTTGGCCATGCGTTTGTTCTAAGTGCATGACTGTGATAGTTCACCAGTACCCCATGCAGTACCCTATGCAGGTGGCCTGAAGAAGGACAAAGGCCACATTTGATGTAAGAAAGTGTCAACGGAATGTGGCGAAATGATAGAGGGCAGCATTCTTAAAGGTTATAAATAAATTCCTAATTGTGGAGTCAATCCGTGCACTTAAATAGAAATACTCATATGGCAGCTTAAAAATTCTTTAGATATTTATGGGTAAAATGCTATGATGTCTAGGACTTGCCTAAAATACTCCAGAAAAAAAATTTTCTTAAATGTCTGAATGTGTGTGTTGGGGAAGAAACAGATAAACAGATGAAATTGTCAAATGTTCAGAATCCTTGAAGTTAGGCGATGGGAAGGTGGGGGTACGTCGTACTATTCTCTCTACTTTCATGTCTGCTGGAAATCTTCCACAGTCAACATCTTTCCTAAGCCTCTGAAAAATTCCCCGGAGACAATTAGGTAAACTATGAATCAGGCGAGAAGCAGGGAGATTCAAAATCTAAAAAGAGAAGATATAGAAGAAAAACATGAAGGTCCAAGGAGATGGATGAACACAGGGTTTGAGCAGACAACTGGTTTAAAAAAATCATGTCTTATAAGATTGGAGAGCCTGTTTAACCTCACTGAAACAATGAGGCACATTTAAATGAAAGTGATAGGATGCTTTTGGTCTTCCTAAGCAATGAGCAAAGATTCAAGGATGAGCCTCAGTACCAGGCCCCCGCTAGGCAGCTGCTGAGAGTGCATATCGGGACAACTTTTTGGAAGGCAAATTAGCAATGTGATTTCCACAACCTTAAGTTTTTTCCTATCCGTTCAGCCAGTCATTCCACTTCTAGGAATTTTGCCTAAGGAAACAAGTGAAGACGCGTGTGGTGATTTGTGGTTTATGTATACGGATGACCGTACTAGCGTTATTTAGGAGATTAAAAACAACTGGAAATGACCCAAACACCCAACAATAAGCATCTACTTAGATGCTTTTGATTAATTAATTTGTGCATTTCTCCATCAGATAGTTACCAAGATCCCTCTACAAGGCACACACAGGGGACACAAAGATGGAGAAGACACAGTCCCTATCCTCAGGGAGGCGATAGGGCGATGGGAACGTAGGCAAGTAAACAGAACAGAAAGGACATTTATATAATGGAGTATATTGCAAATATTAAAACAGAGGTTGCAAAGGATGTCATTGAGTTAAGGTATATTGCCCTATGTAGAAATATTTAAATAAAATATAAAGATTAATAAGCAATATGCAAAATGTTAAGAGAGTTACTTCTGAGTGGTGGGAAAATGGATGATGATTTTTCCTTAGACTTTCCTCTAACTTGCAAAATTTTGTCTAATCAAACTGTATAATTTTATAACTAGAAAAAAACTGTAAAAAAGAGAAGGGTGCTACATTTAATAAATCACCATCATATGCCATAGTAAGTTTCTGGATGCCTTCACCCCCCCCCCCCCACATAATACACTAACACACATAGTCTTATTTAACTCACAACTTTTGGAGTACACTTTATTTTATTTATTTTTTTTTAAGCTTATTTTGAGAGAGAGAGCATGCAAGCAGCAGAGGGGCAGAGAGAAAGAGAGAATCCCAAACAGGCTCTGCACTGTCAGTGCAGAGCCTGATGCAGGGCTTGAACTCACAAACTGTGAGATCATGATCTGAGCTGAAACCAAGAGTCAGTCACTTAACTGAGTCACTCAGGTGCCCCTAGACTTTATTTTAATTTTTGTATGTATGTATGTATGTATGTATTTCAAGATTTTATTTAATTTCTAGTTACTTAACATACAGAGTAATATTAGTTTCAGGTTAGAATTTAGTGATTCATGACTTGCAACACCCAGTGCTCATCACAAGTGCCATCCTTGATATCCATCACCCATTTAACCCATCCCCACACCCTCCTCCCCTCTGTTCAACTTTCGATTTATTTTTGAATAAGATATATTCACATGTTTTCAAAATCAAAACAGTGTAAGAAGATACACAGTTTAAAAATCTCATTCCCACCCCCTTCCTGAACAGCTATGTTTTGCACCAGCAATCCCCCATGTTCACACCAGATTTAACCACTTTGATTACGCTCTGTGTATCGTTTCTATAAAATAAGAAAATAAAATATATTTTTCCATTTTTTTTTCTTATACAAAATGCTGCATGCTATACATACTGGTTTCCATCTTGCCTTTCTCACTAAAATGAAGTCTACCTCTTGCCCCTGTGAGGACAAAAGAATTTCCTAATTTGTAATGCCTGCCTACCTGCAGATAGATACATTGTAGTCTGGCTATTTGCTTCCTAGTTCTGCTGCAAAAGAAGCATGTAGTTTTTTTGTTTTTGTTTTTTTCCTGTTCCTTGCTGTGGCTTCTAAAAGGTTAAGATCTAGTTCAAATGTGGGGTGTGTAAAACGTTTTCCCCTGTCAGTCTGAATGGTTTCTAACAGAGTAGGGTGTGGCTCACAGAAGGCATTTGTACTAGTCCCACTTTATAGATTGGGGATAGACGTCTTGAAGAAGGTCAGTGAATTGGTCCAAATCATGAACTATTAAATGATTGATTGAGGCCTGAAACTCAAGCCTGTTTTGAGCCCACGTTTTCTGAGAGCTTGACTGAGAGATCGTCATCACAGATATAATGGAAGAATATACCAGAAACTTAAGAGTTTTATACAAAATGGTTAACTATTAGTTTACTGTAACTATTTTAGGAAGGAGAAGAAACAGTGGAAACCTCTAAATAATTGTTAGCAGGAAAATTCATGAGTGAGGATGGGGGTGGGGTGTGACCAAAAGATACTGGCGGATTTTGCAGTGATTTTGGGGGCTCACACCCATTGGAATCAATACATACGTTGTTTTTAAGCAAGCAATCCCCTGCTGGGGCAACTGGTTAGCAGTCTTCTTGAGCTTCGGAGGAGACAATACCTGGCCATGATCCCTCAGTGTGGGTTTTTTCTGGTCAGTTCCAGCTTCTGAGGTCTGAACCTGCCAGAAGGTCTGGGTGTGTGTGTGGCGGGGGCGGGAGGAGTTGTTAGCAAGGGGCCAGATTGGAGCTCTGGGATGCTGACTCCCTTAGGCTGAAAACCAATGGCAGTAGTGTCCTCATTCCTTAGAGTAAGTGCTAACGTGGCCCTTGAGAGAGTGTTGGCAAATAAGAGATGATGAGTCTGATGCCCAAACAGAGAGCATACATTTCAGCTCCATTCAGCAGGGAGAGACCAGAGGTTCACAGGGAAGAGCCCTCTTGCCCCGCCTCCACTCCCCTGTGTAATGCATGGGTGAGACCACTTGAATCACAGACATACAGCATATACATTTTTAGTATAAGGATATCTCGTGTCATGTTTTTATTTGCTAAATCTGAAACCTTACCATAGGGGCTCAGCTCAGACACTCCTGCTTGCACCCATTCTTTTTCTGCACCTGTTTACTACTTGTAAATGAAACCATTTAGGAGAGGAGGGATTGAGGAGATCCTGCGTTCAGAATACTTCCATTTTATGGCTGTTGGTAAGTCTACCTGTGTGTAACAACATCATTTCCATATAACTTTATTTGCTCATTTATTTATCCATTTATATATTAAACTCTCTACCTTTAAATAATTTTTATATTACAGAGATAATATGTGTTCATTGTAGGAAAAATAGATACAAATAGAAATGTGTGTATGTATACATATATACAAGTATGTATGTAACAATACATTTTTAAAAAATTTTTTAATGTTTATTTATTTTTGACAGAGACAGAGCATGAGTGGGGGAGGGGCAGAGAGAGAGGGAGAGACAGAATCGGAAGCAGGCTCCAGGCTCTGAGCTGTCAGCACAGAGCCCGACGTGGGGCTCGAACTCACAAGCCGTGAGATCATGACTTGAGCTGAAGTCAGACGCTCAACCGACTGAGACACCCAGGCGCCCCTGTAACAATACATTTAATTTTACTTGGATTTGACAGAAGAAAATATCAAAGTGTAACTAATAGAATTACTAAATTCCAGGTAAATTTTTTTTTCACAGCAAGAGAAATCAGCTTAAAAAAATCTGTAAATTACAAAAATAGTAGTTGCAGTAAACATAAAAAACAAATAACACAGAAAAATTATTCTATATAAAATTATTCTAAAATTATTCTATATAAATATATAAATATATCTATAATCACAATAGAAATGTACCAAACTGTAGCTAACATAGAGAATTATCAGATTCAATTAAAAAATCTTTTCTGTTTGCAGGAGCTATACTAAAGCACAAAATCACTCCCAGAAAAATAAAGGCAACAGTAAGTGTCAAAATACTGAGCACAGGTCTGGGACACAGTAGTTCCCAGCATCAGCCAAAGGGAAAGTGGCTTGGTAGTGAGCTGGGCAGGAAATGGCAGCTGCAAAGAAGCACAGCTTCTAGTCAATAATCAAATAAGTAGGGATGAATTATGCCCTTTGTAGATTGACATAGTAATCATATCCAAGTGAATCACGGTATATCACAGTCATACAGTAAGAGAGGAAAAATACTGATCCTGCAGAAATGAAAAAGGAGCAAGATATGCCAACCTTTTTCATTCCTCTCATGATCATCTGTAAGGAAACTGCACTTTACTAAACTGATGAAAGAGATACTCTTAAACTGTGAACTCTGTCTACACTATGCTCAGGAATGAAAAAAAAAAAAAGAAAAAAACAGCAAACGAAGTCCATATAAGACAACTGCTGACCAAAATTCTTCCATAACAAACACCAACAAAATGAAAGAAACTGATAACACGTTTCGATCTGAATTGAATACACTTAAAAAAGCACTCGGAGATTTAAAAAATTAGAATCAAAATTAAGAAACTAAAAACAGAAGTCTTGGTTTCAGCTCAGGTCATGATCTCATGGTTCAAGAGTTTGAGCCCCACATCAGGCTCTGTGCTGACGGTGCAGAGCCTGTTGTTATTTTCTCTCTCTGCCTCACTCTCTCTCTGCCCCTCCCCTGCTTGCTCTCTCTCTCTCGAAAATAAATAAATAAACTTAAAAAAAAAAAAAAACAGAAATGAGCAAAATGCAATAAACATTGACCAAACTCAGGAAGGCAACTGAAGAAAAAGGAAACACAATTTCAGAAATAAAGAATAAATTAGAACGTGTGAAAGAAGGAATATATTGAAGTGAAAAAGAACACTGAAGACAGGCAGAAAACCAACCAAAACAATAAAAATAAAATAATGAAAGAAGTGAAATGCTTCTGGGAGAAAGTGATTGAAATGGAAGATGGGCAAAGAGGGTTCAGTCTACACGTATTTGGAGTTCCTGGAAGAAAAGATCAAAACAAAGGAACAAAATAAATATTTAAAACTGTATTCAAGGAAACTTTCCAAAAGTAAGAGAAAATTAAATAACTTTATTAAAATGGCCCATTATATTGTCAAGCACTGGGAAGAGTCTTATATTTTATCCTACTTGTAAGCTGATAAGTTAGCTTGCCAGTTTTATGGATGTTAGTAGAAAACATGAGCCTCCTAGACCAGAGGGTAAAGATAATACATTGCTCACAGCAATGGTAGTACCCAGTGTATTGTCTTTTTTATATTGGTTCCCTAAGCTCTAGTGTTCAAGGGTGATGGGCAGAGGGATGGCTGATATCTGTACATACAATGTTATAGGAGAGAAATTCTGAGTTTAGGGAATCTGAATTTTTTAATTTTAAGTTGGCTTCACACCCAGTGTGGAGCCCAATCGGGGCCTTGAACTCATGACCCTGAGATCAAGACCTAAGCTGAGATCAAGAGTCAGATGCTTAACTGACTGAACCACCCAGGCTCCGCTGACCTGAATTTTATATAATGGGCATGAAACATCCCTTCCCTTTGCTTCATTATGTTGACCAGAAGCATGTTCTTCTCTTTGTCCTGGAGGCTGTCTCTACCTTCTGAGGCTGTTTGCGATACAAACTTCCTTGAAAAGATAGTCTGGAGTGAAGGGCAGTCAGCGCCTCACTCAAAATATATACAGAAATATGAGTGACTTGTGGAGAATTGTCTCTGAACACATTTGCCTAGAAATTTGTCCCAGAACGATCACATCTCAAATCTGAGACATAACCTATTCGACTTTATAGATAAAGAAAAGTCCTCAGGGCTTCCAAGAAAAACTATGAAATTACTTCAGTGCATAAGAAAATTAAGTTTCCACCCTTCCTCTCAAGAAAAACATACAAAAGAAGGCAGAGGGTCCTTGCCAGTATAATTACTTACGATGAGGTCACACGGGAGTAGGGTGGGCCCTTACTCCTGTATGACAGTGTCCTTATAAGAAGAGACACAGAGATGTGGAAGGAGAAGGGAAGATATCACGTGACAATGGGGGCAGAGAGTGTAGCGCTCTGGCCTGCAAACCAGAAGCTATGAAGAGGCAAGCAAGGATTCTCCTAGACAGCTTTCAGAGGGAGCATGGCCTTGCCAACCCTGATTTGAGGCTTCTAGCCTCCAAAACCAATTCTGTTGCTTGAAGCCACCCAGTTTGTGACACTTTGTTATGGCCCTGGGGAACCGATTACTTCCTTAGCATGAAACTCACATCCTAAAGCCAGGGTACTACTCAATGGGGAAACACTAGAGGGATTCCCACTAAGGCAAAGATGCCCACTATCTTTGTATGAGGTGGCATTGTCCTTGAGGCATTAGCCAATGCAACTGGGTAAGAGTGAACACTTAAAGATATGAGAGTTGGAAAAGAAGCCATCTCTATATGTATTTACCATAAGGCCCAGCCATCACACTCCTGGACATTGATCTCAGGGAAATGAAAACTTAGGTTCACATAAAAACCTACACATGGATGTTTACAGCACCTTTATCTGTAATAACCCCAAACTGGAAACAACCAAAATGTCCTTCAACAGAGGACATTTATTGATTAAACAATAGCACTCAAGAAAATAGATTAAAAATTTAAACAGAATACTAGAAATCTGAATCCAACAGCAAGTAGGAAAAACATCATGATCAAGTTAGTTTTCTCCCGGGTTTATCTTGCTCTCCCCTCTCCCTCTCACTGATTGTCTTGGAAGTCAGGGTGGATCACATATTCTTTCCCGTTTTTCCTGTCCTGGACCTTAGATCCTCACTGCTCAAAATGTGGTGTGCCAACTAGCATCCTGGGAGCTTGTGAGAACTGCAGAAACTCAGCCCACCCCAGAGCCATGAAAATCTTCCCTTTAACGAGGTGCCTAGGTGACTCCTTTGCACGTGAAAGTTGAGGAACACCGATGTAGAATTCAAAATTAAGACTGACTCCTTTGCCTTCTGGTCCCTTCAAGTTAACTCTCCTCAAGCATGAGGGCTGAACTTAAGGAAGAGGCTCATATAGGTACATCCCAGAGCACCAGGGGGACACACATAAGTTCATATTTGACAAACTCTTCCAGCCCGTTTTGTTCCTTTCACCTTGCTTTTTGGAGGACAGAGGCAGACATCCTCTACTGGTTCCTATTTAGATGTTACTCATCAAGCATCTCTGCTATTTGAGGAAGAAAGGTGGTAGGCAGGCTGGTGGGTGTAAGCTGAGGGCAGCTCCCAGTTTCACGCGGTAACATGAAACCCCTCTGAACAGACATGCAGTGCCTGTGTACTGAAGCGGCTCCCTCAGTCTCAGTGGCCTCCACTTCTGCCCCTCCGTGCCTGCCTCCACGCTCTGCATCACAGGGCAGGTTTTCATACAGCTCTAGCTCAGAGGACACAGGCCGTCAGTCTGGCCTGGAGACTTGGCTATTTTGGTCTTTGCTTTGTTTTCCCCCTTCTGTAAACATACAAGGCAGGAGGTCTGGAGATCTGGCAGGGAGTCCCTCCCTGGCCTGGGTTCAGGGTTGTTCATGGGCACGGGGACACTGTCTTCTTTAGCTGGGGTGTGTGTTCTCCCTCTCTCCAGGGTCTCTCCCTCACACACCTACACACAGTGCCTTCTGCTTCCCTCCCCGCTGCTGGACCCCAGGGGACATGGAGTTGAGATGCTGATCCATGGCCTTGGAAGACTTTTATGTGGTAGGGAAATGTGTCTCAGGTGCATATTGGCTGTCAGCATCCACAATGGCTGGCTCTCTGACCTTTTTAGCCTTAGCTTCTTTATCTGCAAAATGGGGATTGTAATTCTCACTTAGTCAAATCTGATAATCATTTTTCTTTATGCTTTCTGCCTTTGCTCCATGCTTAGAAAGGCTTCACCACCAAATGACTTTTAGAAAAGACATTTACCTATTTTTTCCCCAGTTATATCATGGTTTGTGTTTCCATTAAACCCATCTGGGTATGTTTTGGTGTGTGATAGGAGTTCTTCTAATTGTCTGAGGGCAAATTATTAAATAGCCCTTTATTTCCTCTATGGTTTTAGGAATGAAAATTTTATCATAAACTAAATACGGGTGTTTTTATGTTTCTGGGATGGTTTGTTCCCTTCTGCTGCACTTCCTAGACCCCAAGGGAGTCCTCAGACTTGCCCCCACTAAGGGATGCTCAGGACGTCTGCGTTACTGCCCATGGAGGCTCACACTGGACCATAGAGAGACAAGCCGGGGATGGTGAGCACGTGACCGTGGAGCGTGCGCCTAGGAGTGCGCGTGCGCTTGCGGGCGCGCACGCGCGCTCCAAGGGGACGCGGATTTTGATCCCATTTCGTACTTAATTCAGATGGTGGCGGCCGAGGATAGGATGTCCTTCAACGTTAATCTCTCACTTCCAGCCCGCCAGCAGTTGGCTGCCACTCTGTCCTCACTGCCTCAGCCGTCCTTAACTCGGGCCTCCTTCCATCTGCCATTCTTCCTCTCTCCTGCAACTCCACCGTCTCCGTCCCCCGAAACACAGAGGATGAGAGGCTCTGGTGTGTGGAGTGGATGGTGACGAGTCCCGAGGGGTAGGTACATGGGCCTGGGTGGGTGGGAGATGCCAGGAGATGTGACTAAGAGCAACATGGGGCCGGCACCGCGTGTTTCCGCAACGCGTTGCACGAAAGGCGGGTACCATTGTTTTAGAAAACTCTCCCTGGTGGCAGAATGGACAGGGCTGGCCGGAGGGTCCAGGACCAGAGGCAGAAATCTTGGTGCGGGAACCCACATGAGGGGCGAGGATTCAGGCCAGGCCGTGCGAACACAGATAAGGGGGCTGTTAGAGCTCCTGGAACTGTTTGGGTTAGAATTCTCTCCACACCGTGAGCACCTGGTACTACTGGGCTTACCATGGAGCCGCTGGAGTGGACCCGAGTCTTCCCGTCAGGAATGTCATAGGATGCAACAGTTTGCAACAGCCATGACATCCCACCAGTCTTTCTTCACTCAGTCCTGACACGAAGCCTGAAAGCTGAGCGTATCTGCCTTAATAGGAACTTGGCAAAGGCTGCTTCTTTCATTATTCTCCCAGACTCTCCCTTCTGACACACTTCCATCAAACTTCCAGCCACAACACAAGTTCTCCTTCCCCAGGATCTAGGACGTCCTAACACAATCCCCTGCAGTTAACAATCTTGTCTCCCATAGTGCCTCCTTTTCCCCTACCATTCCCTCCAAGAAGGTGTTGGAGTAGGAGACAGAGCCTGGAAGTCATGGTGCTCTTTGCAGTGCTTTATGTGGGCCATCCTGACTTTTTTTTTTTTTTTTTTTTTTTTTTAATTTTAGAGAGAGAGAGAGCATGCATGACAGGCAGAGGCGGAGAGAGAGAATCCCAAGAAGGCTCCATGCCCAGCTTGGAGCCCCTTACAGGGCTCCAACTCATGACCATGAGATCATGACCTGAGCCAAAATCAAGAGTCAGATGCTTAACCGACTGACCACCCAGGTGAGCCACCATCCTGAACTATTAGTATGAGCCTGTGTGGGTCCTCAGTGGAGTGTGATGTTCACCCAGCCTCAAACACCCACCTATGCTGACTTTCACTGGGCTCACAATCCCATTGGGAAATAACCAGAGCCCTGTCCTCTACTGAGGTTCAATTATCTATAGCTTGATGGTAGATTTGCTGTGTGTTAGGGGGTGTGTGCGTGAGGAGGGAGTGTACCGTGCAGACTGATGCCAGGTTGTCAAGAAGCATAACAGGGCCCTGAGGGGGAAAAAGATCACTTTAATACAGAAGGGATTTGGCACAGTGGCCAGACTTAGCCTCAGGTCCTGCAGAGAAGGGAGCACCAGGCTAAGCTTGAATACGTGCCAGCAAAGCTCCCTAGGGACATGTTTGGATTCTGGGGAGGAGGTGGGTATAAGAGCAAATGGAAAGAATTGTGTCTTTAGGAACTTAAGCTACTCTGCTAGGTAAATAGGTGGTAAATTGGGAGGAATAATTTTACTAGGGGCCCAAACAGCTCTGCAGGGGCCTCCTCCTTCTCCTTGCCCAAGGGGAAGCAAGGGGCTGAGTGATCAGTGGAGGGACCAGTGGCTCCACTCTTGGAGTGGGAACCTGAGTGGTTCATGAGCGGGGTGATGGGTGGATGCAGAGAGGATCAAATGACAGAGAGCTCAGGAAGGTGGCAGTAATGATCCAGATGTGGCAGGGAAGCTGTGGGAAGGAGCCTCCTAGGGCTTCTCTGGCGGAGGCAGTGGAATATGGGGAACAAGGTTAAAGCTCTAGAGGAAAATAGGCTGGCAGGTGGCCTAGTAAGCTGGATGTACCCCTCTTATGGGAACTGGCTCAAGATGCGGATGGGGGAGAGACTCATGTGGAGCTTATAAATGTGTTTCTGGTTGTCTAGGCCTGCTCTCAAAATCCTGAACCCTCACTGGAAACTGGATACAAATTTTGGACAAAGATCATTTATCAAAAATCAGAGAGATAAGCATCCTACCAGAAAGATATTGATTACTTATACACTCTTTAATGAGTTTCTGCATGTGTTTTTATAATGTAGATTATTCTTCATTATCTGAACAGAAATACCAGTCCCCTCAATTATTAAAAAAAAAAGCCTATTGAAGTATAATTACATTCAGTAAAGTGGCATAGTTTAAAGCAAACAATTTGGTAGGGTTTTGGTGTTTTTTTTTTACATTTTATTTATTTTTGAGAGAGAGAGAGAGACAGAGCACAGGTGGGGGAGAGGCAGAGGGAGAGGGAGACACAGAATCCGAAGCAGGTTCCAGGCTCTGAGCTGTCAGCACAGAGCCTGACATGGGGCTTGAACTCACAAACTGTGAGATCATGACCTGAGCTGAAGTCGGACACTTAACCAACTGAGCCACCCAGGCGCCCCGAATTTGATAAGTTTTGACATATGTATATACCTGTGAAATCATCTCCATAATCAAAGTAGTGAACATATCCATCACCCTAAAATGTTTCCTCATGTCCCTTTGTAATATGCCCCTCAATCCTATACC
This sequence comes from Panthera tigris, assembly GCF_018350195.1. Lineage (NCBI taxonomy): Eukaryota > Metazoa > Chordata > Mammalia > Carnivora > Felidae > Panthera > Panthera tigris. The sequence goes on along the minus strand of NC_056668.1, from coordinate 127,046,309 downwards.
TCCCCTCTTCCCCCCCCCCCCCCACCATCATCTCTTCTTACTGCTGCCTGGAAACTTTCCATGAGCATTAAACTGGGGCAGTCACAGGGCTCACCTCATTTGTTTTCCGTTTGTAAGGGATAACCCTTCTTTGCCGCCCAATGCCCAATGTCTTGAGCACCATGTTTCCTATAGGTTGTCTGGGCTTGTAGTTGTTTCAGGTCAGAGGGGAAACCTGGTCTCTGTTACTCCATCTTGAATGGATAGTGATTCTCTGCAACTTGGTAAGAAGATGGTGCATTCTCTCCTTTGATTCAGTAAGTCTGAGTAGTGTTGCAGTTGATGCCTTGGGTATCTATTACGTGAGAGGTACTTTCATTCCAGGCATTCAACAAATAAATGGTTTTGAGAATGTTTGTGTGCAGAGCTCTCTCCCCATTGGGGGTACAGTGATGGGCAAGACAGACAGAGTCCCTGCCCTCAAGCAAATCTCTGTCAAGTGGAGACACGGACAACTAAACAATCTCCGTTCAAAGGAACAGGAGGGCCCCATAAGGTGGTCATGGCGTTCTACGGGAGTGCGTGTTCACAGACTGGAGCAGATGCTTTTAGGGCCCCATTTCACATTCCCTTGGCCCACCTCTGATTTCAGCTGCAGCTGTGGTGGAAAGTTCCACATGAGCTCAGTCCCACCTCAAGTGCACCTTGCACCTCTCCGCTTCTCTGCCTCAGGCATTCCCTGAAGCTTCAGAAACCCACATATCTGCCAACAAGAGCACCTCAGAAGGATAGTCTGGAGGAGGCAGTGGGGAGTTAATGGTCATGTCCGTCCTTAACCAGTGGCAGATGGGAGGTGTGATGAGTGGCACCACTTCCCGTGCTTTGGGTGGACAGCCTTAAGGGGGCATTCTGTATGCTTCTCGTATGCTTCTCAGAGGTTCCGGCAGGATGAAGGCCCGATTACCTACAGCAATAGTTATGTTGGTGTTCCTCTTTACTGACTTGCTCTCCCCAAATCTTTTCTCCCACTCTCTGGGATAACCTTCTAAATAAGTGACCTGCATCCAAGTCCTTGTCTCAAGGCTCTGCTTTCAGGGTGGACTCAAATTAAGACATATACTTATCTGAACTTAGATGTGCAGTTCCATTGTACAGGTGAAAATATTGAGTCATGGAGCTAGAAAGTGGTAGAGCCAGGGTACAAACACAGGTGCTTGGACTCCAACTCCCTACTTCTTTCCACATACTCTGGGCGCCCCCAGAAGACATGTTAATAAGAGCTGTGGGAAACTTGCTCTGCATCGTCTGGGGGCCCAGCAACATCTCTGGAGGAATAGCAAACCCAGGAGTGAACTGAAACAGCCACCCCCGTGTGGCAGTGTGTGTCCAGGGAAGTTGTGACAGCCCAGGGAACAGTGCTTAAGTCGTTGAGGCTTCGGAATCAGGTGCCATGTGTATACAAAGTGCTGGGCTTCAAAAGGGCAAACTTGTGGCTCTGCCCTCAGAGAGCTCATAGTCTAGGAAGAGAGAGAGGGACAGGCTGCTATTAAGTAGTAGGATTGTAGGTGAGGCAAGGCTGGAGGGGACATCTAGAGAAGGAGTGGCCAGTGTGTTCTGAGGGGAGAGGAGAAGGTCTCTTAGTGTGAGGGGACAGGGCACAAGGGCCTGCAGCAGCCCCTGTCCAGGGAGCCGAAGGCAGGTGGGAGGAGTTGAAGCAAGGTGTGCTGGGGACAGGGATGACTGTAGAGGGTGGGAAGGAGGAAGCGGGCTTCAGAAGATAGGCAGGGAGTCGGTCCCAGAGGTTCCGGGTACCATGCCAAGGAATCTGGGTCTGGCAGAGGGAACCACTGAAGCTTTTAAGTAGGTCAGTGGTTTTCAACTTCAGCAGGTATCACAAATAGTTGGAGAGCTTGTTAAAACACAGATTGTTGGGCCCTGCCCCAGAGTTGCTGAATTGGTAGGTCTAAGATGTGTCCTGCAAATTTGCTTTTTAACCAGTTCCCAGGGGATGCTAATGCTGGTGTGAAGTGCGGAAATGAAATGCTCAGAGGTTTTCTGGGAGAGAGAGGTAGGTGGGTCAGAAGGCTGTTGGCTGCCACAGATTCAGTGGAGAGCTGGAAGGGCCCCCAAAGCAGTTGGGGGGGAGTTGGAGATGGGGAGAGGGGAATGGGAAGGAGAAATGGAGAATCAACAGGACTTAAGTTGTTTGGGGGAAAAATAGTATAAAAACCCAAGTGGATCTTATCATCATCTCAAAATCTCCAGACCAGGAGTCCATGTGTCCAACTAGGGGGATTGTATGGAGAGGTGCACACCTTCCTTCCCTTTGTTCCTTCTACCTCCTTCCCCACCTACTTAGAAGAGAAACAGGAATGGTTCAAAGAGAGGAAAAGTGCCATAAGGGAGCTAAAGAGGGCTGACAAAACAAAATTAGAGACAAGCAGAAAGTAGATCTCCATCTGAAATCCAGAGGCCAGGAGAGCTAGGCAGACAGGCGTAAAGTAAGAGGAGACAGACCCAAGCTTCCAGCTCTGGGCCTCACTTGTGGGAGGCTGAGTGTCCCAAGCCACTGATGGGTCAAGATGCCCTATGGTAGGTTAATTCAGCCCATGCTACCAACCGCTGGTGGATGGTAGCTTGGCTTTGGAGAGAGGGGCACTTAGAAGCAAGCGCCCCACTCAGTCAAACGACACTTTACCATTTCATTTGCTTTGCCTGGGTTGCTGCTTTCCCAGAATCCTGCAGCTTGCAATGCTCTAGGACTGAGTCAGCCTTAGCATTCCCCTGGCCAACAGTCCCAGTGTGTGAGCCCTTTGGGACTCCTTCCAGTAGGAGCATTTTTGTCCAAGACCAGGCCAGTCATTGATCAAGGCTATAAGGCATGATGGAGAGGGGCCTCCGGCTGGTCTCTGGCCTATCGCTTTGGCCAGAGCCCTTCCCCCCACTGCTAATAAATGTCCTGGCCCTATAGGCAGCTTCTGGAGGAGTAGCCCCAGCACCTCCAGAACCCATCCTCCCTGCTCCTGACCCTGGGAACTTCCGGAGCGGGGCTACCCCCCAGTAGTCCTGAGCCCAGAGCAGCAGGATTCTCCTGATCTTCTTGCTCAGCAGCTCATGGGATGGGGTGGAGTTGCCTTCTGCTCTGAAGATCAGATAGCTGCAAGGCTGCTCTGAGCATCTGAGCTGCTGGGGTCAGGCCTCAGTGCTGTTGTCTGCACCCCACACAGGCAAGCTTCTCTTTCCCAGGGCTCCCAATTCTACACTGACAAGACAGCATCCTCCTCATGAGGGAAGTTGGGGGGAGACCAGCTCATCTGAGGAGGGTTCTAGTGGACAAAGGGACTTTCTGTAAGCTCTGTCTTCCCCACTTAGTGTCCACACTCTAGCCTGTCTTGTCTGGAAGTTGCTGGTGTTCCTATTCTGATAACAGGAAGGGGTCTATGTCCAAGATCAACAGATTCTCCAGAGAAAACCTTATAGCCTCCTTTAAAAATATTGAGGTGAAATTTACATCATATAAAACCAACCACATAAAGTGAACAGTTCAGTGGCATTTAGTACATTCACAATGTTGTGCAACCACAACCTCTATCTGGTTCCAAAATGTTTCCATCACTCCAAAAGAAAACCTTGTATCCATGAAGCAGTGACTTCTCGTTTCCCCTTCTCTCCAATCCCTAGTAACCACCAGTGCACTTTATATCTCTGTGGATTTGCCTACTCTGGACATATCACTTAATATGTGACCTTCTGTGTCTGGCCTCTTTCACTTAGCGTAGTTTCCAGGTTCATCCGCATTGTGGGTGGTGTGTTTTGGTACTTGGTTCGTTTTTATGGCTGAATAGTATTCCACTGTGTAGATATACCCCATTGCATTTATCCAGTCATCCACTGATGAACATTGGGTTGTTGCCTTGGCTATTGTGACTAGTGCTGCTATAAGTATTTGCGTACAAAGATTTGTTGGAGTATCCGTTTTCAGTTATTTCAGGGGATATACCTATGAGTTGGAATGGCTTATATGGGAACGGATTTTGTGAGGATTCAATGTTTATCTTGTTAACTTTTAGTCCAGGGGTTTTCATGCCTCGGCCTGACCTCGCCAGAGTTCCCAGGACACTGTGATAGTGCAGATGGCTCCTGGGTTGTAGCTCAGACAGCTGGTCCCATGGTTGAATGGTGGTGTCGTCACCATGGAGAACACAGTAGGGGACGGGAGGTGCACTCCGTTGGGATCTGTCAGATTTGCAGTGCCTGTTGGATGCCCCAGGGACCAGTCTGTGGGGAGGGATAGCTGTGCTCGCCTGCAACCATAGGGAAAGGTGTGAGCTGCACACTGAAGTGGGGCTCATCCGTGGCTCAGGCTGCCACATGTGCCTTCACTTACTGAGCACTTATTTTCTCAGGCACCATTGTGAGTACTTTCTGCTACTTAACCACCTCAACACCCCTATGAGGTTCTATGAAATATACTCATTTACCATATAAGGGTAAAAGTGCTGGGCTCCCTCAGCCCTTCTTATAGCCCATGAGCACAGAGCTCATCGATTTTCTTGTTGCTTTGTTTCTAGCTGCTCTCGTGGAAGGCTGAGCAACCTGAGGGCACGGGCTGGTCTTTCCTCTCTGCTCCTCTGGGCCTGGCTTAGGGGCTGGTGTTCTTGTGCAGTGGGTCCTGAGGGTGAATGAATTTCCTGAGTTAGGGCTTCACAGTGCGAAGAGGGCCAGAGTGGCACCTGGGGAACCCTGACATCTAAAGGCAAGTGGAAAAAGACTAATCAATAAAAGAAACGAAGAAAAATGCTCAGAAAGGTAGGAAGGAACCAGGGAACCCACAAGGGGACATAGTTTAAGGTAAGTCACCTCATCCCAACAACACCTTGTGTGTGGACATTGGGCACAGGTTCCCAGAGCAGAGGCCATATCAGATGTCACCATCCCAGTGCCAGAGGTAAACATTCAACATGTATGTCTGTGAGCACGTGACATGGCCACCATTCTCCCATCAAGGAGCTGGAAGCCACCCTCCCCCACTCACCCCCCCTTCCTTAGTGGTGGACATCAGCCAACTACGCTTCTGGGTGAATCACCAGAGGGATGGCAGATGATTAGGTACCTGGACAGTGCGTTCATTTATCCCCCTTGGAAAAAATTAATTACAATCATAGAAAGAAGACAGAAAGAATTTCTACCACACTCCCCCACAGAGTAGGTGAAGCCAGGACAGGGAAGAGGTATGGCCTCACAGGGCCAGGAATCACAGAAGAAAAGCACCTTCTCCAGGGAGAAAATTGCGCAAGGTCTCATTAAAGTCATTAGAATGCAGGGCTGACAAGTAAAGGTCCTTGGTGATTGCCCATGGCCCCACGGGGACTGAGCTCTTTGAAGAGCCGTCTCTTCCTTCTCCTCCTGCCTGGGCTTGCTGGTGACCTGCGCTGCCCCCTCCTGCCTGCCCCCGCCAGGCTCTGCCACTGCCCGGGCACGAATCGGGTCTGGTAGCCAGAGGCCTGGCAGAAACTTAGTGCCCAGAGAGAAAGGCCCTTGGGATGTCCAGTCAGGAAGTGGGCACAGAGGTCATGGGCGGCTGGGGATCTGTGTTTCCATCCTTTGTTCCCCGTCGTCCTCAGTTGTGGGCGGCTGTGCCTGTGTGGTTACTCAAGCCCATGGCCCTGGACAGTGGTCTTTCTCTCTGTCTGTCGGTTGGCTGTCTGTCTCTCCACAGCCTTCGTAAGCTGCTCTCTCTACACAGGCCATTTCTGCTCATTCCCTTTGCATCTGTCACTGCTCTATTTACAGTTTCTCTTTCTCTATATTTATCCCAGCTCTTTCCCCGCATTGTCTCCTTGCAGTCAGTGCCTTCCTCCATGAGGACTTGTCATTAACTCCCTCCCGGTTCTTCCAGGCAGGCGGCAAGCAGGCTGGAAAGGGCCCAGCTCCATCCCTCTGATAGTCCCCAAGCTTCAGGCCTTCTGACACTGGCTGTGGACCCTCATTCCTCAGGGAAAACTGCAGTGGGAAAACTGGACTAAAAGCAGTGATGGCTGCCCAGGCCATGGTCCAACACTTAGAGTGAGTGAGCCCCTCCTGGTTTCCAGAGTCCCCTGTGCAACACTGTTGTCCTGGGTGTCCACGCACATGGCCAGGCACAGATCTCTGGCTAGGGTTTTGCAGACCATCTTCCCATTCAGCTCTCATAATAAGCCTTGGAGGTAGATGGTTCTGACACATGCAGTTTTACAAAGGAGAAAGCAGAGGCACAGAGAGGTGGAGTAACTTACCTGAGGACACAGAGCTAGACAGTAATAGAGTGCTCTTGGCCCAGGATCCGCCCACCTGACCACTTTGCAATACTGCCTCAGGGCACTGTAATGTGGGCCACAAATGTACGTAAGCCACACACTCATGTGTATCTCATATTGTATCTGTGAGGTTTATATGTGCACATGTGTGGGGATTGTTTGTATGTTTTCTGCTAGGTATATTTTAAGATCTGCTTCCTTTTTGAGATTTGGGTTCCAGAGAATTTGGGCACCAGCGGAGGCCCAAGGGAAGCGAGGCTCCTCGTGGCCCTAATACTCCATTCCCCTTGAGATCTAACTGTGCAGGGCTGGGGATGGGGTGCAAGAATGTGTGTGGTTTGGAAGCTTGTGGACAGAAATGGTCCATTGATGAATGGGGCTGTGACTCCCCACAAGCTCTGTCACCATGTTTCCAGGCCCGCCCTCCTCCACATCGCCTTATCTATCTCCCTCTACAGACGTTAAACTCTTTGAAGACAAGGACAATGTCTTGTTCACCTTCTTACTCCTGCACCAGGGCTGTTGGTCTAAATCAATTCACTTGCAAGCATTGTGTACCAGGCACATGGCAGGAACCCAGTAAATACCAGCTGACAGAATGAACCAATCATCTAGGGATGATTTCTACCAATTAGAAGTAATTTTGGAAAGGCTGCACAGAAGCATTTTTGTGACATGGTTAGTCAGGGGGACAGTGACCATTCTCTTTATTTGTCCCTAATTGAAAATAAACTTCATGTGTATGAGGTTTACAGAACCTGTGGAACCTGGGCAGAGGTATTGGGATGGCGGCCAGGGGCAGAGTTTGCCCTGGAGTCCTGGAACCTCTGAGCTTTGCACAGGACACAGGAGTGTGGCTGGTCAGCATAGTCGTGTTGGGACTGGCTGCGGCCACAGAGGGGTGGGCTTTGCCTGCCTTGCTGGTTGGACCACAGGGGAAGACGGTTGCCAGAAATGCTCCCCGAGATGAACTCTGGGGCCAGAATTCTGCAGGAGAGGCGACAGTTCCCACCCTCGGGTTGAAGGAGGCGTTCTACAGAGGGGAGGGTCTAGAGCCACCATGGAGGACCCCAGGTCCAGGGAGCCCTAATATGGCTCATACCCCTGACTCATACCCCAGTATGGCTCATACCCCTGACTCGTATTGTTTTCTGTTACTCTGTGTTGTAGGGATTCTCTGAAAAGGATCCACAGGGTTTCTTATCTTTCCAAATGTGTATTTCATGCTAATAGAATTGGAAAACAAAGATATTTAAAAGGAGAAAATAAAAAAGCAAAGCCTTTTAATTTCATCCAAAAAAAAAAAAAAAAAAAAGATCTGCTTCCTTTTTAGGGACTCCCCTAGGACAGTGTAAAATGCTCCTTTCAGTCTTTACTAAAAAATGTGACAAAACAGTGTCTCTGAGCCCAAGGGACTTGCCCGGTGCAAGGCCCCTGCCTCCCAAGCTGAAGCACACTCCTGCCTCCTTTGGCGTCCTGCACCACACAGGCATGGTACTTGGGGCTGGGCCAGGCAGGCGAGGTTGTATCTTGGCCTCAAGGAGTCCTTGTGTCTGAGGCTGTCTCTGGCTGAGGCTGTGACAGTCATGGGAGCAGTGGGGCTCATGCTCAGAGACCCCGGGCTATTCATTTTGCCCATCAGGAACCTACTTGGAAGGTCAGAGGTTTTTTTCTGGGGTTTTTGGGGATGACGCAGCTTGTCTTGTAAACAGAAGGGCTGCCCCGATGTGAGGAGTGTCCCTCCTGCTTCCTAACCCCCTTCCCTTTATCTGGCAGGAGGTTATTCCCCCATGCGCATTGGCCTGGGGCTGTCTGGGCTTATGACTAGGCACAGGGATGGACTTTAGCAAGACTTGCCTGGTGATTTCCAAACTGTATCCTTGAGACTCTCAGCCTTTCCAAGAGGTGCTTCAGTGACTGCTCGAAGCCAGGGCTGGAGACAGTGCGTAGTTACAGGCTACTCGGAGGATGGGAGTCTGTTTACCCTCCACTGACCAAAGCAGCCCTGATTTTGTGTATTCTCCAAATCGGGCTTTCTTCTAATAGCTTGGTTAAGCCAGTACCCAGGCCCGTGCCACATTTTTATCTGTCTTCTTAAAAAGGGCTCTAGGCCCTACCTCCTGATTCTTAGCTAGGGAATAAGCAAAATTTCAACCCCTTAAAACCCTCCCTGTCTCCCCCGTGGTTCTGAGAGAAGCAGACCACTTGAGAGAGCTGGAAGGGACATTCAGGGGCTGCATGGGTGGTTCTGACATGCCTCTGCACATCTCAGCTGCACCCTCGGCTCTGTTTTCACCCCAGATCAGGCCAGGCCATCTGGGTGTGAGGTCAGCTTGTTCTGACCTCAGATGGAGGGTGCTGGGTCAGTCATGTGGTCTCTGAGAGCTGATTTATGGGGAACCCAGAATGTACTACGGTGGAGGGAATGGCAGTACCTCCCTTATCCTCCACTAATCTGGGAGCTCCTTCCAGAGCCTTGATCCTTGGAGGCCCTGGGAGCTCCCAAAAGGAGCAGCAGAGCCCTGCCCCCGCTCAGAGCTGCCCTCTAGTGGAGAGTCTGCAAATGGCGACTGAGCCCTCAGGTGGGTCAGCACCTCTCAACTTCCAGAAGGCATCTCCAGGGGGCTCTGCTGGAGACAAAGAGTGGGGTCTGCCATATTGTATGCACAGAGCAATTTGGCTTAAGGGCAGTCACAGGGCTACTTCAAGGCTGATTGGCCTCTATGTGGGGAGAGATCATTCCTTCCTCCTTAGGTCTTCAGTGCCAGCTGCTTGGGGCTCCCCACATGGCAGAGCTTCCCCCAGCCCCACTCAAGGTGTTTCTTCTGTGGCTGTGGCCAAATCTCAGCTTCCTTCCCCTCCCTCCTTCAGCCCGGCTCCCTTTGGGGAGAAGATCCCTGAGAGGAGCTTCAGTAACTTCCCCACACAGCTGGGCTACTGCTGCTAAGTAGTTGTAAGTTGAATGCTTACCTGGTTCTCGGACTGTCTGATGCCAGAAAGAACTGTGAGAGCACTGTACTGGGGCTTCGAATACCCCCAAATGCGAAGTTCCCATAAACAGTTGCTAACGACACAGCACAGAGTGGTATTCTCACTTTGCCTCTGAGGGATGGTGCAGGGGGAGTTGCCCCTGGTTTGGAGAAAGGCTTGCACATGTGGTCTGTAGGTGGGCCAAGCCCACTTGTGGTCCTGCTTGGAAGCTGGAGTTAGTGGAGCTGTAGGCAGGGATGGACAGAGGAGCTCCTAACAATCACTGAGCCCTTTGTGCCGGGGCGTTTGCCCAGCAGAGGGGAATGTCTCCACTCAGTGCCTCAAAGACTATTTTGAGTATTCCTGGTCTAGATGGCTTTCTCCAGTCCATATTCCTGAGTTCAGGTTAAGATCAGAAGAGAAGAGGGCCCACACCTCCATGTAATGAGCATTCCCAGAGGGATTGTCCGTGGACAGCTGGGAAATTCTCATCCTGGCACTGAATGCCATGCAAAGTGTCAGGGAGGCCATGAAACAGTTAAGCAGAGTATCTTTATCAAGAGGCTGGTGTGGGAAAATTAAATGCCACTATGTGTAGGCATGGAGGGCTGCAATGTTTGGTACTATTTCAAGGACCAGTATGAGGTGGGGTCTGGAAACCAGTTCCGTGCTGATAGCTGAAGGTCCAGCTAAACCTGGAACAAAGACACAAGGGACAGAGCATCTGTCACATCTGCAAGCTTGTCCTGAACTCTTTCCTTCGGGTTCCAGAAGGATTGGTAGGAGATTCTTCTGTATGGGCCCAGATTGAGCTCAACGGCAGAGAGACTCTCATAGTAGTATCCAGGTCTCTGAGTGAAATAGGATTTGGAACCCTGTGGACCTCAGTCTCTGTCCAGCCCCGCAGGTTGTGAGTGTCTAAACATAGGCCACTGTCTTCCCACGGAGACATCAAGCAAGCAGAGGCCTTTGCTTTTGCATCTTTTGCCCGGAAGACTGGCTGCTTACACATGGCTGGTGACTCTGGGACCAGGAGGACCTGCAGGGCACAGCATATGTCACCCTTAGGCCAGGACTGGCCACCCAGGGAGCATGTTACTACGCAGGACAGAAGCATGATTTTTCCAAGGAACACAAAGAGAAAGGATGTTAAATGGGTAGCCAGCAGTGTTTACCAGAGTCTGTAGAGCTCTTCTAGTCCAAACCTCCACTTCGCAGATAAGCAGACCGAGATCCATAAATAGTTCTATAGCCAGTGTTAGACTTTGTTCTAGAACTCAGAACTCTGTACTCCCACAACAAGGGTGTTTTATCAACGCTTCAGTGCAACACTGTTTATGAAGTATGGACAGGATTTGGTGACTGGCAGAATATTAAGGGCAGGTATAGGAAAGGAGGAATCAAGAATTATTCGAAAAATTTGAGTCCTCAAGTGAGGAAGAAGATCCACAGTAAGGGAAGAGATGAGCAAGTTGAAGATGTGTGTGTGTAGTAGATTGTGGGGAGATGGGATGGTAGTCATGGAAGGTGCTGCTGGAAGGGAGGATGGCATCAGGATGGCAGAGTCCCTGGGACAAGGGTGGGACCTTCCATGGTCACCTGTGTCAGCAGGGCTGAGTGGATCCCAGAATGGGCTGAGCAGAAGGGCACTGGGATCGAGCCTGAGGGCAGGGTGCTGTGGGAGGGGAGCTGAAGGCAGCCTCGGTGCTGAGGATTCACTGCCAAATGAAAGGAATGGGAGGAGGGATGGCGACATGGGGGCAAGGGATCAGGGAAGGACCAGTTTACAAACAAGGCTGAGGAGAACACGGTAGAGGTGTAGTCTGTGGTGGAGGTGTCCAAGGGGGGTTGGGGTGCAGAAGTGAGTGGAGAGGCTGAGGAGGGAGGAAAGGAGGCAGGAGGGGCCCTGGCACTGAGTGAGAGGAGGGGTCGGTGTGGGGGCTTTCGCCCTGAGCCCAGATGAGGGGCTAGGAGAGCAGGGAGGTAGTGAGTGCCGGCCCAGCTGAACCTGAACCAGAGCATGTGTGTGCTCCCCTCCCTCACCCTGTGCTTGTGTGTGGTGAAGTGTGCTGAGCCCAAGATGAGATGTGGGCCGGGAAAGTGTCCATTTCAGTGCTGTGTGTAGAGATGGGACAACAAAAACATTTAAAAAGCACAACTTGTCTGCGACAAAGTCCCCCTTGATCCCAGCTGTTATCGATTATCGCCACTTTTGGGCTGCTACTGGGGAGTGTCAGCTGGGGCTTCAGGAGAGCTGGGCCCAAGCCCACCCCCACTGCACAGTCTGGGGAGCCCAGGCTCCACCATGTGTCTGCAGGTGTCTGGGCAAAGGCTGCTCAAGGCCTTCTCTGCCTCCAGTGCTGCTTATGTTGCTGCTTGTGTTGTCTGACTGCCATCCAAAGTAAGCCTCTCCTTGGAGCTCTCCAGAGACTGAAGAGCGCAGGCTCCTCTGAAGGAGGAGGTCAGGGTCCCTGAGGTCAGGTGTACGTCAAGGCAAGGCAGTGACCATGCAGCTGCCCCTTTTTTTTTTTTTCCTTTTTCAATTTTTTTAAGTTTATTTGAGAGAGAGACAGTGCAAACAGGGGAGGGGCAGAGAGAGAGAGAGAGAGGAGAGCCAAGCAGGCTCTGCACTGTCAGCACAGAGCCCAAAACGGGGCTTGAACTCATGAACTGTGAGATCATGACCTGAGCTGAAAACAAGAGTCAGATTCTTAACTGACTGAGACCCCAGGTGCCCCTGCCCTTCTCTTTACTGTCTTCATTGTCTGTCCCCCATGGGAGCGTCACACCAGCCCTGCTCCATCTCTGTCCCTCCCCAGCTCGTCCCCTCACCTCTAGCTCTCTCCTCTTCCTCTCTTTTCTAGTCTGCCTTTTAGAGTCTTCCTGGGGAAGGTACCCCTACCCTGAAGCCTTGGCTCCAACAGGCATATGTGAAGAAGTTCTTATCTAAAAGAATAGCAGGCTCCATCAGAAGACTGCATTAAATCAATTTCCCCACCCACTTAATATTCACATTTCTGGTTAGCTTTATTTTAGGGAGCCCTTGAACTCTGCACTCAACTCTGATCATGTCTGTCAGGTTCTCTACCACTCACAGGGCCTGATGACCCTCTGGGTAATGTGGTCACATCATTGTGACTCCCCAGAACACAGGAGACAGTGACACTTTCTACACAGAGGGAAGGTCCTGGGCCAAGAGCAAAGAGCCAGGACTCAGCTGCAGCTGCAACATTGACCATTGTAGTTTGAGGGGGGAGCAAGTGTTGTCTCTCCCTGGGCCTCCGTTTCCTCACCTATAAAGTGGGGCTGGGCCAGTAACCCTGACAGGCTATTTCAGGTAGAAGAGTCTGGCAGTGGGTTTCCCACCTGCCTGCACCTCAGCAGTCCTCACTTGCTGGGCCCATCTCAGCCTGTCTCTGGCCCCCTTGTTCCAATGCAGCCACACCCAAGTCCCCTAGACATGGCCCTGCACTATTTCCTCTCTTGCTCTTTGTTACCCAACCGTCCAGCTGCTCCAGTCCAAGGCAGCTCCCAGATGTTTTGCCCACATCCAAACCCAGGGTGTGTGCTGTTTTGACACCCACTTCTCTAGGGACTCAGGTTTAGCTTTAGGGTCAAGCTGGTGATGCCCTGCGGTCCTTCCAGCCCACAGACCATCCTTATGCGTACCTCCCCATGGGATGGGGTCCTGGTTATTAAGGAGCAGACACATATCCTGCTCATTAATTCATGTGCCCAACAGTTCCTTCTGTAATTGTTGAATTACAGGGGGGTTGAATGGTGACCCCCCCCCCCAAAAGTTATATCCCAGTCCTCACCTCCAGTACCTGTGAATGTGACCTTATTAGAAAAAAAGTTTTTGCAGATGTAATTAAGTTTAGGATCTTGAGATGAGATCATTATGGATTAACCAGCTGGACCTTGAATCCAATGACAAGTGTCCTTATAAAAGGCAGAAGAGGAAAAGACACAGGGAGAAGGTCGGTGGAAGGCCATGTGAAGGTGGAGTCAGAGATTGGGATGATGTGGCCACAAGCTAAGGAGCACCTGGCGCCCCCAGAAGCTGAAAAAGGCAGGGAAACAGATTCTCCCCTAGAACTCACAGAAAGGATGTACCCTACAGACACCTTGATTTGAGACTTCTGATCTCCAAAACCATGAGATAGTAAATTTGTGTTATTCTAAGCCACTAAGTTTGTGGTCGTTTTTTATAGCAGCATTGGGAAACAGTCTGTAACCAAGTGGTTCTGCCTTCCCTGTTAGAAGAACAGCTCTGTTGGCTGGGGCCAACATGTCTTCTTAGGAATCAGAGCCTTACCCTATCAGCTCATCAGTGTTTCTGCATGAATTGACCCTGTACAGAGGACGGACTTTTGCCTCTGGCATCATCACCCACAGAATTTTCCTGGCAAGGGAAACCTCATTCCCCTCTAATGCTGTTACATGAGACCATCCTGCTCCCAACAACAGGAAATGAATCCAAATGAACAGGAAGCACAGGCAGGCCCTCATGCTGACTTGTAGCACCTGGATTTTAAAACATGAGACCAGTAAAGCCTGACTTGTAGGACTGTGGTGTGGAAAGAACCCCTAGTTCAAGTGGTAGCTACCCATGGAGGAAGAGAAACCATGTCACTTTTCCAATGGTCAGATTTTTATATATAAGGAGCTGGGTTTCTGGCAGTGATATATAAGCATGAACAACTTTTAGGACAAGTAACCCTAAAAGAGGAAATACAGCCACAATCATTGCATGTGCTACTATTGATAACAATAAAGACAAAAACTGCAATAAAACAGGACTAACAAACGTTTGCAATGTGCCAGGCACTCTTCTAAGTATTTAGCATATACTTTTTTTTATCCTTTGTGCATAGACATATAACTTTTATTCTACTGAGATATAATTCCCATGTAACATTATATTAGTTTCAGATATACAATGTAATAATTCCATACTCATGTATATTGCAAAATGATCAACTACAATAAATCTGGTTAACACTGATGTGGCCACACATAGTTACAAATTTCTTTTGGAAAAAAAGTGAAGGTGGTCAAAAGGTAGAAACTTCCAGTTGTAGAATAAATAAGCCATGGGGGTGTAATGTACGGCATGGTGACTATAGTTCATAACACAGCATTCATTGTGTATTTGATAGTTGCTAAGAGAGTGGATCTTCAGAATTCTCATCACAAGAAAAAAACGTGTAGCATATACTTTTTAATCTTCTCAATAATGCATACAATGTTTGCCTTTATTGTTCCTGTTTTGCAGATGAAAAACTGGCACACAGGTTAAGCAATTGCTTAAAAGACGATTAGAACGCATGATGAGTCTGACTCTAGGGAACACACTCTTGAATCAAGTGTAAAAATATGCACCTGCTTCGCCACAGATCTCAAAGCATTTTCCTCTTCTTGGTGTCATGGTGCCCAGAGCAGCAGGCAGTAATCCTTGCCTGCATTCTTCAGATGAGGAAACAGGTCAAGAGACGGGTCCAAGGAAAAGTCACCACCCCCATCCCTGCTCAGTGCCTCTCTGGGGTATCTGCAGAGCATGACCCCGACCTAGTGTTATGGGAGGGTAAATATGATACTTGAAAGGGTTAGCATTTATGTGCCTGCTGGGGATGGTGTCAATACATTATTATGGGCCCATTCAATTTTCATAACAATGCCCTAAAGTGGAGACTAGAGAGGTTAAGGGACTCGTTTGAGGTCACATGGTCAGTGGCCACATACTGGCCAAGCTGGAGCTAGAAATGTTGTAGGCCTCTTGGGCTCCTGATGTGAGAGGAGCCCAGAATTCAATGCAAATAGCTTCCTCATGAGTACTTACAGACTTAGAAGGGACACTGCTATCCTGGGACCTCTCTCTTGGTTGCTTGCAGGCTGCTGCTTCAAGGTGACAAAGGTTCGTGCTTGCTTCAGTGTCCATGGCACGCTTTCCCAGCACCCTCCACCAAATCCTCATGCAAGGACCCTTCCCCATAGTTGGAGTTTTAATTCTTTGGAATGACTAAACTCAATATTCAAAAGACTGTTGCTAAAAACAGTCTGAGGGGTCTTTTTTTGGTCTTAGATGATAACCTTCTAAGGCAAAAGCATTTCAGCTTTGTGTCCAAGGAAGAATGGGAGCCAGATTTCATTTTCATGGGGTGATTGGTCTGCACATCCACTGTCCTCTTCCATTTGAATGTTCAGACAGCCCCACCCCTGAGCCTGCAAGGTTTCCTTGGCTGACCACCAAGCTCTGCCCATTCGTTCTCCCAACACATCCCCCTAATTAAATCTCAGGGCTTTTAATTTTCATATACATGAATATGGAACATAAGGGAGGCTGGGAGAGGACCCGGTGTGGAAAGGCCTGCTGTAGCTGGAAGGGCAAGGTCAGGACTTGGACTCTTTCCAGGAGGCTCCCCCTTGGCATGGTGCAGCCTTCAGAGAGGATGGCTCTGAGGACGTGTCTGCTGGATTCATCTTAAAGCTGAACCGAGAAACATTCATTTTGTCTGAAAGGGCAAGGGGGAACCTGTACTTTGGCTGAGAAGGCTGTCAGCAAAGGCACTGCCTCCACTGTGGGCAGCGAGTGGGTGACACACTCAGGGCAGGGGGCTGGCAGCCTGGCCCCATATTTGTGCTTCAGATTTGAATGGGAGATTCAGAACAGAATTTGCAAAGGCTGCCTCTTTGTCTCTACCTGGTATGTGCCTGAGCCTGTCACCTGTTCTCCTCCTTTGTCCCTGAGGTGGAGCTGCTTCTGGGAGTTTCTCCTGAAGCTCTCAATCACCAAGCCTGAAAGTAAGCGGAACCCTGTGGGATCTTCTCTCCACATTTTACCTATGACACCACTTCCTTTAACACTGCCTGCTCCTTATTGTTCCTGTAGGAGCAAAACCTTCCAGCAGTTCTTATCTTGAGATTTAACAAAGTTGCCACGTTTTGTAAAATGTTTTTTTATTTTGCTTGGAGAGGGGGCGAGGGGCAGAGAGAAAGGGAGACAGACAGAATCCCAAGCAGGCTCTGCAGTCTCAGCGCAGAGCCTAACACAGGGCTCAGTCCCACTAACCATGAAATCATGACCTGAGCTGAAATGAAGGGTCAGACACTCAACCGACTGAGCCACCCAGGCGCCCCAGGAGTTGCCACATTTTGTGGCTAGTTGAGCAGAATGAGAAGTGAGAAACCTTGCTATGAACCCCTTGGTTATGTAGTTTCTGATGTGTGGGGCCAGCAGACACATCGATGCCACTGTGGTGAAGGTCCTTATCTACAGGATGGTTAATACAGCCATGAAGATAGGCCTAGCCTATAGGTTCAGTCTCTAAACATACTGGCGAGCCCAAAGGGAATCAGCCTGAGAGAGACCAAGTGCATACCTTCCTAGTTAGCTGCCCCGGGCTGGGCCTTGTTGAGGGTGAATATTGTATGAGGAGTGAAAATTTCTCTCCTCCACTCTGGAAATGGGCCATTCTCCGGAGGAGCTGAGCCAGGTAACAGGGCACTCTCATCCCCCACTGACCTTATTTGGAGATGGGGTAATTATAGAAGTAATCAAGCTAACATGAAGTCATTAGGGTGGTTTCTAATTCAATATGACTGGTGTCCTTATAAGAAGGGGCAATTTGCACAGAAGGGAGAGATGTGAACAGACACAGGGAGAAGAAGGTCATCTATAAGCCGCAGAGAGAGCCTTCCCTCACAGCCCCCAGCGGTGTGTGAGACCCTGCCAACACTTTGATTTCAGATGTTGAGCCTCCAGAACCCTCAGGCAATACATTTCCGTTGAATAAGCCACCCAGTTTGTGGTACTTTGTTATGGGCAAAGCATTACAGAGAACTTCATCAGCCAAAGCAAAACAAAACACAATTACACAAAAAACACCTCTAGCTAAAATTTTAGGACTTAGTAACTGGGGATGAAAAGTTCCTCCCCTGGCAGCAGGGGGAGAGGGGGTCCTAGAAACCTCACCAGGCAACTTCTGGGGTATGTGCTTATGACATTTCTAACCGTGAAGAAGAAGGCGAAGGCAGTTTGCCAAACCAAATCCAAGGGCAAGAAGGGTTTCATCATTAATTTTTTCAAAGTAATTTGTAAGGCTCATTGCAAATTGTGGCTTTTCCATAGTTCAGGGCTATGTTATGGTGTTCCATATCTGCCTTCCTTTTATGAAACAGGATTCAGACAGGCCAGGACTCCATAATTGAGAGGTGTGAGATTTTAAGATTTATTGGGTGTCTGTGAGAGATACTGTGATATTTTGTTTAATTCTAAAATAGTCCTGCTTAGGAGATATTTTTGTTTCCATTTTGAGATAACCCTGAGAATCGGAGGGTCACAGTAACTTGCCTGAACTCACACAGCTGTGTGTTGGAGGAATATCTCCCACAAAAGCACATAGGCTTTTCAGAACAGTTAGTTTCCTGTGAATCAAGTGTCTCCACTAGATATCTGAGATGTCCTTGCTCCCGCTCTCCCTGAGCTTTGGCCTAATTTAGGAGAAGTAATCATTTTAAATAAGGTCCCATTCTTAGGATCCAGTGAATGTTTTTCTAGCTCCAGGTGGCAAAACTGCTTTTAATGTTGGGGGGAGGGTGGGTACCATCCCTCACTGCTCATTTCTAGGGGGGTGTCACCACACAAGGCACCAGGTAGGGTGAAAAGGCCTGCAGATCCATGCCTGGTCTGTACACTTTCTGGGTCAGAAAGGCAGCCCAAGACTATCTTCATTTACTGTGTACAGTATGCTCTGTGGGCATTTGAAGAGTATCTGGGGGCAAACTCTACAGAGATGGACAGTTGAGAAGCATATGGTAGATCCATAGCTTGCCACTCGTCTTGGTTCAACAAGCAAGTCTAGCCTCTTATTTCCATTTTGCTTCAATGCCAAGTGGCTGCATGAGTTTGCACACGCCTAGTCTTTAAGGGAAAATGAACACTTTCTTGTGGGACTTCAGGGGTAAGTCCCCCAAGCTCAGGTTGGGGTTCCTCTTTCCAAAGCCTCTGAGGCCACCCATGTTCTGCTCTCCCCTGGACCACAGCACCTGGGTTCTTTTACCTTGACCTTGGAGAGAGTATGGACAGTCTTTGTCTTGTGCGGTACTAACCTGCTTCATCTGTCTGAGTCCAACTGTTTATCGTTCCTAACCCCTCCTGTGGCCCCACTCCTGGCCTGGAGCCTCCTCTCAAGCCCCAAGACTCCCACAGCCACTTGGCTGTCATTTCTGAAGCACTCACCTCTGATGCCCACTGTGTTTACTTTTCACAAGGGGGCAGCTCCCAGAATTTGGAAGGGGCTTGCTCCGCTAAACTCGCCAGTGAATTGAACACCTCCCCACACTAGTGCTTCTTATTTCTGTCACGAAGTTAACCTTCAGCTCACCTGGGTTTCCTTGTTGTTGCTTTTCGATTTGATCTCCCAAGTTATTCACCTGACAGAGTGATCATCTCTCCTTCAAGCTCTCTTCGTCTGCAGTGACTCCCCCACCCTTGGAGTAACTCTTTTATAAATATTAATAATTTGGAGAATTATGGACCCCAGTGTGACTACTTCGAGATTACAGCTGCCCACCAGTGTAGACCATCCCCAAGACCTCTGTCTAGCAGTGTTCGCATGTCAGTGCCCTTCACCAAATACATGTGAGTGCTTTGACCTTTAGAATGCTGTCGTATTTTCACTCCTTTGATGACTCGTTCTATGGCAGTGCAGCGGTTCCCAGACTTGAGCATGTACCAGACTCACCAGAGGCTTATTAAAACCAGATTGCTGGACTCCACCCACAGAGTTTGATTCAGAGAGTTTGGGGTGGGGCCTGAGAATTTGCATTTCTAAGAGGTTCCCAGGCCAGGTTGATATTACTGGTGGAGAATTACATCTTGAGAGCCACTGTGGCAGCATAGGCCTAAAGTATTCAAACCCCATCTAATATGAATGTAGGCTAACATCTCTGTAAGACAAACCATCAAGTTCATATTATTCATTTAGTCAACAAATATTTCCTGACCACCTATTACTCACTAGCCAGGCCTTGGCATGAAATGGTGGCTAGGACGGATCTGACTCCTACCCTCACAGAGGATGAGCCAGACCAGCTCTGATGATTCAGTGGACTCAGGGCTGTAGGAGATGTACAGGCTGCTCCTGAAGCTCAGAGCAGGGGGCCAGCCCAGTCCCATGTGTGAATAGCAAATAAGGGGGAAGGGACTGGTCCTGTAAGGCTTCCTGGAGGAAGTGGCATCTCTGCTGGATCTTCAAACAGAGATAGCCGTGAAACAGGGGAATTTGGGGAGGGATTGTGTTCTAGCTAAACTAGAGAGCATGTTTAAAGATCTGGGGAGAGTTATGGCATGGTGTGACATGGAAGCTGGAAGAAGGTCAGTGCTGGTGGGGAAGGTGTTTGTGTGTGAGAGGAGGAAGGGGAGTAAGTAGAGAGAGAGACAGGAGTCTGGAGTTGGTCATGGTAACAAGGGATGCTAGGCAGTGACTCCCTAAGTAATTCTTGCACCAGCAGCATCAGCATCACTTGGGAATTCGTTGGAAGTACAACGTCTCAGGCCCCATCAAGGACCTTTTGGCTCAGAGCCAAAGGGGGGATGAAGTCCAGCCATTTCAATTTTTTCTTCCTTTTTTTTTTTTTAAATTTTAGAGAGAGGGAAGAGAGCACACAGAGGAGAGGGACAGAGGGAGAGAGAGAATCTTAAGGAGGCTCCATGTTCAACACGGAGCCTGATGTGGGGCTTGATCCCACAACCCTGGGATCATGACCTGAGCCTAAATCAAGAGTAGAATGCTCAACTGACTGAGCCACCCAGGCACCCTGGAGCCATTTCAGTTTTAACAAGCCATCCAAGTGACCTGATGCTGCTCAAGTTTGAGAACTATTTGACTTAGAGAAGTGGGCAGAAGCTGGATAGAATCCATGTAAGTTGTACTAGGGCATCTGGATTTGATCCTACAGCACCCACATCACAGAATCATTTCTCAGTAAATACATATTTATTGAATAAGCAAACAAGTGAAAAGAATTTAAACAAAATGGTAATGTGACCTACTTGCATTTTCAGGAAATCTCTTTGGCCAGTGTGGAGAATGTCTTCAACTACATTTCTCTGCATATCTTTATTCTCAGGGTTAGTTGTCTTTTCTTTGAAGCAAGGCTTTGGGGCCATATTTACAGAGGCCAGAAGGTAAAAGTATTGGCTGAGCCTGGCTCCCTATGACTTTCAAATATATTTATTAATATATACCTACAGTAGAATCAACTCAATTAACTTGTGTGGGAAGAAAGGGTGTTCTGGTTCATGAAATGTTCTGGACGGCTGGGGTTGAACATACTCCTACTATAAAAGTACTTGGGATAGGGGTGTTGTTCTTATTCTCTCTCTGTCTGTCTCTGTCACTCTCTAGTATTAGGATCTACCTCTCCAATGGGACTCCCTCTCCTGATGACTGAGAGTAGAGGGTTGGAGATGCAGATATGAACTTCCCTCTGAGATGCAACAGAGTCTTTGTGACTGTGAGTCATGTCTTGCTCTGCCTTTTCATGCATCCGGTTCTGGTGTCTGCTTCCTGATGGGAGCCCTTCCTCAGATTCTTGGGATCCTGCCCCTCCAGTGTGAAGCCTATCTCAGTGATCCTATGGCACTGCCTTGATGTCTATCTGGGTCTTTAACCACCAGGACAACCCTGTACAGACTGTTCTGTCTGGTACTAGAGAGGGTCCTTCCTACCTGCCCTGCCCACACCCTCAGTGGAGGCTGAGTGGGCCTGGTTGGGGGCTGTACCCCGTAACCTGTCCCCTGAGCATGGCTAGCTGGACCAAGAATGGTCTTCTGTCACTGTTTGGCCAGCCATGTGGGACTCTGTGCCTGGGCTCACTAAGGCCAGTTCAGACTGCTTCCTTGGGAATGTGGAGATTACCAAGGATTGGGCCATGTGTGTAGCGACTGAAGTAACAGAGCCCTTGTGCAGGGAGAGTAAGTCCAGCACAGCCACGGGGGTTTGTGCAGTCCAAAGCACATGGAGGCAGGAGGTGCTGGTCAGAGGGGAGAGGTGGGAAGACACAGGCATGCACAGAGGCACTGAGGGAGAAACTTGTCCTTACAGCTTCCTTGCTCTCTGGCTGCCTCAAGTCCCAGTTTTCCCATGATCTGGAGCTCCCCAGTTTCACTCTGTGGCATCCAGCAAGAGTTTCTCCACCCCCACCCAACAGCATTTTAAAAACTGGCTTGAGAGATCTCTGTTAATTGTAGCTCTTTGCCTCTCATCACTGGTTGTATGCCTGGGACTGATTGGTTCTGTCCGGAGTCTGCTCTGCCCCGGAGATGCCTGTCCCCCTGATGGAGACTGTACTGTGCCCTGGGGACCAGTCTGGTCTGCATCCTGCCCTTCCCATTTGGCGCCATCTTGCCACCTATGTGCCCAGCTGTGGAGGGAGGCTGGTGTGGACATGTGCACATTGGTGTGACTTGGCCTTTTCAACCACTGTGTGGAGAAAATGGGCTCCCAGGTGTCCGGGTACCCAGCTATGGACATAGACTTGCAACGCCATGTGGCTGGTGTTCTGACACAGGTGGTATTTTCCTCTTAGCCAAAGAGGAGGCTGAATTACGTTCGCCCTTCAACTAAAAGACTGTGTCAAAGGGTTAACTTGATAGGCATTTAAAATCAGGCTTGAAGGTTTTTGGGAAATGCAAAGTGAGTATTCTGGCCTTTCTGGCTCCACCCTTTAGCCCATGTCAAGATTGCAGGCTGGCAGGCCTGACTTCATAGCTATGTGACCTATGAAGTCACACAGGGCTCCACACTCACACTCAGAAATACCCTGCTTGGTTTAATGCTCTGCCCTCTTGAAATTTTTAATAAATCTTAACAAGGGGCCCTATGTTCCCATTTTGCATTGAACCCTATAGGTAAAGAAACAAGGCCTGCAGACCGAGCCCTATTCTTGCTCTTTCCTGACACCCACACTGATTATTCCAGTGCAGCTTGAAGGTGCACAAATCTGGGACTGTGTACCCTAAGTTCTTGCCAAAGGCGTTATTCTTGTTGCTTGTAAGTGAACATCTTTGAGTGCCCATGCTGTGCCAGGCGCATGCTGGTGCAGGGAGCTCTTGTGTAGGGGAAGAGACAGATGCATAACTGGATAATCAACATTCAGGGGTGCCTAATCTGGCCCAGCTGTGGAGAGAGAAGAGCCTTCTTGAAGGAGTAGACACCTGAGTTGAGTGTTGGGTGATTAAAGATCCTCCAAAGACCAGGGAAAGATATTCTAGGCAGAGTCAACCAGAACAAAGATCTGGGTGTGTGGAATGTCACAACATGCACTGGGAGTTTGGAGCATTTAGGCAGGACACGGTGTGAGGCCAGGAGTGATGAGGCTGGAGGGACCAGCAAGGGCCAGATCAGGGGTCCTTTTACATACTCAAGGAACTTGGAATCTTTGGCATCAAATGGGGAGCTAGAGGAGGATGGGAAACAGGCAGGGACGTGATCAGATTTGCATTTTGGATAATCCTTTGGTGCCTGTGGACCCAGCCAATGGACTAAAGGCCATGAGTCAGAAGGGTGTCTGTAACATGCTACCCCATTATTGAGGATTATCTTTAGCTAGCCAGATGCAAGTTTCCCAGGAACAAGGACTGCGTTTGTCCTGCTGCAGACTTTGCCTACAGATCTTCATTTTGCAAACCTTGCTTAACAGTTATTAGAGCTCTAATTAAGGCAATGAAAGGCTTTAACAGTAACCAGAGGCGTTTTTCCCTCTCTTCCTCTTCATGGTGCCAGAGGGCTCTGAAAACCCATCTCTCTTCTCAGTTGGCCTTGGCATCCCTTCCTAATTCTGGGTGAGCCCAGGTGCTGGAAGCCCTGAGACTCTGTGTCCAGGTACTGGCTGCTTATATGGATGACACTAGGAAGGAGTAATTTCTGCGAGTCCTCGCTCGCTGGGAAGCACGACAAACAGGTAGAGTCCTGGAGTAGGTACATGTCTAAAGATGCTTCTCAAAACTCCTGCCCCCTAGTTATTCAGTCAAACACTAATCTGTGTACTGCTGAGTAGAGAGTTTGAAGATGCATTAAGGTTGTCCATCAGCTGGCTTTAAGGCAGGGTGATTATACTGGGCTATCCAGGTGGGCCCCATGTAATCACATGAGCCCTTAAAAGCAGAAGAGGATGCAGGAAAGTTTCAGGCATGAGAAGGATCTGATGCGCTGTTGCTGGCTCTAAGATAGAGGGGCCGTGTGCAAAGATCAGACTAGTTTTAGGCACTAACTCGGAGGAACCCCGGTTGACAGCCAGCAAGGAAATGGGGACTTTAGTCCTATAAGCTCAAGGAACTGGATTCTGGTAGTAACCTGACAGTACGTGAGAGGGATTCTCCCCCAGAGCCCCCAGCAGGCAGTATAGCTCTCTGTCCCTTTCTTATCTTATGAAGAGCCCTGGCCTGACTCAAGGACCTGGTTTGATAAGAAAGGGACAGAAGTCAGGCCAGGAGTCTTGGGCTTGGAGACTCATGAAGTAGAATAGCTTTGGGTGGCTTTATGGTAAGCGAGATACGGCTTTGGGTAGACTCTGATGCTGGCTAAGAAACAGATGAGAGAGTTTATTTTTAATTAACCATAGGTTTCATGAGGTGCAGGTACCAAGTACTTCAGTAGTTCTGAGTGTGGTTCTGGACCAGTGGGGTGGGCATCCCGTGGGAACTTTTGGGAAGTGATTGCCGGGTTCCATGTCAGAACTGCTGAGTCAAAGTGTTGGGTGAAGACGGAGTCTGTGTGAACAAGCCCTCCAGGTGATCTTGATGCTCCAGTGTTTGAGGGTTACTAGGGTAACGCGAGGACTGCAGTCTCCCCCTTGGCCCCGCATCAGGATCCCTCGAGATACTCTCAAAACTACAGCTGCCTAGACCCTACATGAAACCAATTTATTAAACATTTCTAGGGTGGGACCTGCACATTTGTAATTTTCAACAGTTCTGTCAGTGACCCCAGTGTACACTGAGAATTGCTGCTCAGGTACCTGGCACGTTATTGAAGCTGAATAAATATTGCCTGACTGCATGGATGGTTAATAACATACGCTGGAAGATCCTGATGTATGTGATTCTCCAGAAGAGGAGTAACCCCACAGCTGGACCATTTGGGGTCCCAGGGAGTTGTCGGGGGAGGGGTCAGCTTTTGGAAGAGTACACCCAGCGTTGGTCCTGGTGTCATCCTTCCAACCCAGCAGTCTTCTGACCTCTACTCTGCTGTTTCTGTTTACCCAGAAGAGGTGGAGACGAGACGCAGGTGTAGGAGGAGAGCTTACACTTATTTCTATTTCCCTTTACATCATGTCTTCAGCCCTAGGATGTGCAGTGTAAACAGGTGCATTTCTGAGACATGGAGTAGCTGTAGTATGCCAGCTTCTCTCTTGTGCCTCTGAGCATCTTCCATGTCATTTCACTGATGTGCAGGGCTGGCACGTCAAGGCTACGTGTCTTCTTGTGGGGAGACTTCCTCCTCTAAGGTAAGCTGCCAACAAGTGTGCGGTGGTGGGTCCTTGTCTTTGTAGTCTGGCTAGCAGTCTTCTCCAGTGAGTGGATAACAGAGAGAGACCCAAACCACAGTTCTCAAATATGGCTGTCCATAGAAATCTCCTGGAGAAATCTTCTCCAGTTCCCATCCAGACCCATTAAATCAGGATGTTCAATAATGGGGCTCTCGATCAGTACTTTTAATAGAACCCCTGGAGATTGATGTCACCAGTCCATGGGAGTTTGGGGATCACTGCATCCTAACCTACTCTTTTCACAAAGTTATAACTCTTTTTCTAGAAAATGAGAATAGGTCTTAAATTTGTTAAATGTAAACTGGCTTTAGCAAAAAGATTGTATCATGAAAGCTGCATTATTTAGAGTAGAAGTTAAAGAATTGCAAATGCTATAGAAGAGTTACAATTCTTTCTCCTTATCTTCCATTCCTTTTTCACTGTTCTCAGGACTTAGTGGTACTTCTCATCCTCATCTCTGGTTTCAGAATTTAATTCTCTTCCCCTTGTGATTTTGGGCCACCGTTCAAATGCTTCTACTTTTCCCCCTTCTAGATGCAATCACTGCTTAGGTGTAGCACAGTGGATGAGGGGTGATGGAACTGATCTCCCGACCCACAGGGTCTTTGCCATTCTCCCTCTTAGCATTCACCTTCCACTGGTCAAAGGAAAACTATAAATAGTTAAATAATAGTATTGTCAGGCCCACTCCAGAAAGTCTCCTCTTGTGTCTGTTTCGTCTTACTAGTACTTGGGCTAATTAGCTTCTAAGTCTTTCAGAGTTACAGCTTGTGTTGATGCTAATTTGGAAAACAATGATAAGATTTACATAGCAAACACTTTTCTCTCCATTCCCTTAGTAACCATCCCCAGATTTGATACTAAATTATCAATCCACGGTGGCTAGAAAGTTACTTTAAGAATATATTTGGACAGATGCTAACAAAGGAAGTCAACATCCTCACTTCCAGTTGTGGGTGCTGCGACTCACAACAGGCTAAGATTCTCAAGGCAGGAAAACCCAGCCTCCTGCTTCCATACCATTAACTTTGCTGGATTCTTGAATCCAGCCAAAAGAACCTTGTCTGTCTTTCATCCAGGCTGAGTGGAGGTGGACAGCCTGAAAGGCTGATGAAGAGCAATCCATATCCGTCTGGATCCACATGAGTTCATCTTCTGGTTGCTGCCCACTGACCCTTGAGAAATACTCAGAATATTCTTAAAGGGTATTCTTAAATCTGTATGCATTCTGGATCCCTGACTTAGAGGCAGGAAAAGTTCCAGGGATGACGGTTATTTGCAAGCGTGCTGGTGAGATCAAGTTGCAGACATCTTTGTGCGGGGAAAGTGGATCTAGCCATCCAGGGTAGGCGGGGTAGAAGCAGACACAGGCATGCTGAGCAGAGGCATCCCAGCAGACCTGTCTGAAACAACAGTCTTGGCCACCCCGTTGCCTTCTTCCCTGCAGGCACTGTGGGCATTGTGCGATTTCGGTGCCAGGAGAGGAGGTAGATGGGAGAAACCTGACCCTTTAATACCAGACACCCACTGCAGCTGATGCATGGCTGGGTTCTCTTGCCAGACTTGGCTGGCCTCCCTCTCGGTTCGAGGCAGCATTAAGAAGATTGATTTCTGTTAGCCAGCCATAATGGGAGACTGTAATGGCTGTGAGGGAGACACTTGGCTTGTGGACACCTTGTACGGGTGCCAGTCGCTTCAGGGGAGACCACTTGACAGGGAGCCAGGCAAGGTTTCTCTTTAACTTCTTGCTTTTCTGTTTTTTCTTCTCTCCTCCCCTCTTCTTTTCCCCACATCTCTCCTTTCCTCCATTTTATTCTGCCTTTCCATTCCCCATTATCTCCCTATGGTTTGGAAATGTTCCATGAAGAAAGGATCCAGAGCCACTCTTGGCTTTGGATGCAGGGTGCTCTCTCACCTAGGTTTGTCTCGCTGTATCCTGCCAAGGGTGCGCATGGGGGCTGGGTCTCTGCAGCACCACAACAGGGGCTCTCACTACTTCTCCTTGACATTCCAAGATGGCCCAATGGCAGAGTGCAAGCATTTCCTTGTGGAGTTTGTTCCCATGAGGGAGCAGAGAGCTCGGTCATCTCAGGAACTGAAGGGTCGTTCCCAGGAGCTCAGCTTGACTGTGATTAAGTTTATGTCCCTTGCAGCCTTTTGGGATGAGTAGAAGGGAATTTGGCTTCTCGTAGGTGGAGATAGCTAACCAGGCCAGTGTACCAAGGCACTGTCGTCAGTGAACCTCTCCTAGGAAGGGCTATCTAGATTCTGAAGCATGGGCGGCAGCTGTGGCCTCTTCTTTCACATACCCCAAGGTGTGCCCAGAGGTTCCCAGACCCCTCTGGAGCATGCTCGCCAGCCCCAGCCTCGCACCCACCCACTAAGCACATGGGTGCTTAGAGACAGCAGGGCTGCAGGGCATTCCAGATGGAGAGCCACTGCATCCACTTCCCAATTCTCATCCCTACCCCCCAGGCTGCAGGATCCTGCTCCTGTTTGCTGCCACCAGCACTCAGAAGTAGGGCCAGGCCTCAGAAAAGACAGGAGACCCAGCCGTCACTTACAGGTGGGCTCCCTTCCTGCAAGAGCCAGTCTTTCTTGGAGCAGGCAGAGCCATCTCTACATGGTCTGGCTGGGAGGGACTTGTGGAGGCCACTCAAGCCACTCCCTTAGCCCAGGAAAAACAGCACACATAGAAGCCAAGTCTATTCTGAGCCATAAGTTCCAGGCAGTGCTGTTGTAGTAGGTAGGGTGGGGGAAAAGCCAAGTGCGCCTGTCATGTTACCCCCAGTCCCAGGTGTATCCCTCAGCAAGCATCTCTATGAATGCCATATTTAGAACACAACCTAGAACAAAGAGGGCCCTACACAAATGAACCCTGTCCGTCTTTCCAACCTCACGTCCTATACTTTCAGCGACTTGATCCTCACTTACTAGGCTTCGGCCCATTGCCCTCCCCTGGCCTCTGACATTTCTGTTTACTTGAGTGATGTTATGTCCTCATAGATGCTCCCCAAATGGCCCTGGGTGAAGTCGTGCTCCTCATCCCACCAAAGGTGCCCCTCTATCATACAGTGTTTTACTTTCTACATGGTTCTTAGTTGGCATCTCCGAGATGGTCTTACTTGTGTTTATATAGTTTCTTAAGGGGACAGTCTGTCTCTTCTGTAATTTAACATCCATGAAAACAGGGACTTCTCGTTGTTTCTCCAGTGCCCAGTCTTGGTGCCCAGCATGCTACAAGTGTTCAGAAAATCCATGCTGAATAAATCATTGACTAACAGCAGGAACAGAGAATCTTGCCTTGCCTTGAGGGAAGGAAGCAGCTCCCACTGGCATGGGACATCATTCCTAACTGGCACCTCTTCCCCATGTGGCTGTGTTAGTTCACAAATTGGCCCTCATAACATGGAGGGCAAGGAGAGACTGAAGAAAGAAACAGACCACTACAGATCAGTAGGTGGCAGGTTTAATAAGCAAGAGAACTTACATACGAGGCTTGTCTTGGCCAAAAAGTGAGATCTCTGCACCGTCCTGCCAGAATCTTAAAACTGTTGTAGAGGACTTAATGGGCTTCAGTCACATATACCATCCACATAATCTCAACAATTTTTGAAAACAGCTCCCACTGTGGGAACAGTAGGCACACTTACATTCCAAGGACAGAGGAGGTGGTAGCCTTTGTTGCCTGGGTTTGGCTCAACCAGCGGTCACGTCCTCAGTGACATCCTGCAACAGGCTGATGCCAGCAGCTTCCTCACCTTTGCTTCTTGTTCTCTTCCACAGGATCTCTGGGTGATGCTGGTATCTGCGATCTTGCTCCCTCCCTTGTGCTAAGTCATGAAGCTAAGAAACGACACAAATAATTTACTCTCTGATTTAGCATAAAAACTTAAAACAATTCTTAACTCAAGGCAATATAATGACATACCATGATATTAATGTAATAGAGAGGAAAATTACTTTATTAATCCCTCAACACCTTCTAAGAAGAGTGAATCCTGTAAAATGAAAGACCCTGTGCCCCACTCAATCCCTTGATGGACTCTTGTCCACATGGGTAGCCTGAAACAAGAACATATAATGTTATCTCTGAGGCCATTTGTGTTTCCTCAGAATAATTATCTCCTTCATCACTGCTGAATAGTTGGGGAAGTCTCCCTCACACCCAAATTCTGTGTGAGAATGGTGTGTGTGTGTGTGTGTGTGTGTGTGAACAGAGTGGGGGCCAAGTCTGTTTGAGTCAATTTGGTGCCTCATAGAGATGTTGTGGAGATCTATGCATGGAACTCATGAAGCAGAAGGTGTCAGAATTGAAAGCTTTTACATCCTGCCAATATTTCCTCAACTCTAACACTTCAGTCATAGTGACATGACTCCCACTGCCAGCTTTGGGCCCTAGAGGCTTTCGCTGGGACCTTGGAGGGATCCCCTGCCTACCTTCATGCAGCTGGAAGTGCTGTAGAGTTGATGCTCCCCACCTTGGAAGCCTGAACTAATGTCTGAGGAGAATTGGTATATAAATACCCCAGATTCCTTGCGCCCTGGGTGAGATAACTCTTAAGTGTGTTCTATACTGGCTTCCCGGGTTTACTCCACAGGATTAATCTCTAGTCACCCATGATGGTGGATGGCTTGATAGTATACCATTATTGGCCGCTTTGCCTTTTTTGTCTGGCTTCCCCACTCACCAATCCATGTTTCCTTCCCGTCCTGCCTTAATGAGGTCCCTAGAAGCAGAGCCTGACAGAGGGGCTTATTCAAGTGACTTAGTGGGAAGAGGAGAGAGGCCTGTAGGATGGAGCAGGGGAAGGGGCTGAGCAAATCTATGGTTTTCGCTAGAGACTGGTGTCAGCTTGATCCCTTGGGGAGCTCTAGAGTACAAATAGTATCACAGAGTTGGGCCCCCCCTGGGTTCAAGAGAGCTGGCTTAAAAAAATTTTTTTTAAAGTTTATTTATTTTTGAGAGAGAGAGAGTGTGAGTCGGGGAGGAGCAG
The DNA here is from genome assembly GCF_018350195.1 of Panthera tigris. Lineage (NCBI taxonomy): Eukaryota > Metazoa > Chordata > Mammalia > Carnivora > Felidae > Panthera > Panthera tigris. The sequence continues at coordinate 127,016,512 of NC_056668.1, read as the reverse complement.
AGAGAGAGACACAGAATCTGAAGCAGGCTCCAGGCTCTGAGCTGTCAGCACAGAGCCCAATGCAGGGCTTGAACCCATGAGCCGTGAGATCATGATCTGAACTGAAGTCGGATGCTTACCTACTGAGCCACCCAGGCGCCCCAAGAGAGCTGGCTTTTAAACCCCTGTTTCAGTTAGACATTTCCCAAGGATTGCTCTGAAGGGTGGAGGAGGGCAGGCATATCCTCCTAACTTCAGACAGTGCCCATTTGGCGAAAGGCAAATGCTCCAGAAAAGGGCTCTGCTGAGCTGTTAGCAGCCAGCATTCACAGCTGGAGGATGGGTGAAGTAGTCAGTAAAGGGGAGCATCCAGTGGACCTCCATATGGGCTTGCATTCTAATCTTCGTCTCAGGATCTGATTCTGGGGTATGGAATAAGATAAATTTATCTAGATCTCCAGGGAGACCTCAAATCCCTTGATAGTATATTCAAGTTCCCATTTGTCTATTTGGTACTGGAGGTCATTCTGGAAAATTGGTGGAGTTACTCAGACAGTGAGCTCTTCCCTCTCCATCATTCTTTCTGTGTGAAATGGTACCTCTCCTGGAGTAACTCAGCCTCTCTTTTTCATTCTTCTCATCCTTACCACCGTTCAGCTATGGATGTAGGGCTCTCTGCCTGCCCAAAGCCCTCTTTCCCGCATCAGGTCTATGTAGGGAGTACTAATGGCGGAAATGGCACAAATGCCAATTGTTACCAACATGGCAGATGCTTTTTCAGCAAGCCACTTCCCCATTTGTCCGTGGACAGAGATATCTGTGGTGTTGTAGGACTGGGTCTCTGACTCCCCTCCCTACAAATAGCCTAGCCCCTCTGGGATGCCCTGCACTACAAACCCCTCCGTGGGGCCTTGATACCTCCCTAATCCTTGCTAACTCCCTGCCCTACAGATTCTGTTTCCCATGGTTCCAGTCAGCAGCTGGTTGGGGTATAAATATAATGCAGGCTATATATTTTCTAGTAAACACACTAAAAAGGTAAAGAAAATAGGTGAAATTCATTTTAATAGTTTAATACACTGTGTGAAATTATCATTTCAACATGAAATCAGTATAAAAATTATCAGTGTGATATTTTACATTTTTTCATACTAAATCTTTGAAAACTGATATAAATTTCAGTATATTTTATATAATGAAAGTATATTTCAATTTACACTAGCCCCATATCAAGTGCTCAGTAACCACATGTGACTAATGAGAACCATATTCGGAGGCTCATTCCTAGAGTCTCTGGTAGTAAACCTCGTTCTGTTGAAATGGTCTGATCACAGGGTCTAGTCTGGACTAGGAGGCACGTGAAGGCAAGAGTACCTGATATTCTTGATGGTGTGGGGCAGCTGGGCTGGGGTTGAAACTGGAGGGAGTGGTGAGGAGTAGGGGAGGGGAGGTTGATGGAAGCCTGGGAGGTCCTGGTCCAAGAGGAGAATTTACAGAGGTAGAAATCATGGAAGTGGGGCAGGGTCTGATGCTAGTGGCTGTCAAGACGGGTTGGGGATAGGGACCAGTTCCCTGATGTGGTGGAGATTTCAGGCCAGTGTTTTTAAGGCCTGTGAAACTATCTGTGATCCCGGCAGGAAGAGGAACAGAGGAACAGGCCATGGCACCCATGCTGGTGCTATTTGGGGAACCAGGACTGTGTTTAGACAAGGTGAGATCAGAGCCAAACTTGCCGGTCTGAGGCTCATCTATTAATCATTAGAAAAACCAACCATCTTCAGTTCTTTTTTTTTTTCTAAGATTTCAAAAGGCAAAAAGTGACAAACACAAATTTAAGTAGCATGCATTCTGTTGCATTATTGAGTCCATGGTGTAGCTGTTAAAAAAGGCACATGTTTTGTATTGACCTCCTCATAAAGCACTTGTAGATTTTACCATTAATAAGTCCCCTTTAGTTCTCTCTCCAATTAGTTGTGTGATCATCTAACAGCATTTTGATCTGGACTGCATTTCTTGTTATAATGATTAGCATTTCATACCTTGGACTGTCTGTGAAGAGCAAGATAAATTGCCTTCATTTCTTTTCCTTGATCAACCACACATAGCCCTTCATAAAGAGAATGATCTAATTTTGCACTCGCAAGTGCCTGTTAGCTGACTTTTGAGCAGAATATATACTTACTTCATTTTTCAGATGGGTAAACCGAGGCTTTGAGCAATTACTGGACTTGTCCATTTGACTCACTTTTAAAAAAAAAATGGTAAAACCCAGAGAGTATGCTTCATAAAAATACATGGAAATGGTTAGTATTGTGGTTTCCAAGTCTCACTTTTGGTAAAATTCAGTCTTTCAAATGACTGAATTTTGTAAAGAAGGGACTTTGTAATTCACTGCTGTATCCCAGATGTGGACACATCGTATGCACTCAATAAATATTTTTAATGAATGGGTGAGCTGTATCATCTCTTCATTTAGTTTTAGTTAGATGGTCAAATCTCATATTGTTTCGAAAACATTTCTAAATTAATATTTTAAAACATTAGTTCTTCATGTAGGCTTTTCTAAACAGAAAATTCTGTTCAGAAACAACTCAAAACACATAAAACGTGTACATACAATCAGGAAGTCACACACACACACACACACACACACACACACACACACACACACACACACACACCTATGGGAAATCTAGGACTGTTTTCTCTCGTTTCTTCTGCAACTTGCCTTTTCACAGAACCCTGGATCTTGAAGATATACTCACATTAAGTGCAAATAGTTGCACATCACTCTTTTTACACTTGTATAATATTTAGTAGTATGGCTGGATCAGAGTTTATTTTCCTTAATTAATGGCATCTAGGTTATTCTCAATTTTGCGCTATTTTAAAATTTGCTGCACTGAACATCTTTGCACACGGCCTCCTTATGTGCTCCATGGTTTTTTCCTCTGGGTTAGTGCTGAGCAGCGAAACTGCAATACATAGAGATGCCCAATTTAGGTTTTCTTAGATACTGCCAAAATGCCCTACAGAATAAAACTGCAATTTATACTTTTACTGTCCATCTGCCCACATCCTTGCCTGCATTTAATATTAACAAACATTTGTTTTTACCAGTCTGCTGGGTGAAAAATTATATCTAGTTCATTTTGAGGAGATAACTTTACTGTTGAAAGTATATACAAAATAACGAATAGAATATACATATATATGTATGTATGCATGTATAGGTATACAATTTAAATATTAATACCTACCTAGCTGAATATTGATGTTGTCTTAGGAGCATCTTCCCAACTGTGTGACAATAATTTATTCATTTTTGCTCGTGTATATGAATATACCCAATACTTATTTTTTTGTTTCACAATGATGGACATTTGAGGTATTTCCTGTTTTTTTCCTATTATGAGTTGAGTATCTGTGAACATTCTTGTGTATCTCTCCTGGTGCCCATGTACATAAGTGCTGCTAAGGTATACCCAGCTGTGAAATTGTGGAGTCCTACGGTGTAGTGGGGATTGCCAGTTGTGCACCCAAATCTGTTCTCTCCATCTTCCCACTTGGAGTCCAGCTAGACATCTTTCCCAGCCTCCTTTTTAGTTGCATATGGCTGTGTGACTGAGTTCTCACTGAAGGAATCTAAGCAGTTTCCATTCTGCTACTTTGGGATCAGAGCCGTAAGGCAATGAGTGTACCTCGTCCATGCTCTCTTCTCCCTTCATAAGACCCAAAACCCAAACATGGCAGTGACCCAACTTCAACTTTGCAGAAAAACAACAGAGTCCTAGTTGTTGGTGGAGCAATGACTTAGAAAGAACCAGCTATCTGACCATGAGGACCAAAATTGTCTCACTGACCTGGATGGTAAACTTTGGGATGGATATGTGAAAGAGTAATACATTTTTTTACCATTAAGCCATTTTATTGTTAGTGTCTGTATTATGGTGGCCTGTACTTACTCCAATACATAAGAAAGCATATGTTAAACTTCATTGAGTGATACCATACTCCTGTTCAGAATTCGAGCCGATCGATACTCCCACCAGCAGTGTATCACCACTCCTGTTGTTCCATCTCCTACCGATCTTAGCTGTTGTCTGAAATGTCTATTCAGATCTTCTTCCCTCTTTAATATTGGGTGGTTTTAAAAGTATGATTAAATATATAACATCAAATTTGTATGGTAACCATTTGAAGTGCACAGTTCAGTGGCATTAATTATGTTCACAATATCGTGCAACCATCACCACTGTTTCCAAAACCCATTCATTACCCCAGACAGAGACTCTACCCATTAAGAATAACTCCCCCTCTGGGGCACCTGGGTGGCTCAGTTGGTTGAGCGTCTGACTTCGGCCCAGGTCATGATCTCACGGTCTGTGGGTTTGAGCCCCGCATCGGGCTCTATCCTGACAGCTCAGAGCCTGGAGCCTGCTTCGGATTCTGTGTTTCCCTCTCTCTCTGCCCCTCCCCCGCTCATGCTCTGTCTCTCTCTGTCAAAAATAAATGAACATTAAAAAAAAAAAGTATAACTCCCCATACCTCCTTCCCAGTAAACTCTAATCCACTTGCTCTCTTCATGAATTTACCTACTCAAGGTAGGTAATCATATGAGTGGAATCATACAATATCTGTCCTTTTTGTGTGGTCTCAAACTACGGAACACTTCATAAGTGTGTGTGTCATCTTTGCACTGGTGTCGTGCCAGTGTCTACATCATCTACATCATCTCAATTTTAGTAGATGTGCTGCCAGAGCAAGCACATGGGCCCTTTTAAAAATGTTTATTTCTTTTTGGTTTAGAGAAGTTCTGTATATAAATCTGGATATGAATATTTTTTTAAATTAGATGGGTGGCAAATATTTTCTCCCAATGTGTGGCCTAACTATATTTATGGTGCTAAAAGTACCAAAGTTTTTCATTTTATGCAGTCCTTCATATATGTCTATATTTTCCTTTGTAATTTGTGCTTTTTTGTGTCCTGCTTATGAAATTCCCCTCCACCCACCCGTGTCATTAAAACATTATCCTATATTTTCTTCAAAATTATTTTGAAACTTTTGCCTTTCATATTTGTTTTTAATCCACTGGAATTGATTGTATTTGGTGTGAGAGGAGTCTAATTTTGTTTTTTCAAATTGTCTCTGCAACATTTATTGAATGGTTGATTCTTTCCCCAGTACTTGGTAGTGCTTTCTTTGACACGGTGTTTCCATAAACACATTGGTCCTAAATCCCTACATCAATTCCATATTGTTTTAATTATGCCTCCCATTCTGTTTGTCTTCAGAATAGACTTGGTTATTGCCTTTTGATTTTGAATTTGGGGTCAATTTGTCAAATTCTTCCAAAATTTTGTGGGTATTTTTCTTATATTTGTATTCAACTTATATTTAAAGTTGTAGAGAATCACCATCAGCTTTTTTACCCACAAAGATGGTGCATCTCCCCAGTAATTACATGTTCTTTCATAAAGTCTTATAATTTTTTCCATACAGGCTGTTTAAAACTTTCTTTAAATTTATTCCAAGATACTTTGGAGTTTTTGTTGCTATTAAAATGCCATAGCATTGAAAATTATCTATTTTCTGTAGATGTTTAGGAAAGCAATAGATTTTTATATACTGACTTTGTAACCAGCAAATTTGCTCATTTTTCATGTTTGGTCTACTGGTTTGTCAGTTTCTTGGTTTTCTATATAGATAATCTTAGTGTTTGTGATAAACTTACTGTTGGTTCTCTTTCTTCCTTATGGATTTCATTTCTTTTTCATGTCTAAGAGTGCTAGCTAGAACCCTAGTTCTAGCAAGTGTTGAATGGCAGCAAGGAGAGTAGGCATCCTTTCTTCTTCCTCAGCTTTAAAGGGAATACTTCTGATGTTTCATCATTAAGTGTATTATGTGCTCTGGGGTTTTGGTAGATACCATGTCTAAAGACAAGAAGGTTTCTTTCTATTCCCCCTATTAAATACTTTTTAAATTGTGACGAAGTTCTGAATTTTTATCAAATGTTTTATGTCTCTTGAGATGATTATATAGGTTTTGTCCTTTAATCAGTTAATGAGTGAATAGATTGTCTAAAATTAGACTGTTCTTTCATTTAGTTATATTTATTGTGTTGCTGATACCCTTATTGTGAATGCTGGCGTAAATATGCATTTATTTCCATCATTTTATTTTTCACTCTGTGTGTGCAATGCTCTTCTTACTTATTTTTTCTCCTCTCCTACTTTCCATTGTATTGGTTAGTCCACCACCACCACCACCCCCGTACCGCTGCTTATCTGGAAGAGGTTACCCTTAACATTTTTAAAGCATGGTTGACTTAGCAACATCTAAAACTGCCTTCAGAATGGTACCAGGGTTTTAGAAAACTAAAGTTTTTAAACTCCTGACTTAGATGCTGTTCTTATTCTGTATTTTTAGTATTATCTTGCTTTTATAAACCCCAAAGATTTACCCATATTTACCACTTCCTTTGCTCATTATTGCTTCATTCATCTTACTTTTGCTCTTCTGAGTTCATTTCTTATTTCCTTATTCCTGAACCATTTCCTTAAGTAAGTCTCAAAGATGGCACCTGGCTGCTAACCTCCTTAATGTTGCTTGAAACATCCTTGTCTTGCTTTCAGTCTTGAAAAAAATGTAGCTGGATGTAGGATTTTAGGTTACATAAAATTTTAAGTTGATAGTTATTTTCTTTCTGTACCGAACATTTTGCTGCTTGGAAGACTCATGGTCATTTCTTACTAGCATCTTGTCACTTCACTCTGATGGCTTTTAAGTTTTTGTCTTTGGTGTTCTAAAGTGCATTACAGTTTGCCTAGTCAGGGATAGGTTCTTTTTATTTTGCTCAGGACTTCCAAAATCTGTGTTTCCTGAATCTGAATAATTCATTTCCTTCACCAAGTTCTGGAAATTTATCTGCCATTTTCTTTTAATATTGCTTATCTCCTCCCGCCGCCCCCCCCCCGCCACTTCTATTATTTCCTCCTAGGTATTTGAAAAATGATAGCCTTATCTTTGCTTCTATCATATTTTCAACCCCTTTTTAAATGTTTTACATTAAGCTTCACTTTTCTCTGTTGCGTTAGAGTTAATTTTCTCAAATTTAACATGAAGTTCAGTTAACTTGTCCAGTATATAGAACCTCTTAAACCTATCCAGTTTCTAGTTTCCTTTTCTATGTGGTTCTGTCTCAAATCAATAAGTTTTTTAAATAGTGTTTTATGATTTTAAATGTTGATATTTAAGAGACTTTCTCTGGTAGTTCTACAGGAATAAGGGTCTAATCCTGTTTGTTTTGCCTGCTGAATTTTGCTCATGGTAGATTTATTCATGTGCTCTGTGATTGTGGATTGTGAGTTCATGTCTGTCAGGGCTTTATCTGTGGAAACCTTATGGGAGGTGTGTTCTTTTTTGCATTTCCTCCTGCCAATGCATTTACAATTAATTGTTTTCAATTGAGTTCTTGGCTTGGGAGATCTGAGATCAGATAGTATAAATCTGAACTCAAACTCATGTAAGTGAAGGCCTATGAGAGGAATTCTGAGGGGAGCTGCCCAGGCTGAGGGGCAAGCTTCCTTCCTCTCCTCTGTGAGAGGGACTGGAGACACTTCCCTCAGTCCACTTTTTTGGTGAAGGTGTTGCAATTTGAGGTCTCAGCTTTCTGCAGTGATCGTTGTTCCAACTTTTTGCCTTGCGTTCATTCGAAGTCTTGTTTCCAATTCATGTACATTAAAATTCAAGCCATTAGATTTCCCAGAACAGGGACTAATCCCCACCCACACTGCCATGTAAGCTCCCACATTTACCATTTGGGATTTTAGTGCTTCTTTGTTTCAAGGCCCTTGGGAATACTTCTTATGAGCTCTGTAATATATTGAAAAGAAGCTGTTTTACTGAGTTTTGCTAGCTGTGGTTAGCAAAAGTTTTGCAGGGTAACCTGTAATATTACCCTAAATTAAAATTATTCTTTTACTATGTATTTTCCCTTTGTCTTAGGCACCATATGTAATGATATTATTTTGTAGCCAACAAGTGTTTTTAATCAAGAGTCAGTTCATTCATATTTGTAATTGGAAGTGATTATGTAATTTCTAGTAAATGCTTATTATTTAAATAATAACTTCCCTTCTGTTAATTTAATATTTTTAAAATTCATTTAAAAAAAACCATCGGGGTATATTTCATTTTTATCTTCTCCAGTATTTTCAAAGGCATATATACTTCTTTTAAGTATATTTGTGCAAACTTTTAAGTATTTAAATTGTTTTTAAATGAACTTTAATTAATTTAAAGCAATTTTGGTATTTGTAAGATTCGAGCATTAAAAAAACCCCACCTCTTCTTTTTTTTTTTTATATATTTTATTTAAATCCAGGTTAGGTAACATAGTGTAATATTGGTTTCAGGAGTAGAATTTAGTGATTTATCACTGACATATAATGCCCAGTGCTCATCCCAACAAGTGCCCTCCATAATGCCCATCACCCATTTAGCCCATCCCCCCCACCCAACACCTTTCTAGCAACCCTCAGTTTGTTCTCTGTATTTAAGAGTCTCTTATGGTTTGCCTCCCTCTCTGTTTTTATGTTTTGGGTTTTTTTTTTTTTTTTTAGTTTTTTTTTTTTTTTAACGTTTATTTATTTTTGAGACAGAGAGAGACAGAGCATGAACGGGGGAGGGGCAGAGGGAGAGGGAGACACAGAATCTGAAGCAGGCTCCAGGCTCTGAACCATCAGCCCAGAGCCCGACGCGGGGCTCAAACTCACGGACCGCAAGATCGTGACCTGAGCTGACATCGGACGTTTGACCGACTGAGCCACCCAGGCGCCCCTGTTTTTATCTTATTTTTAAAAACACCTCTTCTGAATCCCACCCATGTGAACAAGGAATTTCACATAGCTGTGCTACCTCTCCTTAAATTCCTCTTCTCTTTGTTCTTAATTAATATGATCTGAGTTATTAGATTTAGGTTTTTGTAATTAGAATGTTAACAACATGTATATTCTTTATTGAGACTATTTTTGACATTTCAATTCAATTTAAAAGCAGTTTGCAAACATTTAGACTTCTATTTTAGTTGATTTTATTGCTTGTCACCAAAACTCGTCTCTGTCATTTGAATATATTTTCAAGTATATTTTTTCTAAACGGTTGCAAGCTTTCTGAGACCTGAAAATGTAACCAAAACATCTATTGCTTTCAGTCAGCTGGAAATATATTTTTTGTGTCACAAATTTTCCCTCGTAAAACTCTATAGCTCCGGTTCCATTTTCTTTTGGAATTTAGTGTTACGAAGTTAACGATTTTTATTCTACTGTAGGTAACCTATTTGTCCATGTGTGTCCTTATACAGATGTAAGGTTTCTTTAAAATCTCCATACAGTTTGAAAACATTACCTAGATGTAATTATCAGGTTTTTATTCAGCTAAGACAAGTTTTATTCTTTCATAGCTCTGCCATTACTTTCATGGCGTTTGTAGTGGTATCTCTTTTAGGAATGATTTTAGGGACTCTTTCAAGTCCCCAGTCCTTTGCAAGCATGGGCACAATTTTATATATGTTGGCTCTACATTTTCTGTTTCCTATATGTTCTGTATTCTCTTTCAATGGTTTTCCTTTTCTGTCCATTTTGTAGTTATTGTTTGAAAGATTCTGTTTGTCTTGCATATCATTCATTCATTGCTCAACAACAACACATCTGCCCTTTACTGCTACACCAAGGTGAAGTTCGATTCTGACACTGCAGTTTTGTTTCCTGAAAACCCTTCTCTCTTTCTCTTCCCATCTCTCATTCTGTTGTCTTTTCTGCTTAACCTGCTTTCTTGTAAACTTGGACCTTTTTCATGGAGTTTGTCTTCGTGCATGCCAAGAAGCTTCCTGAAAGTCTCTCTTGACTGTACAGAACATCATTTTTAAAAAGATGCTCCCCTCTGGGTCGTGGAGGTGTTGTTCTGCTCTTTGTTCTTCAGTGTTCTAATAGACCCTGGGTGTCATGATTCCTCTTACTGCTCCTTGAGAAGGAAGAGACTCATTAATTCTTGCTGTTTTTTGCTAGGCAGGATGAGTGGGTTGGCTTTGGGCCCTCCATCTCTCTCTTGCTTGATGGTTGAATCTTCTGTTTAGACCTATACTGGAGGGCCAGCCAATGTTCAATTGCTGGTTGCCAACAGGCTTCATCTAGTGTATATCTGCTCTACTGAAGTGGCATCTTTCCCCAACCACCGTCCTGATTCTCTGGTGCTCTGATCTGATGTGTCATAGGAAAAACAACATTCAGCAGGCTGCACAAATTCCATAATTATTACTGTGCCTGCTCCAGCCTCTAGACCATCCTTCACATCCTGAATACACTGTGTTTTCACCAGCCCATCTGTCTTCCCAGTTGTCTTGCTCATTTTGGGGCTCTTCCTGGGTATAAGAAGACCTTGGGGGAAGGGAGGAAGATGACCAGGGAAAACTGTTCTTTATTTGGGCGTCTGAGTCAGGTATTGGCAGAGAGGGAACTACAACATATCTTCCTATCTATTTCTTTAAAATACATCCTCCTTATAGGGGAGAACTTGGCATATGTCATGCATGTGCTTGATAGGTTGTTCTCCAACCAACTTCATCTGCCTTATAAGTATTGTCAGTTCCTTCTACATCCTGGCAATTATGTTGTCTGTCAGTGTTCATTCACCTCATTAGTGTGAGTCTTCATATTTGTCTATGTTTTCTGGGATATTTTCCTGAGAAACAAGGAAAGTCTTGTTGGAAGGCTCTAGCCAGAGGCCATTTTGTACAGAAAGTCCCACAATGCATTTTGACATCTGTTTTCCTAGGGAGACCATGAGATCCTCAAAGGGAGGGGCTGGGTCACAAACATCACTGGGTCCCTAGCACCTTGCAGGTGACTAACACAGAGTTGCTGCACAATAAATGTTGAAAGAGCACAAGAGAGAGGAAGATTTTGTTATTTGTCTATCACCCATTGTTAAAATGTTTTATATGACTCGTAAATGGTTAACCTGCTTCTCCAAAAGGAATTGATGAAAGTGGTATCTTGCAGCTTAAGAATAAAATTAAAGGTAACTTGGGTCATGGAGTGTATAACTAAAACTTTAATTTATGCAGTTAAGTAATATTTTTAAAAAGATGGGATAAGGGAGCAACTTAACATCTTCTCAGGTATAAGATAGCCATATAATCATCCTCAGGATGGTTACTGTTTGTCTACGCTTTCCACCACTAGGTAGAATGAAGAAAACAGCCTTAAATTACAATAAAAGGGATGCAGGTTAGAGGTGAGCAAGCACATTTTATAGGTTAGCTTTATAATGTGTAGAGTTATCAAGGGAAGTTATACAACTGTGTTCACCAGAAATCTCTTTCAGCCTTTTAGACAGACTCTTTAGAGTTGGGGGGTGAACTGACTGGCTGCCCCAAAACCATCTAGCCAGAAGGACTTCTGAGCTGTAGAGAAAGGGTCAAATCACCTTTGGGTTCCTGGGAATCCTTAGCTGCAGGCTTAGAGGTGAGCATCTATAGCTTTGAAGGAGTGATTTAGTGATATCAAATAGCTGGGTGATTAATCAAGAAAACAAGCGAGCATTTGACAGCAGAGAGAAAAACAAAATAGCCTAGGAGATGCTTTGGGGAAAATAGGCACCCAGGCTTGCATTCCCCAACCAATGGTGCTTTCAGGGATATTTGCAAATCACAACCCATTGCAAGAGAAAGATCAATTTGCTGCACAGCTAAATTAATATTTAACTTGCTCAAGAAAAGTCAATCCCCTGGGTTATTAGAGAAATTAACAAAAGCCCTAAACTGATGCTATTCTTATCTGAGCCATCAGCATGCTTTCAAAGTCATCAATGCTGTTTTCCTTACCCCTTCTGATCTGATGTGCCCCAACCCCACCCCAATCCAACCCTCTCTTTTAGCCCCTCTTACCTCCCCTCTGACTCTTCCTCTTCTTGCCACAGAACCCTTTCTTCAAACAAAACCTGGTATTGATGCCCCCCGCGCCCCCCCCCCCCAATACAAAAAGCTGCTGGAATAGAAGGGAGGTCGGGGCTCCATCCCCTGATCACTCCTGTACTTCCCCACCTGGAAGTCCCCTGAGATGACCTGAGAGCACAGTTTTAAACACCTGGGCAGGAACAGTGACTCCCAAGCCTCATTGTGCAGCAGAATCAACCGGGGTGGGGCCTATAAAATCATATTTGTGGGCCTACCTCATGCCTACTGACTTCAAATTCTCAGGAGTGAAGCTTGGGGAATTAGAAGACATTAAGTCAGAAACTCTTGTGTAATTGGGATCCCTGTACCTACGGTTTGCTAGGGTCTTCCCAGCGGTGACGTTTTGTAGTTGGACAGTGGTCTTCAGCCAGGTCTGGAAGAGCCACTCAGAACTGCCCAAAGAGATGTAGCAGGAGACTGTGGGTGGGAGGGACCAGCCGAGGGCCATCAAGACTGCCTGGGCAAGGAGGGATTTGGGAAGAAGTAGAGGGCAGGAAATTCTACCCACTTCGTTTCAGTTTTGCACGTAAACATCCAGCGTAGTGCTTGTTGGCAGAAGGTGTTGAGTAAACAGAAGCCGTTCCCCTCATGTCTGACTGCACCATCTCCCTTCAGCTGTTGCCTTGCCTTCTTCTCCCCCTGGCATTGCTACTGCCTCTGTCATCCTGCCCACTACACTGCATGCTCCCTCAGAGCAGGGCCTGTGTCCACTGAGTCCCCACAGTCTAGTGCAGGGCCTGCCTGGCTTCATCGCAGGTACTCAATATTTGTTGAGTAAGTGGGTGGGCGTGTGACTAGCCACGTGCCGGGAAAGGGGGACCTGGGTGTGGGGGTGTGGAGAGTGAGGGGTTCAAGCTGGCTGAGCCACCCAGGCCCAGAAGGCAGGTTTCAGGGAGCCTATAGAGAAGTCTGGACACCGCGCCAGAGTGGTTGGTCTTTCTTTAGCAGACAGTGAGGAGCCACTAGTTTTCTGTGCTGGGAAGAGATAAGATCAAGTTTGGCTTCAGGAAGATTGGTTTGGCAGCAGAGTGCAGAAAGATTAGAGGGGGAGGGGACAGAAGCTGGGCAGCTATTCAGACTCCCCAGTTGTCCTGGGGAAGGAACATGGCTGGAATTGAGACAGTCTTGTAAGCCTTGTTTGGGACAAGGGCACTGGGAGGAAGATGTGGCAGAAGTGGACGCTGCCCGACATGCCTCTCAAAAGGCTGTGATGTAGTGAAGGGGAGAAAAGAGTCTGAGCCTCATCCATCCATCCATGAGTGAGGGGAGCGATGGAGGTACATGAGCAGGTGAAGCTGCGAAGGAATTGTCCAAGGACCCAGGGAGCAGAGTTTCTAGGGACAGAACCGGTGGAGGGGATCTGCTTTGGAGAGTTGAAGAGGGAACAGTAGAAAGTGGTAAGACAGTGGTAAGAGAATGGGGACCTTGGAAAGGGAGGCAAGGGCTGCAGGACAACTGTTGGTCATCCATTGGCGGGGGCGGGGGTGCTAGGCATCCAAGAGGATGATGGGTAACTGGGGGTGGGTCATTCCCACTGTGATCACTCCAGAGATGTTGGGACACCATTGGTGGTGTATGGCAGGGCAGAGGGCAGCTGGCATGGCGTCAAGATAGATGATGATGGGATCCACCTTTCAGGTGTTGAGGCAGTGTGGGCTGGAGGGTCAGGGAGAGGCAAGAAGCCCTAGTGAGAGTGGGGGAGGAAAAGCAGGATCAGGATAGGGAGAGGAGTTTGGCTGTGACAGAGGGGGTGTGGTCCCAGCAAAGCAGAGGCCACACACACACACACACACACACACACACACACGGTGGGAAATGGACTTAGCAAAGCTTGATAAGGAGGACAGAGAGCACGGGAGGGTCACCACACCTGCTTACTGTTAATTCATTGACAACTCTGGGAAGGGCTTGATGGGGAAGAGGCAGCCACCTTTGCTGTTGTTAGGCCATCCAGCAGGCCCTCCCTGACCCTGTAGGACCAGACCATCATCAGGTCTGCGGTGGGAGTGCTGGGGTGAGGACACTTCTCCAACACAACATTACAGCCTCAAGGCAGGTCCTCAGTGTAGAACACTGGCTATGTTCAGAGACGGGAAGAGATAGGAGGAGAGGAAGAGTGGGAGCTGGGCCTGGGAGAATCACTCCTACTTCTGGTGCCCTGTCCCCTTGTTGCCCAGTCAAGTCCTTCCAACCCATGTGTGAGGTCTCACCTGCAATTAGGGTGCCTTTTTCTGTGCCCCACTTTGCAAAACCTTTTGCTGCTTCTACTTCGATCTCTGCTTTTTAAAAATTTTTTTTTTTCAACGTTTATTTATTTTTGGGACAGAGAGAGACAGAGCATGAACGGGGGAGGGACAGAGAGAGAGGGAGACACAGAATCGGAAACAGGCTCCAGGCTCTGAGCCATCAGCCCAGAGCCTGACGCGGGGCTCAAACTCACAGACCGCGAGATGGTGACCTGGCTGAAGTCGGACGCTTAACCGACTGCGCCACCCAGGCGCCCCTCGATCTCTGCTTTTTATAGCAAGCTGTGTTCACCATTGGTCTCTCCCACCTGACCTGACTTCTGGGGTCAGGCCCTCTGTGGATGCTCATAGAATACATTTAGAAGTGAAAAGTAGACAGAAACTTGTGGAGGACTAGAACAGCAGGGAGTTAGGACGCATATTCAGCGAGCTGTACACACTGGAACAGCAGTCCACAGATTCTCTGAACTAACTTCCTTCCTTCCTTCCTTCCTTCCTTCCTTCCTTCCTTCCTTCCTTCCTTCCTTCCTTCCTTCCTTCCTTCCTTCCGATATATGCCATCACCTTCACTGTTCAAGGTACTGGGTTTTCTGTAGTAACAAAACACATATGAATCCCAAGAATGGAGATCCTTTCCATTCTAATAAGGGGAGACCCACAATAAACATATTTTAAAAATTTATTTATTTATTTTGAGAGAGAGTGTGAGTGGGAGGAGGGGCAAAGAGAGAGGGAGAGAGACAATCCCAAGCAGTCTCCACACTGTTAGTGCAGAGCCCACTGTGGGGTTAGATCCCACCAACAGTGAGATAATGACCTGAGCTGAAATCAAGAGTCAGATGCCTAAGGACAGGTGCCCCTAAACATCATTGATTAGTAAAAAACAGATGTGAAATCCATTCTGTGTTAGAAGGTGAAGTGCTGTGAATAGGAAGGATAGAGTGCACCTTCCGGTTGCACTCTAAAGGGTAGCCAGGGTAAGTGTCGCTAAGATGAAATAAGAAAAAATTGATTATTTAAAGCTCACCCAATCCTGGTGTGCTATAAGGAGGGCAAAGCGCCTCAAAAGGCTCCTTGACTAGGCCTCATAAGTCTGGGGCCTTGGGAGCTGGGCAGGCGGGTGCGCTTCTCAGAGAACACCACGAGGGGGAGCCCGGACCCCTCCTAGTGCCTTCCGAGCCCTCCCGCACAGCCTTGCAAGCAAAAGTTTTTCTTAAACTAACAATGCCTGTGTAAGGAGGTGCTCGCGCCTGATTGGACGGGGGAATTTTGCAGGTTTGATTCCTTGATTGGACAGGAGGTGTTAGGGGTGGGGAGAGAGCTGATGGTGGGGGATTCCACTCCCTCCCGCGTCAGTCTGGCCGGCTCCGTCCTCTCGTAGGCTCCGCTGTAGCTCGCAATGTGACACCAGGACGCACACGCACTCGCGCGCTCTCCCCAGCTCACACTCCCTCGCCCTCTCTCTCCCATACACGCGCACGCACACACCCACCTCTCCCATAAACACACACACACACATGCACACCCACACCCACGCGCGCCCGCACCGCCCCACGCGCGTACACTCCCGCCCACGCCCACGCCGCGCTCCGGGGAGTCCGGTCCCAGCTAGAGCGCGAAAGGATACGGAGAAGCCACCGGCGGGGAGTGCAGCGGCGCCCCGGGACGCGGCGCCCTCCCCGCGCGGCCGCCTTGGCTTGGGCTCGGCCTGGGGGCCGCCGGCCGGCGATGGCCCCGGATTGCCTGCTGCTGCTCCTCCTGGCATCCGCAGTGGCCGCTATGGAAGGTAACGTAGCCTCCGCGGAGCAAGTTGGCGGCTGGCGGCTGTATCCCCGGGGCTGGTCTGGATGCTTTGCGCCGCCAGCCTCCCGCGCCCGGAGGGCACGGCTGCTGGGGAGCCCCGGCCGCAACCGAGCTCGAGGCTGGGGCGGCACCCCTGGCGCGCCCCCGGCTGGCTCTCGGCGCCAGCAGCTGGTTCGCGAAGCCCCTGGCTACCGCGCCCCGGCGCTTCTGGGCAGCTCGGGTCTCTCAGAGCTCCGGCTCGGCTCGGGGAGCGTGGAGCCCGCTGCATTGCGGTGCAGGCTCCTTAGCTCCGGGGGTGCCCGGTACTGGGGACGAAGGGACGGCTCCGGCCATCCGGTCCCTGGAGTGCGAGCGCCTGTCGGTTCCCTTCCTGTCCCGGCCACGGATGCGCTTAGGTGGCCGTGCGCCACCTCTCCTTTACCTCTGCTCGGGCTCGGGGACTCTGGGCTCGGCGGGCTAGCTCTGAGCGCGGGGACCAGAGCTCTACCCCGGTGCCCCGAAAGTGGCCGCTGGAGGAGAGGGACTGAGTTCATTGGCCGTACCCTCGGGGGACAGTCTGGTGGTCCCGGAGCCCGCGGGAGCTGCATCTTTCCTGGGTCAAGTCGGGGCGAGGCGGACACCTTTGTCGCCTCTTGAGCCTGGGAACGGGGGTGCTGTGGGTGGGTTGTAGGTCCTGCCGAAACTCGCCCAGCATCATCTTCGCCTCGGAGGGGAGACTCGCCGGCCGGGAGGCAGCGACACTCCCCCTGCTACTTCAGCCTTGGCTGCTCTTTGGGCTGTGGCCGGGCAAGCGCGCCCCGCGGGCACAGCGCCTGGCGCAGCAGGGAGCACCCGCGCTCGGCGGCGCCCGCGAATCCCTGTGGGAAATCCCTGCCTTGCTCCCCGCCCCCCGCCCCTCCCCCGCCCCTGGTCCCAGCCGCTGAGCGCGGGCCGCAGCCCCTCCTGGGAACGCGGCTCGGCCCCCGAGCCGAGCGGAGTTGCTGGGGGGAAACCACTGTCGGGGTGGTGCGCCGCCACGGCCGGGCTCGCAGCCTCGTTTCCCGGTGGCCGGCGGGTTGAAACTCCTCGGAGGGACTCTGCGCGGGAATCACGCGCAGCGTTCTGAACTGGTGGCTCGCTGGGCTGGTCTGTCCGGTCCCTCGCAAGCTGTTACCGGTTGCCCAGCGGAAACGCCCCCACCCCAGACACCGTGGTCCAGCGCTCCTGACACCTCCGGAAAGCGCTGCCCTTCTTGGAGCGGAGCTGGGGCATTCGGGGCCCCAGGGCGGGGCTGATTCCTTCCCCGCGTGGGGAAGACCACGGTGTGCCGCATTCGTTCTGGTGGCGGCGCGGGGGTGCGACGATGAATGCCTAGAAAGCTCTCAATTGCTTTTCTGAAGATGGTTTTTTGTCTGCCTCCCGCTGCCCTTCCCGGCTCCTGGTCTTTGTGCGGAGGGGATGCATTTTGGGACGTGCGGGGACTAGAGCTGTGTGGAGCGCGGGCGACACCCCGGAGCAGGGATGCTTGGGTTTGACTGACGGAGAGGCAAAGGCGGGAGCAGTTGAAATAGGACAGGCGCAGCGTTTCACACTTCCAAACCGGTCAGGACAACCTGGGTGAGCGAGCGTAAACAACGAGCTAGGCGAGGCTGGACTTTGTAGCGTCCAACATCCTAGCGTCTTCGCGCCCGCCAGAGGGTCAGAGGCTGAGCCTCGGAGAGCAGAGGGGTGCCCACTTTGGGAGCCTGGTCTTGGCACTGGGTCTCCATCGATGAAAGGAGGGCATGCAAGCGAGCAAAATTGTTCGAAGAGCAAGTGCGTGGGAACCCACGTCTGGATGCTCGCAGTTTCCTCCCTAGACCCCTTCTTGGCTCCCGGTCGGCTGCTGGGCTGGAGCTGCCCGAGGGAGAGTGCCCTTGTACGGGTGGCGCCCAGCCCTGTATATGCGCCCTGTCACTAGGTGTCCTGGAGTGGCTCCTGTTGTGGGAGTTGTGTTTCTTCTCGGCACAGCCCCAGCAACTTTGCCAGCAGCCTGGCAAGAAGAGCCTGGCTTTCTAAGCTGAAAATCTCTCCAGAAAGGGTTAAAAGAAACACCACATTCAGCAGAATATTAAAGCAGCCCCATCGTCCCTGCTCAGTGCGCAGGGATAGTACACACCATTCACTCCTATCTCTCCTCCAGCGAACACAGACAGGTTCATTTTCTCCTCTTCACACGCAGAGCCGCCTTCCTGCCTGCCTGGCTGGGCTGGGGCCAGCGTCATTGGGTTTGTGATGAGTGAGAGATAATTATCAGAAAAGTGGATCAATGAGTTGCCTACACAGACAGCAGATCCCTCCCAAACTCTGCTGTATCTAGGGGTGCCTCTCTTTGCTGGTTTGGCCCCTTAACCTGTCTTTTTTCCCTTAGTGGGGCTCTGGTGAAATTGCACTGGGGCAAGCAGCTCCAAAACCAGGCAGGTCCTTAGTCCAGGCCAGGGCAGGAACAAAGGGATAGTGGCAGCCATGGGCCAGTTGGGGACACTTGGCCAGACAGGCAGGCCCCTATGAGATTCTCTGCCTGGGAGGAAGGAAGGGGCTGGTTGACATGAGGTGTGGGAAATCCACACTGAAAGAGAGCACCCCTCCCTTCCCTCCCCTTCCCCATTTCCATTGGCTCTGCTTTGTGGGGAGAGAGATGGCATTGTGGGGGGCGGGGAGGAGGCTGCCTGGGGCTTTTAAAGTCTATTTTCAGAGGAGAACAGGGCAGCCTGGGAGTCAGGGATGCTGAAATCCTCTGGCTTTCCAGACACAGAACCGGCCTCTTAGTCTCCAAACACTTGCCTCTTCAAGCTTAAGTCCTTTCACACTGTGTCTGGGGCTTGTTGAGAATGGGCTGCTGGTGTCTACAAGGGAAGACAACCACCTGCCTTCTCTGAGCTGCCCTTTGGCCTGTGCAAAACAGGGTCTGGAGACCTGGCCTTCTTTCGGGCTGTTTCTGCAGCAGTAGGACGTGTTGGGCTGGCAGCAGACGCCCACCCTCAGAGTGGACTAAACATGTTGGCCTTTCTGGGAGGCAGCCATCTGGCATCACTGAAAGCTCATAGCGTCTTCCCAGCCCCACCCCTGGCATCCATGAATGACCATATACCTGCAGGTGGCCTCACTGTTTGGACAATGGCTGACCAGAGCTCTCCCAGGAGATCTGCTTTTAGGTGTGGCCTGCAGTGAAGTCCTGGGCTTGCTGTCCTTGAACATACACATGTGTTTGATTTGGTGGTAGATTTCTCAGGGCCTGACAAATAGTGGGTTTTCAGTAGGGGCTGTTGATGCATGAATACACAGCTGAGTTACTGTGCTCCTTTGTGGAGCACACCTTAAAATACAAAGGCACCGAGTTACACCATATGCACTTAAATCTCCATTACAAGTTTATGGGGGAAAAACCCCCATCCTCAGCCCCTGTGTCTACAACAGGCCACCAGACTAGGCACTGATTGGCTCTTTCTGCATTTTATGTTACTATTTCTTTGCTGTGTGTGCATCTGTTTTGGGTATCTGTGAGTGTACATGAGTCTACAAGCAGTAGCAGGCGCCAAAGATTTAAAAAAATGTCTGGGAGAGACAAGTAAATTTGAGGAAATTCTATTAGGTGATTTTATTTTCTATGCATTGTGAAAAGGTGGCTATTACTCAGTGTTTGTGGAGGGACCCCCTCAAGCCAGTGAGTGGAATGCTGGTGAGGCAGGGCAACGCAGCTCTGGGTAATTGCTTGAGAAAATTCTTGGCAGTGTAAACAGCTGCAGAGATTGGACCCAGCCCCAGCTTGAACCTTCTGGGTTGACAGAGCAGAATTGTCACCGGTGATGCCCAGGGACATGAGGAAGGCCTGCTGGGCCACATAGTATCCTGCTCCAGCCCCTCCTGCCATTTGTTGATCTGTATAAAACCAGACCTAGATCCCAGAAGCCCTATCCTGGCCCCTCACAAGTATGGATCCTGATTACCAACATGTGCTTTGGGAAAGGCCCGTGAGGCAGAGATAGGATACAGCATCCTGTACAATTGTGCCCATCCAGAAGTAATCGTTGATAAAACAGATTAGACTGAAGAAGGGTGGTGTCAAGGTGTGCATGACAGCTCCATGACCCCTTCTTCTGGATCTAGTGTGTGGGCCCACCCCCACCCCATTCACTAGAAGCTACCTCTTCTCTAGTTGGTTGACTGAATTTCAGGAACTTGGGGTAGTGGAGGAGGTGTAGGGTCAGGAATGGGGTCTGACCACGGGATGGGGCTGAGATCTACACAAAGTGGAGACAGATGGCTGGATTGTGAAGGCAGGTTTTTCATCTTCCAACTCTGTGGCTGGGGAAAATCACCTAGTCCCCCGGGCCAAGTGTCTTTCTCTGTACAGTGGGTCATGAAGCTCACCTCTTCCAACCTTAGAAGTTGGGCAAGTTATATATGTTATGAGGATACACCTGTACTAGTTCAAAACATGAGATGCTGTTAAAGTCAAAGATATATTTTTGTTATTGAATCAAAACAGTCATCTGTAACTATTCTATAAGAGTTCTTAATACCACTCATTCAGGAGCATAAGTCTTTGGCAGTGTGAGCCAAGGGTTAAAGCAATTTTAAAAGCCAGAAGAGCAGAGTATCATCTTGGGCAGTGGTTCTCAGGCTTCAGGAATCTTCATGGCACCTAGGCAGTTTGTTGTAGGCTCATGGGCTCTAACCCCCAAAGTTCAGCAGGTCTGGATGGAAATCTGTTTCTGGCCTCCCTGTAAAGATCCTGATGTAGCGCTTCCTGGAAACACTGCCCAAGGGGAGGTTCTCAATGAGGCTGCAGCCAGAAATCATGGGCAGTCTTGCTCCCCTTTGTACTTACTGAGTCAGAATGGCCTGGAAATCTGTATTTTTAACAAAGGGCTCCAGTGATTCAGATGCAGGCCACCTGGCACCAGTATATTTGGGAGCTGCTGGTAATAGCCAGCACTTAACATAGGTGTTGTTCTAGGTACTTTACATAAGTCAATTCATTTAATCTGTACAACGTCTGTATCAGTTAGGTATTGTTATCAACCCTACTCTCCCATTTTTCAGGTTAGAAGACTGAAATACAGAGTAGAGAAGTCATTTGATAAGGTCACATAGCTAGTTAAGTGTCAGTGCACTTGAACCCAGGTGGTCAGATTCTGGAATCTGTGTTCTTAACCATCCGCCTTACCTCACCACTTTTGTAGGCTTTGCGTGAAGAAAGGTTCAGATTGGCCTGAATCCACAGGCTGAAAGAATTCTGATGCTAACTCGGCCATTGAGTACTTCATTGATTGCTGGGCACTCCATGCTTCCATGGTCATGGGAGAAGGGATGAGTGAAGTGTTCAGATAACCCCAACACTTCAGCTTGAACACCAGTCTCCGTATAGCTCCCTTCCTGCCCCTTCTTCCCACCTCCCACCCTACACACCTACACACACACACACACACACACACACACACACACACACACACACTGCTGGAGACCTGTACCACAGCATGGCTTATGGTCAGGAATCTAGTGGAAGGACTGGAGTATCTTTCCTCCTCTCCTCTCCCTGCCCTGGCCAGCTTCCCAAAGAAGAAATGATTACTGGCAAGTGTCCTCAAAGGGGATGGGCGTGAGCACCCTGTGCATTCTGGGAGTAGTGGAGGTGGCACATGGGACCCTTACCTGTCTCCACCTGATAGCCTAGAGCACATCCGTCCACCTGGATTTCAGGAGTTTGCATTCCTTGGAAGAGCTCCCTTTATGTCTCCCTCTTCTGCACTAGCCACTTAAGCAACCTGAATATTTCTGTTAGATTTCCATGTCTCCAAAGGTGGTGGAGAAACAGAGCATTGGATGCCTGCCCTTCTGAGGAAATTACTATAGTAATAAAGTAACGCCCTGGGAAAGATTTCATATTTAAAAGCAAAATAGTACATGAGAAATTCCTCAGCTCCTTTTGTGGATTCCATTTCAATTTCAGCAACAGTTGGGGCTCTCGGTCAGAGTGTGTTTGTGCTTGGAGAGGGGGCATTGACTGGCCAAGTCAGGGCCACCTGCTCCATCAAAGACCCCTGACACCTGACGTCTGAGCTGCCTCGCTGGCTTTAGTGGATCACTCCTCTGGGGATTAGAGAAATGGGAACACACTTTCCAGGGAGGCCTGGAGGATGGGGAGTTGGCTCTTTGCTAACGGAAAACTGCTTTCCACCTGGCCTAACACACAGGGAGCAACCAGATGCATCTTTAGCTCTCTCCCTCCCTGTGCCTCAGTTTTCTCATTGCTGAATCAGACTAGAGGAGAGGTTGTTAGGGTGGAGAAGGTTAGCGGGGGTTTGGAGTGGGGGCAAACCCCAGGGTAGAAGCAGTGTAGAAGTAGGAGGTGGACAATTATAGGATGGTCTGGGGCGGTGGGGCATGGTGACCCCCTGGCTAATTGTGGGCGGGGTGTGGCTCCTCACAGACTGGCGGGATTTCTGCGGGGGCAGCTCAGGACCCAATTTTGGGGCACCAGAGATGAGTGAGGGGGAGCGTGGCTGGCATCAAGAAAGGCCTTAGCCTAGTGCCTCCCTCAAGTTCCCTGCTCTAGGGACCTCCCACTGGCCAGCAGCAGGCCCAGTCTGTGTACCTACACACAGCGGGCCCTGGAGCCACGGTCCCTGCTGGCCACATGTGGTATCACCTGCTGGGTGTCTCTCAGTGCAACTGGCTTGTAAGTTTGCCTCCAACTTAGTGAATGAGAAGGTTTCATTTCCACAGCCTAGAAAAGGCATCTTGCTCACCTGCTCACTCACTCCCCAGCCAGCACGGAGCATTCCTCAGCTCTGTGACAGAATGAGCAGAGCTGAAGATGTGGGAGCCCTTCACCATACTATAAGACCCTGCTGACCAGTGGGGCTTCAGGCCAATCTGTTTGCTAAAGAGGAAAGAGGATAAGAAGAAGGACCTGTTTCCCCCTCTGTCACCTGTAGCCATGTTCTGGTCAGTTGAAATCCCAGCAGCACAGACAATGCCATTAGTAGCTGCTTAAGGAGGCTGCACTGTCCCCTCATGGAAGTTTCCCCTAGAGTTCTTGGTAGCAGAGCTGGGCCAATATGGACACGTACAGGAAATTTCTTGAGAATTACCAGGACTCATTTCTGCTTGCAAATTGCACCTGAGGCCCTGATCTCTCCTCTCTCCCCTTCGGCTTCCTGGCAGCAAGTGAAAAAAATGACTGATTTGAATTTAACCTCCTTACACTGCTTCTCCATCTCCCAGTGGAGGTGATAATGAGCAGAGAAATGGGCAGAGGCAGGTGACCAGGAGGGGAGGGGGCAAGTGAGGGGAGCAGGGGTCCCAGGCTGTTGCCTAACATTAGTCTCTGAGGTGTCTTGGGGCTGTGTAAGCTCCAGAGAGTCAAGACAAGGGGTGGGACTTAGAAGAAACTTTCCAGAAATCCTATACCCTAGTGGCACTAGAACCAGAACTGAACTAAGTTCTCATCTGCCTATCGAGCATTTACCACATGCTGGACCCTATGTATATCTTGATCCCCATACGCTTAATATTGAAGCATTCATTCTCCCATTTTATAGGTGAGGAAGCTGAGGCTCTGAGAGTTTAAGTTACTGACTCAAGAACTAAGATTCAGACACAAGTTTTGACAGGTTTGACAACTCCCCAGGCCTCTGCTTCCCAGTTCAGCACCTTTTCCATTAACGTTACTTATTCATAAATTAAATTAGGGCACATCTATTAAGCACCAGCTGTTTACTGTCCTGCCAAGTGCTGTCAAAGGTACCAGACAGTGCCATGGGTCTCCACATTTAGGTCCTTTGGCCAGGCTCTCCTTTTGCTCTCTGGAACTGCCCCACCTGTGCCCCAAACTTGAAGAAAACCTTTTTGTATTTTCCTACATGTACTTTGCCTTTCCCGTGTGCTCCCCAGCAGTTAGATCCCCACTGTGGCATTATTGGTTTTCTTTTTGCTGGATGTCCATCTGGCTCTTGTCTCTGATGAGCTGTTTTGCTTAGGTGATTGCAGTTTGACATCTGTGCCTGGCTCTTAGTGGTGGGAGTTGGAGGACCGTGGGGAGCGGGGTCACTGTGGGTCTCCTGGAGCTCCGTCCACAGGCCCACCTTCTAGGGGAAGGGAGAGCTGTGGGTGCTTACCTTTGGAGACCCCACCCCCCGAGGTTCTGTCCTGTGGGCCCTGTCCTGCCTGGGGCTGTGTTGCTTCTTGAGTTCTGGCTGTTCCTACCCACCTTGCCAGATGTGGACACCATGACATCAGAGGAGGATGTTGGGATTTAGCATTAGCTTTGAGCATGGAGGGATGTGTGGGAGGATTGGGAGGAGAGCACCTCAGTGTCCTAGTCTCACTGGACAGTGGTCCCCCTGGAGGCTGTGATTGTGGAAAGGGCTGAACAGGAGCACCAGGAATAATTGCAGGCAGCCCCATTGACAGTGTAGGCTGAGAAAATGCCTTATCTGCGAGAGGCAGCTGGGCCTTGCAGTTAATTATTCTGTTGTTTTCCTCTCGCTGTTTTTCCAGCACATCAAGGTAGGACCTTTGCCCTTGGCTTTCTCATTGAGGTTAAGGCTGGAACTGGGTGGTAAGCTTGGAGGAGGGGAGAAGGAGAGAGGAGGAGCCTCACTGGGGAAAGGTGGAACGGGAGCCATCCCGGGATGCTTTCAACCCCTTAGGCAATGCGTCCAAATGGTCTGGGTGGAGGAGCACAGGCTATAACTTTTGGGGCAGGGAAGAGGGTTTCAATAGCACCAGAAAATCCACTGAGTTTTGGCGGATGCCCAGGGGCATGTGTTGGGCACAGGTCAGACCATATTTTGGCTATCAGACCATAGATTGATATTTCGGTTTACCTTGGCCACTACCTGTGAGTCTCTTCCAGCATCTTCATGACGAGTGGAAGACACTTCACAGTCTAGGTCCTCCTTTTATCCTCTCCTCCTGGCCAGCCGCATCTCCTGCTGCTTCCTTCCCCCCTGCTCCACACAGCACACATGCACACACACTCCACAGGTACACACACCCTGAGCAACATCCCTATTTCTTTTTTCCCATCTGTGCAGAGGCCAAACTGAGCCTTCTGTTGCTGTGTGCCTCTGGGTCTGCACCTGCTCACTCTGCCTTTGTTATATTTTTCACTGATCTTTGCCTAGCTAACCCTAACTTATTCTTTAGAATTCACAACAGTGGTCACCTTCTCTTGGAAACCTTCCTCTGAGCCCCAGTCTGGATTAGGTGGTCTGCTGGTCTCTACCACAGCTGCCTCTGCCTCCCTCTTGGGGAGCACATTCCCCACTGGTCTATACTTGGATGTTGCTTTTGCTGGATACCCCATAGTGCTGTGAGCCTCTGAAGGGTAGGGCTCTATCTTAATTGTCATGATATTCCCAGCATGTGGCACATAGGTAGGTAGAATCAACAAGTGTGTGTTGTGTAAAAACCTGAAATCATGTCACATGTGGTAGTTTAAAACATCTCTGCAAAGTTTTAGATGCCCTTCTTGTCAAAATATGAAGCCCGTTCCTCTCCTCTTAAATATGGGTTGGCCGTCTTACTCCATCTAATGAATAGAACATGGCAGAAGTGATCCTGCATAATGTTGGAGGTGAGATCATTGAGGATTCCAGCCTCTGCCCTGCTGTCTCTCTCCTGGCTTGCTTGCCTTTGTGACCCAGCCACCATATTGTGAGGGAGCCCAAGCCACATGGAGCGGCCATGTGTAGCCCCAGCCCCAATCCCAGCTCACTGCCAGCATCAAATGCCAGACAATGGAGTGAGGGGGTTTCAGATGGTTGTAGCCCCCATCCTTCCAGCCATCCCTGCTGGCTCCCAGTGGGAAGAGACAGGCTTTCCTCACTGAGCCCTGTCCAAATCATAGATTTGTGAACAAAACAGATGTTGTCACTGTTGAAAACTATCAAATTTGGGGTTGGTATGGTATGCAGCAATTGATGACCAAAATATCCTAGGAGAAGTAGTAGAAGAAAAATTGTTTAGAGAAGACCAGAGGGAAACTGGGGAGGGGGAAGAGATATGTTACCTCATTCATTCAACATCTACCACATATTTGTTAGCCTACTATGTGCTAGGCAGTATGCACAAAACAGGAAATGTTCCAGCTCTTGGGAGCATCCTGGTGGGGAGGACAGACAGTCATTAAGATAACAAATAATATAGAATCTAATTTTAGGAAAATGCCATAAAAGGATAAACAGGGGAATGTAATTGAAAGTGATGAGGGCAGGCTTGGACAACTTGAAACGGGGGAGAGGCTGGGGAAGGAAAGGCATCTCTCTGTGAGTATGTGAAGGCTGGTCTTGCCAAACAGGCTTAGCTTTACTCTACATGCATGATAGATTTTGGCTTGATTATGAAGTTCTTTCCAGCAAAGCTGAACCAAGATGGAATAGGCTGCCATGAGGGGTGATAGAGCCCCATCCCAGGATATCCAAGTGAGGGCTAAGCCACTTCCAGATTAGAAAGCCCAAATTCTATAAGAGGGAAGGAAATGGGGGGTGGGAACAAAGAGACAGAACTGACACCTTTGCTTAGGAGCCATCAGTTTCATGAATACTCATGCAGAACACATTTATTGGGCATCTGCATGAGAAACATTGTGCTTGACACTGAAAATATGAAGTAAAGAAGACATAGCCTTTCCTTCAAGAAGCCACCTATTAACAGACTGGTGGAGGAGACAGAACCATGCAGACTACAGGCTGTAACAGGACATATGATGGAGTCTGATAGATGGGGTATAACATTTACACATTAGCTGCTAGGAGAAACCAGATGAGAGGGTCATATTTCTAGTGGAAAGGATTTGAGGAAGGAGTGTGTATATGTGTGTGGGCATGTGTATGCGTGTGTGTGTGTGTGTGTGTGTGTGTGTATATGTGTGTATGTATGTGTAAGAGAGGGAGACCATATAGAGATACAGGGTGAAGCTCCATAGAGGTAGGGTAGAAGTTTGTCACATAGAGGTAGGAGTGGTTAGGAATGAGAAACCAAGACTGATAGTTATTCTTACTCTCTGTGTCATGAGGGTAGACATCCAGAGCTCTTCATCAAGAGCTTTGCCTGTTTTATTAGCCAGATCTCTGGCTGTAGAGACACATGTTCAACTCAAGCTGAAGGAAAGCAAAGGGTAGGGGTGATTATTGGCAATTGTTATTAGTGGACAGTTTGGGACTTAGGTTGTGATTATACCTAGGGGCACCAGGGCTGTCGCAGACTCAGTCTCCTTTTTCTCATACCTTAGCTCTGTGTCTGTGTCAGGAAGGGTCCTAACAGAAAACAGACTGCTCTCTTAAAAGGGTTATTTGAGGAGAGTTTAGTGAAGAGACTCTTTACAGAGTTACGAATAGGGTTAAGGGAATCACTAAGGATGGAGACGCAGCCAGAGGCTGGCAACAGTGGGAGGCCATGACTCCCCATAGCCAGTGGGACAAGGGAAGGGAATGATGCTTGGGGGCCTGGAAAGAGCTATAGCATGGGAGAGGGCTCGCTGACAGGGGCTGTAGACATAGAGGAATGAAGCTGCTGCCCAAACCATGC
This sequence comes from Panthera tigris, assembly GCF_018350195.1. NCBI lineage: Eukaryota > Metazoa > Chordata > Mammalia > Carnivora > Felidae > Panthera > Panthera tigris. The sequence continues at coordinate 126,988,909 of NC_056668.1, read as the reverse complement.
AGGGCAGAGATGGGGCATTGTATTCCCTGAACTTGTTCACCTCTACTTTTTCTCTTCCTGCCAATATCTCCCATTGGATGAACTCAACAAGAAGGCATGGGGTATGGAAGCCTGGTTCAGAAAGGTCAGTCTCCTGAGGCTCAGAAGAGGGCAAAGAAAGGTGGAGAATGGATCTGAAGAGACAATGAACAGAGTCATTTAGGTTGACTCCATCCTCAGACAGACCTTCTTGCTATGGTCATGTGGCTACTGGCAGCTCAAGCTCACATCCTCTTGAAACTTCAACAGAAAGATAATGGCTCACCCCCAGTAGCTGGCCTTCCTTGGATCCTAAGCCTCTCTTGTGAATCAGGCTGTCATGAGGATGATGGAATGCACTCATTGGCCAGGCTTGGGCACACAGCTACCTATCTCTGGAGCTGGAGGGAGGTGCATGGCCTGTAATGAGGGCTTGGCCACCACAAAAAGTCAGGGTGCCATTACCAGATGCAGGAGTGGGTGCTGGACAGTATACCACATTTGCTGCATAACTGATTCATGGAACATAATAGAGAACTAGTGTGTGCAGTAAAGGAAAGGACCCAGAGTGCGGGTAGAGAAGGGGCAGATAGAGGGGGTTGTGTCTGTGAGGGTCCTGGTGGAAGATATGGGAAAAGCTGGGGAAACTGAAGGTGATAGAGAAAAGTAAAAACCCAGGAAGGGAAAAGCTGGAGGTGGCTGGGCAAACAGCTTCTTTCTTGATGAGGATGTTCCCTGTCTTCCTAAGCATCATGATCAAACTCAAAGTAATGAACAGGCAGACAGCAAGGGTGTTTGGCTAGAGGCAAAGTGATTTTAAGACAAGGGTATCTCAAAGCAGACTCTAAAGGAGGAGGGCTCTTTTTTGGGGAAAGATGAAAACACAGTGCATGAGGGGCCATACCTCTTACTGTAGCTCTCCAGGTTGTGACATAGCTATGAGAACATCTTAACCTAATTGTTGCATGTAAATTGGATACCCAGTGGAGAGCAAGAACGAAAGAAATGCGAACTCATAGGAACAATGAGATGGCTCAATTCCTTTCAGTTCTCAGCATTATCTTATCAATCATGGCTTAGCCTTACCTGGAATTTCTGTTTTGCATCAATAGAATATGTATCCACAGTTTTCTGTGTACATTTTGTGTCAAGGCTTTAAGACTTGTATAACGATGGTAGACCTTCAGAGTCCTTTGCAGACTCCTTCCTTCATACTTCAGATATCTCTTCCTCTCTTGAGGAATCTGCTTAGAATACATCAGAGGAGGACTCCATTTGCCCTTCCAAGTTCCCTGCTCTTGGCTCCAACTTTCCTCTACTCCCAGCCAAGCAGAAAAAGAACAGTTAAATTTTTTTTTTTTTTTACACAGTAGCACAATGCTGCTGCTCTGCATGAAAACCCATGGTTTTCTTTTTCCAATCAGAAGAAAGTAATTTTCCTTTCACTCACCTGACTAACTTGTTCAAAGCGTCCCCTCCCCACCCTTTTCGGATATCTTGCTGCTAAGTATTTGCCAATTCATTTGCATCTCAATGGTTCCTTAGCAACTATCATACCCTCAGGATTAGGTACAAAGCTGCTCTCTGACACAGACTGCCAGGGCTACATTGCCCTCTTTTATGGTGCCTGAGTTACCAAACCAATCCCTACCCAGACACAAAACAGGTTTACTCACAACATCACATGGGTTCTGAATTACAATGCAGTGCCTCCTTACCTTATCTGAGCATGCAGACTTCCAAGTGACCCTTGCACCGAAATGCCCCCCAGTAACCTTGTAGCTCCTGAAAACTGTCCTCTGATAACATGTCTTCAGAGAGAGAATCCCAGATCTCCACATTGGAGGAGAGTCCTGTCTTCTGACAGGCCGTGAATTAGGTCCTTTTTACAGATCTGGCGGCTGAGGTTCAGGGAAGTGAAATGACCGCCCCAAGGAGGGGCAGGCACCTGGAAGGCAGCAGGGCCAGATGAGAGCTCAGGGCACCTCTGCTTCCTGGTCCACTGTCAACGTGCTGCAAAGAGAGACTCCCGTTTGCTGCCTATTGTGAGCTTTCCGAATAAATTTAAAGAAAAAAAAATTTTTTTTTAAGCATAGATATGTGACTCTATTCAACTGCAGTTCTAGCAAATTTCACTTCTCACCGAACTAGAGAGTAATTGCCCACGTGAATAGGCCAAGTGTGTGTGTATCCCCTAGTTTCTCTAGTCCTGGCAGTTGATATTCTTTCTATTCTTGGGCTTGTAGCTGAGGGCAGTATGGGTGGGGTGCGGGAGAGCCCAGAGTGCGTGTGTCTCTGCGTGTGTCTCTGTGTGTGTCTGTGTGTGTATTTATTCAGACGATGTAGACAGACAGTGGCACTGGACCATGTAGCAAATTAGAGTATTCCACCCTGAGGAGGTGGTGCTGTTTCTGTAACAGCACCAGGCATCCACCACCAGGGCTCACTGGCATGGAACAGCCTGGCAAGTGGAAGGCACTATTCAGAAAAGGACAATGAGAACAGAGCTCATTGTACGGTAGGGCTGACCTTTGCGACTCCCACTTCACGTTGTTATTAAATATCGGGAAGAGACTGAAAGAACAATTATAGTATTGTCATAATGTATAAGCGTAGAAAGCAAGCCATTCCCAAGGAGGCTCTGGCTCGGCTGAGCTTGACAAAAGCAGGGGACTCAGCTCCAGTGCTTATTTTCTTCTCATCTGGAAGTTGTCTCTATTATTGAACACAGCAGAAAACCATGAACGTGCCGTGTGCAGTTCTGCCATCACGGGCTCCAGAAAGCTAAGGGAGGAAGGGGGTGGAGGTGCTTGGATTTCTGCTCATGTCCCTGTCGACCTCAGTGGTAGAGTTTTGGCTGCAGCTGTCTTGATGTCTTGATGGCCTGGGCTTAGCGGGGTGCTGGCTCCAGGGGTCCTGGGGAGAGTTTGCTGAGTTGAGCTGGCTTCAGGGCTTTCATGGGACAGTGGGTGACTGGCTTTCCCCTGTAGAGAAGGATCATCACAGGAGCTCCTGTGGCCACTCCCTCCTGCACACCCTCCCAGCTACTAGGCCACCTAACCATGCTGATGACCGGGGCTCACCGCATTGGTAATCTTAGCAGGTGGGATTTCCACACCGGGCCTTGGCATTGCCCTCTGGCGTCACACTCTCCCATGGAGAGCCGCATCAAGACCAGTGTCTCTCAGCCTCATTCTCATCCTTGCTGCTCTAAGGAGTCTTTAAAGACCTTTTCTTCCTAAGCACGCCATACCCCATGAAATGTTAATACCACAGATACACTGTACGTGTGTTTATATGTTGGGGCCCTTTGAAGGACCACAAACCATTGTAATATCTAAGTGTTTTTGTTCCCCAGTGTCCCCCAAGAAGCAGTTTTCGCCCCTGTTCAGAATACATAACCAAAACGAAATAAACCTGGCAGCAAAGTAGCCAGCCCTCAGCTGAGTTAGAGCACTGCTTCGCACCATCTGTTTTTCCGTATAACTTTTACCAAGGGTGGCACTGACACATTGGGAAGAATATTCCCCTTGGCTGATCCAGAAGGTCCCCTGCTGGCTGTTATTAGCCTTTAATTCTTGGGTCCTGGGGCACAAGGGTAATCAGTAGGTGTGGAAGTATTTCAGTATTTTAACAAGCATGCCTTTGCCAGGCTGTACTTTCTGGACATCAGCCCTGAGTATACCAGTTTTGAAAATAGTTTCTTGAGTCTGTCTGGGTCCATTTTTTAGTGTTAATTTTAATTAAATTTTTTTTCACTTACATTCCAGTTAGTTACCATACAGTGTAATATTAGTTTCAGGTGTACAGTTAGTGATTCAACACTTACATACAACACCCAGTGCTCATCACGAGTGCACTCCTTAATCCCCATCTAGGTCCATTTTTTAAAATAAATATATTTTTGGAATTTGAGAAACTTAACAGAAGACAATGGGGGAATGGAAAGGGAAAAATAGTTATAAACGGAGGTAGGCAAACCATAAGAGACCCTTAACTACAGAGAACAAACTGAGGGTTGATGGGGGGTGGAGGAGAGGGGAAAATGGGTGATGGGCATTGAGGAGGGCACTTGTTGGGATGAGCACTGGGTGTTGTATGGAAGCAATGAATCATGGGAATCTATTCCCGAAGCCAAGAGCACACTGTATACACTGTATAGCTAACTTGACAATAAATTATATTAAAATAAACAAATAAATAAATTTTCTTGAGGTATAATTTACATACAATAAGATTCACCAATTTTAACTGTAGAATCCCTTGAGACTTGACAAATGAATGTGGTTGTTAGCCACCACACAAACACAACACGGAACATTTTCACTACCCTCATGTCCCTTCTCTGTTATTCCGTTCCCTCTGCCCTTGGCCGCTGGCATCCACTGAGCTGATTTCTGGCTCTCTATTTTGCCTTTTCCAGAAGTTCACATAAACAGAATCGTAGCATATATTTGGCTTCTTTCACGTAACGTAATGCGTTTGAGATCCTCCATGTTGTTGTGCGTATTGCTGGTTCCTTCCTTTTTATTGCTGAATACTGTCCCATCGCATAGATAAATCATGGTTGGTTTGTCCATTCAATAGATGATGGGTGTTTTTTTTTTTCTTCCTAGTTTCTAGTTTTGGGGCTTTTATGAATAAAGCTACTGTGAGTACATGTCTTCCTGTGGACACAAAATGAAAAATAGGTTTGCATTTCTCTTGGGTAAGTGCCTAAGAGTGGAATTGCTGGATAATATGGTAAGCGTAAGTTTGACTTTATGAGATGGCCAATTTGTCTTCCAGAGTGGCTGCTCCACCTTGCATTCCTACCAGCAACGTATGAGAGTTCCAGTTGCCATTCTGGTGGGTATATAATGGCATCTCATTGTGGTTTCCACGTACATTTCTCTAATGACTAATGATGTGCTTTTAATGTGCCTCTTTGCTGTTCATATGTATTCTTTGATGAAATGGACTTTCAGATCTTTTGTCCATTTTTGTTAGGTTGTCTGTTCTGGGTCCATTTTCAACTTGGTTGTTCGGAGGTAACAGAGGAAACCCCCCTCCCCCCCACTTCTGCCTGACCGTTGGGTTGCTGTGTTGTGCTCAGGAGACCATAGGTTGCTACCTGCTTGGTCCCATGCCTGGCGTGGGGGTAGGTATGGACCATGATCTTCTCCACAAGAATGGGTGTTACTTATCAGGGACAAAGTGCATCCCCATACAGGGGCTGGCACCTTGGAAAGTGGGCTGTTAACTATGGCACTGTGTGAGCCTCCATAGGAAACCATAGTTGAGGTGATCTGGGATTGTGTTCCCAGTGTTTATTTTCCACATTCTAACCTTGTCTCCACCATACTTCTGGGTATGAAGGAAGGACCTGTACCCCCACCCCTGCCCAGCTTTGCAGGGGGAGCTGTGTCTCCATGGTGACAGCAGAAATCAGGTAGAAATCTCCCAAGGGTTCTGCTTCCCCAGGGTATTTCTATGACAGGTATCTTTTGGTTTGGGGTTTTCTTTTTATAAAGAAAGGCGTGATTCCCCTAGGAAAGGTGCTCTGATCCTACACAGGGAAGCACACCCAGGCTGGACTCTCAGGCCTGGGCGCACTGGGCTGCCCATCACCTTTCTCCTGCCGCTCCAACTCCTAAGGGGTCTCCCAGCCCTTCTGCTTTGTGCTGCATTCAAGCTGAGGAGGATGCCTTTGGCTCATTTCTGAACTGTAGATGACAGACTCAGGATCCCACGTCTTTCCAACACTGGGGATGATGTTCATGCTTCAGCCATGCTTGCTGTTATTTGCGTGATGATCAGTGATCACAGTAATCATGGGGGAGGTGACACGTGACAGGGATGAAAAGGCCTGCTGTGGTGTCATCAAGGATTGGTGTGCTCTGCTGGGCCCCGCGTCACTTCTCACAAGTGCCTCTTATGCTCGTGAATAAAGCTTCCATCGGTGCTGCCCCACTTCTGGCTGTGGGCAGCACGGGCTGCCTGAAGGTCCCCCAGAATCCAGCCCAGGGCCTGGCACAGAGTAGGCACTTAGTAAATGCGGAGGAGTAGACGGATGAATGGGTGAACTGGGTCTCTGTTACACTGCATAGGTCACTCAGGGAGAGGCTGATGCTGGTGACCCCAAGGCATAAAGCCAGGGACTCATGTCAAACAAAAGCAATGACAGCACGGGAGACCCTGAAGATCTAGTTGTGGAGACAAGACCGGTGCACCTGGTGCTGGGTGGAGAGACCCATGGACGGTTCAGATGAGGAGCTGCCATTGAAAGGCCTGTTTCTAGGGGAAGCTTAGAGGTAAACTGGGCCTCAAATATATGAGCTGGAGGGTGGTAGGGAGCACATCATGGGAGAAGTAGCAGAAGTGGAGGCCTGGTGATGGGAGAGGAAAGGCACGTACCTAGAAGGGAAAAGCAGGTACCTGGAAGAGTAGTTACAGTCAGGTGAGTGCTCAGTGGTACAGCCATGCGGTCAGTGTTGTAGGGAGTCAGAGGATGGAGAGATTAGAGTAGGCTAGGGTAACTGGGTTGGCTTCTTGAAGGAGGGGGTAACGTTTAAAGGAAAAAGAGTGGTTGCTGTGGTAGAGGAGGCAGGGCATGGGTCTGCCTTCTATTCAGGCTTGCCCTGCCCAAAGCTGAAATCATCTGGTATGGAGAACTGACAGAGATGTTTGTTTCTGTGATATATGCCCCTTTGTCTTGGACCTCTTGCCTTCAGAAAGCCTAGGAGGTGTTCCTGTGAGAGAGGGTTCAGCATCAGTGTTTTGTCTTGAGTCCCGAGGCCCAGTTGGCCTTGCCAACACGGTTCACCTAGAGGAAAGCAAGAGGCTTCTTGCAATGCTCTGCACCAGACTTTCACTAGCTATTTCCTTTGGTTTCATGCTCTGTGTGTGGTCTGTGAACCGTGGTCTGTGGGCCTCACCTGAGAGCTTGTTGGAAATGCAGTATCTCCAGGTCCCATCTCATAGTGATCAAATGTTGGAGCATAAAAAACAAAAAACTAAGGAGACATGACAAGTGACTGTAATGCATGACCTTTTACTAGATCCTGCACTGAAAAAAACGATGATCTTAAGGACAATATTGGGACAATTGACAATTGACAGTGGGCTCCCAACATTAAGGGAGAGGGTCTCATTAATTGAAAGTATTATAACAATATTAAATGTTTCAAATTTGATAACCTATTGTGACCAAATTAAGAGAATATCCTTGCTTTTTTGATGTATACATCCTACTCTTAGAGGGTTAATGGAATTAAATCAGCAAATAAATCAATGTGTGTGTATATACTATAATGAAGGTGCACATAACACAATACTGTATATGAAATATGTTATATTCTGTTATAATTTATTTTTCTTATTTAAAAAAATTTTTTTTAAATGTTTAATTTTGAGGGGCGCCTGGGTGGCTCGGTCGGTTAAGCGTCCGACTTCAGCTCAGGTCATGATCTCACGGTCCGTGAGTTCGAGCCCCGCGTCGGGCTCTGTGCTGACAGCTCAGAGCCTGGAGCCTGTTTCAGATTCTGTCTCCCTCTCTCTCTGCCCCTCCCCTGTTCAGGCTCTGTCTCTGTCTCAAAAATAAATAAACGTTAAAAAAAAAAAATTAAAAATAAATAAATAAATAAAAAATGTTTAATTTTGAGAGAGACAGACAGACAGACAGACAGACAGAGCAGGAGTGGGGGAGGGGCAGAGAGAGAGGGAGATACAGAATCTGAAACAGGCTTCAGGCTCTGAGCTGTCAGCACAGAGCCCGATGGGGGCTCAAACCCATGAACTGCAAGATCATGACCTGAGCCAAAGTCAATTGCTTAACTGACTGAGCCACCCAGGTGCCCCTGTTATACTTTAAATATATGTAGAAAGAGAGAATGAAAAAAAAGAATGTGGCAAAATGTTAAAAATTGGTGAATCAGGGTAAAAGATCTGTGGGGGTTGTTGTTCCCACTCATGCAACCTTCCTATGTGATTGATATTTTAAATATAAAAAGTTTTTTTTTTTTTTGAAAATATGGCTTGTTTAAAAGTTTGATGGATGTTGCAAGTTACCCTCCAAAAAGGCTGCACCGATTTATATTCTCACAATGCCACAAGACGGTTGGTGCAGCTGTTTGATGTAGCTATTTTTATTCAGCTATTTTGATGGCAGGGACTTTTCTGATGGGGTCATATATCAGTTTTGACCTGGGAACATTCATTTTCCCCCCCAATTTATTATGAATATTTATAAAAGTATAGAAAAGTCATAGTGCAATGAGCATCTATAGCCCACACCTCGATTCAACAGTTGTTAATATTTTACCATGTTTATTTATCAGTACACAGTTTGGGGGAAGGATGGGAATTGAGACCTAGCAAAATTAAGTACTTGCCACAGTTAAGTGAGGGAGCCAGACGCCATATCCTCTGTACCTGGTTCTTCATCTCCTGCCATTCAGGTTTTCCTGGATTGTTTCTAGATCAGATAGAACTGATATATATATATATATATATATATATACGTATATATATATATATGTATATATATATATACGTATATATATGTATATACGTGTATACACATATATATGTATATACATATATATATATATACACGTATATATATATACATATGTATATACATATATATATATATATTTTTTTTTTTTCTGAAGCAGTTTACTAGAGCATTGGTGTTGGGCAGATCCAAATTAGAATTCGATCTCTGGCCGTGGGCAAACTCCTCAACCTCTCCTTGTCGCAGTTTATTCATCTGATAAGTGGGGATGGCATCACTTACCTGTCAGGATGGTTGAGAAAGATCAATGAGACAATCCACTGAAAGCATGTAGTAGCCATTATTATTGTCATTTTTCCTGTATCCCTCTTTTCATCTAAAGCAGATCTCTAGGGCACCTCGTCCAGGTCCCTGTCTTTACCCTGCCTGCCGGTACTGTGTCTGGCCCATTTATTCCTGGTGTGTGGCTCTGTCTTGTCTACTCCAGCAGATGTGGAGGGCCGGTGCTCCAAGTCTCTGAAAATTTGTACTGGGCACGTATACTGGGTAATGTTCAGCGGCTTGCCATCACTCATCATGGACCCAGAACTCCAGGCCTGGGCATGAGGCCTCCCAGGTCACTAACCCCCAGGTGAGCAGGTCTGGACCAAATCCCAACAGCGCTGGACTAGCAAGGAAAGGGCGTGTGGCCCGTTGTTCCCTTCCCACCCTGTCCCCAGGACTTCTCATTAGACCAGAGTTCAAGATTGTAAGGAGGGGGAGGCACAAGGATAGGACTAGGGTAGGGACAGTGAGGTGCTCACCTTGGGTGCACAATTTAGGAGGTACCCAAAACCTCAGTAACCAGGCTAAATATTAAAAAAGAAAATAAAATCTTTAAACTCTGGCCTGTGGCTGGCTGACTGTTTTGTAAGTAAAAAATAAAGTTTAGGGGCGCCTGGGTGGCTCAGTCGGTTAAGTGGCCGACTTCGGCTCAGGTCATGATCTCACGGTCCGTGAGTTCGAGCCCCGCGTCGGGCTCTGTGCTGACAGCTCAGAGCCTGGAGCCTGTTTCAGATTCTGTGTCTCCCTCTCTCTGACCCTCCCCCGTTCATGCTCTGTCTCTCTCTGCCTCAAAAATAAATAAACGTTAAAAAAAAAATAAAGTTTAAAACTAAAGTTTGAAGGTCTCAGTCTGCCCACACAATCTCTTTGTGGCCCTAGAAATTGGGGGTGACTGGAGAGCACACCCCTGGCCCTTGTGGTCCTCAAGACGGCAATATCAACAAGGCTGCAATTCTAGATTTAGTGTGGCTCTTTCATCCCTTAAAGGGCCAGACACCTTGATGCTCTTAGCACCTGGCTCCCCAGGCCTGTGGCTAGCGTGGCTCAGAAGGAGGCATAGGTATGTGGTGGCTTCTGTTGGTGCCGGGTAGCACTTGTTTCTCTGTCACGGTGGAGGGGATACACAGAGCCCCTCTCTGGCCTTAGAACTGAAAGTACGCCTCTGTGGAAGAGATGTGGTGTGGGGGGCCGGAGAACTGGCCCATGTTTACCTGCTGGTGAATTTAGAAAGCCACCTCATATCTCTGAGGCTCATCTTCATCCCCAGTCCAGTGCTGGTCACAGAGTTCAACCTCCTCCTTTCTGGGTTTTTCAGTGAGAGGTTGTGGAGTAGAAGCTGGAGCCAGTGTGTATGAAATGCTTTGTTCTAGAACTGGGACGTGCTCTGGAAATACAAGCTGTCCTCTGGAGTAATAGTGGATGCGATAGATTCCAGTGGATAGTGTCAGTTCCCTGGCCCAAGGCTGGCTAAGTGATTATTCCTAGAGAGGAGGATCAAGTCCAACACCCTGACCAGCCTGGAGCAAGAAGGGGCAGTGACAGGTGGAGGGGCTGACAGCTTTTAAGGTCTCATGCCTGTGCTCCCCACCCACCCACTTCTCAAACAGGTGGCTCCCCAGTGCCCCCCTCCTGCCCCATTCTTGGCTCACCTAAGAATTGTGGGGCTATTGACTCCCCTGACTCTTCTGAGAATCATGTGGAGAGGCTGCTGGGGACATTGCTATAGTCACCTTTTTTTTTTTTTTTTTTTTTTTTTAACCTCCAAGGGAAAGAGAAATAGATTCCTCTTCTTGATATGAAGAGTGGTATGCACATAGAAGGAGGAGGGAATTAATGGGGATTTTGGCCCACAATTCGTATCACTCACACATGCTAAGTAGGCACATCCTCACCCAAGACCCTAACGTTTCATTCCACTCTGGCATCAGACTCGGGATTTTAGTATAGGATATTTTCATCTAAATACGGTCTCTATCCAGGAGCAGATGAGGCTCCTCAGATGGAGTCCTTCAGATGAAGAGACCTGGATCATTCGTGGCGCTGCGGTCAGATGGGAACTGAAATGTCTACAAATAGTCCACCCATGGTACAGGCGATGAAGTTCATCGTAAGTCTGGAGTTGGTGCTGTTAGCTGGGATGCCTGGATCTTTTCCAAAATGCTCCTCCTCATCCATAGCTAGACCAGCTTCCTCCCAAGATGATCTCAGGGCAGCCCTTCTGCAGGAATATCTTTTATGGTGAGCAGGGAGCTGATTGGAGGCTGAGGAACAGTAGGAAACAGTCAACCTGGCTGGAAATGGGATGGAGGTGGGAAGGGGGGCAGATTCAATCTTCAGACTACCATGAGATGCCTAGGGGTCAGCTTCTGAGCAGAAGTGGACATTTGAGCAGGGTAGAAATGGATCTATACATGGAGTACCAGACAGGAGAATGCTTTGCCAGGTGGGTGTTTTGCTGTATACAGAGGTGAATTCCTCACTGAATACAGAGAAACGGGAGTGGGGTAGGCATCAATATACCTCTGTATTACATTTCCATTATAAATTGGGGTTTTCCATTTGGCGTGTGTCTGTCCTCTCTCTGCCGAGGGCTGGGAGGCTCCTGTTTGTGCATTTGTGCCTTGCATAGCTGGGCAGGGGTAGGCAGGATGTGTGCCCCACTGGTGACTCCCTATTTCCCAAGTTCACAAATTGGGCCCCATTTGGAGGGCAAGGAGAGACCCAAGAAAGAGGCAGACCACTCCAGCTAGGTAGGTGGCAGGTTTAATAAGGGAACTTATGTATGAGGTTTGTCTTGGGTGCTGCAAGACACATGGATCTCCACCAGACTCTTAAGTTTATATAGGGTCCTTGATGGGGTTCCATCATGTATACCATCCAGATAGTCTCAACAACACATTGCTCTCTCAAGACTGTGTCCTTGAAAATGGCCCCCACTGTGGGGACACGGGCAGAGTGTACATTCCAAGGACAGGGGAAGAGGGGACGAGGACCTTCCACTGCCCAGGTCCAGCTTGTGGGTCAGCCAGTGGTCATGTCCTCTCAGTGACCTCCTTCAAAACCATGATGGATGTAGAATGGTGCTCCTTGGGGGGGCGGTGTCTCAGAGACCAGGTGCCCATCTTCACTTGGTTGTTCTTGAGGTATGGGCCTTGAGCAGTCATCTTGGCCTCTGCAAAATGGAATGAGTAATACGTCCTTATAGGGGTCTCAGTGTAAGTGAGAGAACGTATGTCTAGTGCCCAGTGCAGTGTGGGGTGTGCAGCAGGCACTCAATAAATACTTCCTTTCTTCCCCGTGTCTCTTCTTTCCCTTTTCCTTCAAGGCTATGGTGTGGGGGTTCTGCTTGGAGAAGCTGCGTCTCCACCTTACACCCACACCCTGCTTCCTGCAGCTGTGTAGACACTGCCCTTGTAGCTTCTCCTTGTGGGAGAGGTGACTGCCCTGTAACTCATTTTCCTGCTGCCCTGCCTCCCTTATCTCTGCCCTCCTGGGGTGCTTCCTTGTGACAGGCAGCCAGGAGTGCTGATGCCCCCTTCCCTACCCTGGTCTTGCCACCCCTGCCTCCTGCTCTGTGCCTTGCTGGGGTGGGCCCCGCTCAGAGGACAGATGGACACTCCTGGGGCCAGTTTCTAATGTGGCTGGTATTAGCTAGTTGCTAGAACTGACTCCGAATCTGTTATTCAACAAGATTATTTCTCTTATGGGATCTCTGTCCCATCCCACCTCAAGGACCCGTGCTGATGAAGGAGAAGGCACACCTGCTCTTACCTCCCTCAGCCTGGAGGTGATGCATCTCTTCCCCTCTCCAGTGACCGCACCCATACACCAGCTGAGAAATGGGGTGAACGTCCATCTGGGAAGAGGGTGCTGGTTTAGAGAGCAGGTAGCATTGTCCCTGCAGTACCACCACAGCCTCTCTGCAGGCCAGGGACAGGGACAAATGCCTCCCTTCCCCCAGGGGAGGCCTGTCCACCAAGAGGGCTCCGAAAATCCCTCTCTTCTCCTCTCCCTACATTCCTGTCTTTCCCTCCTTCCTTCCAGTGTTTAGAGAGCATCCCCTTGGACCAGAAACTGGTCTTGCCTCTACGAAGTGGAGGAAGAGATACCTGAGGGTAACTATTCGGATCACGGAGGCTGGGCTCTCTGACCACAGGCAAAAAATCAACCACATTATTCCACACAGAGACAGGTGACTAGAATAATTAGGGCTGAAGCGCTTCTTCAACAGCAAGTTCTTGGTGTTGTTTTTTATTTACTTCTGTTTGCCTGGGCCGCCTGCAGTGTGCCCCCCACGCTGGCTGCCTCCTCTCTTCCTGGCACTCCCCACGAGCTTCCTCCTGCCTCCCAACATTTGCACCTGCTGTTCCGCTGCTGGGTAAAGGGAACAAACATTTGATATGCTTTGAAAGGGAGAATGAAATTTAATTTAAAAATTAAGAAAAAGAAACATTAGAACTGGTTGTTGTATGGAAACCAATTTGACAATAAATTATATTAAAAAGAAAGAATCTAGAGAAATGTTTAGAAATGATAGTAAAGTGGTAAAAAACCAGGGAATGTAATTGCTTAAAAGGATTTGTGAATAATGAAGATGGTTCAAGTAAAGATAAAAGATAGGGATAAAAATAATGGTGGACTGAAAGTGTAAGCCCAGGTGCACAAGAAAAAATGTGAAATCCAGAAAACTAAAATACTTTTATGCTGGATTGTAATAATGCAAGAAGAAAAAATTCAGAAGGAAACAGCTGTTCCCAAACCATAGGTGAGGTGGGGGAACAGCCTGGCTCTGTGATTGTTCTGGAGGGAGCCTGTGTCTCTTCCTCTGAGAACTCTTGGTGTGTGAAAAGTTCCAGCGCAAACAGAAACAGGTTTCTCTGAGCAGGAAGAGGCTCTAGGTGGAGACCGTGAAACCGGGAGGCAGGGCAACTTGCACCGTTTGTTGTATCCCTAGGGTCCAGGCCTTCTGGGTCTCTCCTTTCTCCCTGTCTTTGGGGCAGTTGTGTGGAGCACAGAGATTGGGAGGTCAGAATTGGGGCCACCAAGAGCAGAGGAGTCCCTCCCAGACAGTGTATCTAGGAGAACGTTGGTTAAATGAGAAGTGAGATGGTGTTAACATGGGGCAGGAGGAAGAGGTGTCACCAAAGGCCTTGTGCTGTCTGGGAAGTAGTGTAGGAGCCGGGAGGTCTCCCTGCTCCACTTCTGGAATTGGGGACTGTATCTTGGGTGTGAAGGGGTGTTTCAGTTGGCAGAGACACCCCCTTTCCCTCTGACTGCCCTCCTGCCTGGAACCTGGTCTGCTGGACACCCCCGTCACCACACTGGAGGCTCCAGGGCTGTCCCCCGAGGCAGGCGCATGCTCCACAGACACCCTGTAGCCTAGGCTCTCAAGCCTCTGGCACCTCTCTGCTCTGACATTGGCCACCTTTCACTGAGACGTTGGCTCCAGGTGAGCTGAGCTGTTATAGGCTGACAGTGTATGCGGGATGGAGGGGGCACTAACCAACATGTATTCCTTTCTCATTCCCATTGTGAAAAGATTTACTTTCTAAAATCAGGATCTTTCCCTGACCCTTCAGGAATGCCCATGATTCTTATTTAAAGTTGTAGGATATTATTCCATAGCATTTGTGAGCAGGACCACTCCAGCCTCTCCCTGCCCGGTTCTGATGAGCAATACAGCACCAAAGCACATTCCTTTTTTATTTTGCCTCATTTTGCAAAGATGACAGATCTAAATTACATCAGGGACCCTTCTGTTTTTAAATAGCATACTTTTGTTGTTACAAATTTTTTTCCCACTCACCTTGGAACAGATTTGTGTCCTTCTCAGAAGTGCTGGAATGGTTCATGGGAATTGGGGTAGCAGATTGTAGCTTTGACTTGGCATACATGAACCTCAATTATCCACTCAAGGATCATACTGGGCTGATTTGTCAGCATGACCTGCACCCTTGTCTCAGATCTGGGCAAGAGGGAAACAGAAGCACCCTCAGTGGGTGGACTGGTCCACCTCTCACACCGCTGGGACCGTCTAGTTTCCTAGTTCCCTTCACACTCCCAAGTTTCCAGACACTGAGTTGAAAGGCTATAGTAGCTTGTCTCTGGGCCTGTGGCCTCTCAGATCATTGCTTTTGCTTAAAAGCCATTGCATCTCGCAGGAGAAGGTGTGAACTGGTGTAGATGACACTCACCTGCCTCCTTAATGGAGGAAGCAAATTTAGAGAGAAGTGTCCAGAAAACAAGGACAGGCCAGAGTCTCCCAGAAGGGAAGTATCTTCTGTAAACAGTGGGTGTGGTGAATGGAGAGGGCCGAACTTGCACAGGAGAAGGGATAGGGTGGAG
The DNA here is from genome assembly GCF_018350195.1 of Panthera tigris. Classification (NCBI taxonomy): domain Eukaryota; kingdom Metazoa; phylum Chordata; class Mammalia; order Carnivora; family Felidae; genus Panthera; species Panthera tigris. The sequence goes on along the minus strand of NC_056668.1, from coordinate 126,973,725 downwards.
GAGGTCACTCTGGACTTGAGAATTGGAAGCAGCAAGATGTTTCCAGAAACAGCACATTTGAGATGAGAAAACCAGCACATTTCTGTAGCAGTCCCTGGAGGTAGGGGTGGGGAAAGGGGGGCTTTGACTCTTGGCTGGAAGGAAGTCCCTGTGCAATCCTCAGAGCCTCCCTTCAGCATCCAGGGCTGATGAATCTGCTTGGATGGGGCCACTGGGACTACAGCATGAGTGCCCAGGATGGTGGGAGAGAGATCTTTCTGGACTAAAGGAGGGGCAGGCTCTGGATTGCTGAGTGTGGGAAGATAGGAAGGAAAGAAGGAGGGAGGGAGAGGTGGATGGAGAGAGGAAGGAAAGAAAAGGAGGGAGGAAAACAGGGAGGAAGAGAGAGAGAGGTGGAGTGGGGCTGCTTCATATGGCCCTTTCTGGGCAGAACCAGACAAAGAGGAGAGAGAGGACAGAGAAAGAAGGGAGGGAGGGGACCAAGGGGCAGCAGAATTGATATCATCATGGCTGTCTTGGGAGCTCAGGATTTCTAGCTGCCATTTCAGCCCCCCAGCACCTGCCAGGGCTCTTGCTGAAATGTGCCACACATACTCTAAGTCAGCTCTGGGGGACTGGGAGAAGAGAAGGCCTACCTGCTGGGCACCTGCCTTGCCTCAGACTCTGCAACGCCTAACTCTTCATGGATGCCTTGCAATAACCCAAAAGACTAAGCCTTGTCATTTCCATTTCACAGACAAGGAGGTCAAGACCCAGCTTGGCCAAAATCAAGGCAGGTTCTTTCTACTATTCTCATGAGGCAATCAGTTGCATGGAACATAGTGAATACTCAGGAAACTGCTAAGTGTCCCACTGAACATCATACATGTGAAGATCCACACTGATGTCTTCTCAAGAAATTGTAAATACAAACATATTTTATTGCCTGAAGTCAGAAGTTGGTGATAGCATCAGTTTCCATGGCAACATGCTATGATGTCACAGACAGATGCCTGCAATAGCAGAGAGACAACAGGCAGGGGAGTGGGGAGCCACGGTGCAGAGGGCATGATCTATTAGTACAGATGCTGAAGGCCTTCTGTCCACCCTTCCCCCAGCATCTACACAAACTTTATGAACCACTGAATGCTTCAGCTTGCAAACTCACACAGTAATCCAAAGCAAATAGGATTTCCTTGGATGTTTTCTTTGAATATTTGCAAAAAGAACCATACTTGTTGTAGTTGTAGTAGTAGTAGTAGTAGTAGTTGTTGTTGTTGTTGTTGTTGTTTTGTAATACTCGGCTTTTGCAGTGGACTGATTGGTGGTTGGTTCTTTGTGTGTCAAGCATGGGGAAGCTGTTAATTCCTGTTGATATGGCATGCCAGGGTGGAGATGGCAGTGAGAAAGGACCAGCTGGGGGTCAAGTGCCGGGAGGCAAGTGGGTTTCTGGAAGGAGACTGGAAGGTGGAGACCAGATGGTGAACATGCTGGGACAGAGTGCCAGTTGGTGCACATTGAACTTAAAGGGTCTAGGTCTGGGCTTTGCAGGGTATGACACACAGCAGCACTGTGTACCCTTGCCAACTGCAATCCTTTTCATTACAGTGTTCATCTTTTCAAACTTGTGGCCCATTATGTTGTTCAAGGATGGCTCCAACAATATCTTCCATCTCACGTGTGCTTCAGCAATGGGCCTGTTCCAGTGTAGAGGCTTATGCCCTTTCTCTTGAATCTGGCCTGGTCTTGGTAACTCACTCAACCAATAAAATATGACACAAGTGATGTTCTGGGACTTCTGATGCTAGGTCATGTGCAGCTTCACAGCTCCCACCTGGATCTCTGGGAACTTGCTCTTAGAATACTCACTCTGGGAACCCAGTTTCCATGTTGTAATGTGCCCAAGCCATGTGGAGGGTTGACAGCCCCAGGTGACCTCCCAAATACCAGCCAGAACCAACTGCTGGCCATATGAGTGGGCCATTTGGGCATCAAACTGGGAAGAGCTTTCGTGACTGTATCTTCTACCAACATTGACTGCAACATTCTGAGCAAGCCCAGGTGAGAATTACCCAGTGGAGCCCAATCAACCTGCAGAACTGTGAGGAATAATAAAACATTATTGTCCCAAGCCACTGAATTTTCAGGGTGATTTGTTACACACAGTAGATAACAGGAACACAAGCAATCACTTGAAATTGTCATGTGAGACAAAGCCCAGGCAGGCCCTAGGTCAGTGACCACAGTGGCATGTGTCTATTCCTCTAGTAGGCCCAAGGGATCAAGGCGTTACACCTTCAAAACCAAAGGAAATGATCAGTGGCCTGTTGGTGAATCCTGGTCCAAGGAGGGCACACTGGAGGTGAGGAGATCATCTGTCAATCAACTCCACAAGCTTGGCGGTTGGTCTGCAGTTTGGCAACATCAGTGCCAATCAAGCCAGATCTATTCTAGCTCTGATGGGATCGTTTTGAACCCAAGCATGCAGGACTGTTCATTTCATCTGGTTGGTTTTGGCTGAGTGTCCCAGCAGTTGAGATTGGATGAGTGTCCCTTGCAGGGTTTCATCCAAGTGGTTGATGAAAATGCCAAAGAGAACAGAGCCTGTGAAATCTCACAGGAGATGCTGCTTTCCATTGGGCCCTCTTTGGCTACTGTTTTGCCAGCTGCGAATCCACCAATTTGTACTTGTCTCTGCCCAGAGCTCTCCATCTGATCCGCCATTTCATGAAGTACTTAACCGAGATTCAGATACACCATCATCTAGGGGCCTGGGAAGACTTTCAAGAAGGAAGGGATATATATTCGGTGGTTCTTACTCAACCCATGGTGTCTCCAGGCCATCTCCATTATTTCCTCTGTATACAAATATACTCCAGTCTCCATCTTCCACCATGGCTTGGCTTTATGGCATGTAGTGTTCACTTTTTCTTCCTTAAAGAAATAATACGTTTGCCTCCCAGTTTTCTACCATGTTTTTCATCCTCTGGCATTGCTTGAAGAATATAGTAATTCTTTGACCGTATCTGCATTGCCTTTCTATATTACATTTTCTTCCAGATAGTATTAGAACATAAAAGGTGCTAGAAAATGTTTTTAGATGACTAACTTAGAAGCAGTATACACTTAGGAAGTTCTTCCTGTTACCATTTTGATGTCTATCCCAAATCAGTCCGGGTGCTTTGCCATTTTTTGTCTCATTTCTTTTCCTCTGTTTACATAGGGGCAAGATACGGGCCTCTCTAATTGACGATTCTTGCTGTGTCCTTCATCTGCCTTCTCAGGTTCTGGATAAATAACCCCCAGCTCCTTGTGCATTTCTTCACCACTCCTGTTTTTCAGGGCCCTAATCAGTTTTATTTCATTCTCCACTATAAATGGTTTTAAAGCCCCTTGGAAATATAAAGGTTGTCTAAATAATAAATCATCATTTTGGCAAATGATACTAAGACATTTAGAGACATAAAATTAATCACCCCTTATAGCTACATAGCAGCTTTTCCACAGGGAGTACAAAGTAGTTTGTAGAGCTCATAGTTAATGCTCCACCCCCAGTCCTGGAGAAAGAGGGTAGGGGTTGTTTATCTATTTTACTGGAGGAAAAGCAGTGGAAGTGCAGGTGACTTCTTTTCTAGCAGCCTCTGGCAGGCACGGTCCATGGTGTGAAAGAGGCCTCAGCTCTCTACTCAACATCTGACACTGCACCCATGGGGTGTGGTGTATATTCTCCACCTGGAGCGCAGCATGCGGTGGGCTCCCTGGGTGGGCATCATTCCCTCTATCCAGCCTGTACTGCGCCCAGGCTAATGAACACAATGCACATTTTCCTTAGAGCAAATTGTCTGCCCAGAATGCTTCAGAGTCTCTCACCCCATCAAGTACAAGTGCCACGAAGTCTACCAATATTCACGAAGCCTGAATTTTCGTATACATCAGCTGATGAATTATTCTGCCCATTTTGTAGATGAGGAAACTGGGGCTTGTAGAACCTAAGTGACTTATTCAAACTCACACAGCTATTCTGTGATAGTGCCAGGATCTGAGGCCAGGTTTATTTATCATCCCAGTCTAACGCTTTCTCTTCTCTCTAACCTGAGCTTAGGGCTATGCCCATTACAATTATTTTGGTTCTGAGTAAGCAGAGTCAGTGCATATGAATACATATGCATTGGCCCATGTAATTGAAGGATCAGTGATGATGCTGGCTTCAGGCATGCCTGGAGTCAATATGCTATCAAGACTCAGTTTCTGTCCTTCTGCCCCACTTCTTTGGGGTTAGCCTCAGGCTCTTCCATAATGGGAAGCAGGTCTATCGTTCTGACCACAACAGAAACAGGGAGACTCACTTCTTGGTTCCTGCACAGTCCTTGGGGTCATTCTGATTGATCCTAACCTAGGTCACATGCTCATCCCTGAACCAGTCACCACACCAGGGGGCTGGAATTCTATGGTTGGCCCACATTACTCCTTCCCCTAGGGGAGCTGGGGGCAGTGGATGGGCAGATGAAACTATAGAGGACAGGGGTGGTTATGAAAAGTAAGATAACAGCCCTCCATTGGCACCCCACCCTGAGTCCTCACGTTCTGGCTGGGCTGCCTCTCAGATGGGCATTCCCTGCCCCATGTCTTTGCTTATGTTTTTTTTTTTCTTCCCCTGTTTTTTGCTCTTCTCATCTGAGTCCCCCACACCCTTTGGCCTATTTCATGTGTCCTCGGACTGAGGAAGCCTTCCTGGCCCCCTGGCCCAGAGGCTTCACCTCTCTTGAGGACCTGTGATCTGCATTCCCGTTTTCCCTTATTTGGTACTCTATTGAGGAAAGACATATGCTTGGCGCCTTGGACAGTTTTCAAGAAAAGAGATTATGTTCAAGTTGGAATAAATGTGCACAATTCACATCTTGGTGCTATTTGGGCTTTTGGTGAATAGTTGGTGAAAATCACTGCCTCAAAGATGGAAGCAAAAGCAACTCTGTATGAGTAGGAACAAAAAAGGTCATGGGGTCTTAATAGGCTAGTGATGAATATGACTCTGAATATAGTGCCATAATGAGAAGTTTAGCATGGACCTCCCAGCTCCCCAGGTGGGATTAAAACAAATAGGGCATTTCAGGCTGAAGGTTGTCCTCTTTTTCTCTTCCTCTCCTGGTCAGTTAGAATCTTTTTAGAGACTAGTCCCCAGCTGGGCCATTATACCTGAAAACGTATGTTAATTCCCAGCATCTGACTCAACCTAATTATTTTACAGATTAGGAATCTGAGATTCTGAGAGGTTGAATTAACTCCCCAGGTCATGCAGTGGGTTAGCAGCACAGCCAGAAGTGGAAATCTCGTTTGGTGCCCTTTGCAATCTCTGTGGTTTTCCAGGGGGCCAAGCAAGGTTTTTAAGGCTGGGGAATACTCTGTGAGGCTGTCCCAAGCCGGAAGGAGGCTGAGGGTCATGGAAAGGAGCTGATGGTACTTCCTATAGGCTGGTCAGCACAGTCCTGGTACATGTGGACACTGAACCAGTGTAAGGACAGACAGCTGGATTGGCTTGATGATGCTTCTCAAGCATCTAGTTAGGAAGATGCCACCCCACCATTTTCTGTACTGCAGGAGAATGGGACTGTCAGGGTGATAGAGGTTGGGGTGGGCCATGCATGGTAGCCACTGGGTTCCTTCTCCAGAGGCATTAGAGGAGGAGGTCTGAGTGGCACAGATATGAACTACCTGAGGCCGGCAGGTTGGGGCTGTCCATCACCCGGCTCATCCTCTGGGATGCACCTGCTGTCCCCGTCTTCCTCCCTGTTGATGAAGTATTGCTGTACAAATGTGTATTTCTCAGACATGATTTGAATAAATGGAAAACTCTCATATGGAGTGTGCTATTTTTAAGAGATACTACTTAAGGAATAAAATTCTGTGAAACACACAATTATTTAGCGTCTTTGTGTAGCAACATTCTTCTAATTAACTACTGCTAGTGTCTACTGAGATGCCGGGCAAGTGCGCCCCACTATATTCTTGTTTCAAAGGGGAAAAAAAATTATTTGTGTTCTTGACCCAAATCCTGAGTGAGGCTCCTCTTCAAGGACCTGAGTCTATCACCACAGAGGTGGGAGTAGGAGGCTGTCTTTGTCCTGGGGGCATAGGGACTTTGTCACCCCCACTAGGCTCCTCTCAGCAGCTGCCTCCCTTGTGGGCTTTTAGAACCCCGTGGCTATGAGAGGGCTCCCTGATAATGCTCTCCTCCCGTGCACACCCTCCCCTTCAGGCCTTCTTAGAGCTCCTTTCTATTTATCTTTTAAAAAAGAAACAAACACTCTCAATTTTGAAATAATTTCAGACCTACAGAAAAGTTTTAAGTATGGTACAAAGAACTCCATTATACCCTTGTTACAGGTTGAATTGTATTCTCTCCAACCCAGAAAAGATATATTGAAGTACTTATCCCTACCCCTGTACCTCAGAATGTGACCTTATTTGGAAATAGGGTCCTTACAGGTTTATTAGTTAAATTAAGATGAGGCCATACTGGAGGAGGGTGGGCCTCTAATCCACTATGACTGGTGTCCATATGAAGAGGGGAAATTTGGACAGTTCACACACACAGGGAGAAGGCCATGAGAACATGAAGGCAGAGATCAGGGTGATGCACCAACAAGCTGAGGGAGGCCAGAGATGGCCAGCAAACCACCACCAGCTGGAGGGGAGACCTGGAACAGAGCCTTCCTTATGGCCCTGGAAGGAATCCACCCTTGCCAACACCTTGATCTTGGGCCTCCAGAGCTGTGAAAAGATACATTTCTGTTAAAGCCACGCATTCTGTGGTGCTTTGTTACAGCAACTCTAGCAAAGTAATAATACACCCCTTCACTCAGGTTCCTCAGAGGTGAATGTTTTACCACTTCCTTTCCCTGCACACATATGCTCACATACACACATAGAGTTGTTATTTTCTGAAGTATTTGAAAGATAATGCCTGTTCATTCCTAAATCAGTGGTTGTTTCCTAAAAGTGAGGAAATTCTTACTTAAGGATCAAAATCAGGGAATTAGCACTGATATAATACTCTTACTTTTTCAAATATACAGACCTTCATATTTTGCTAATTTTTCCACTAATGCCAAAGAAAAAAGTTATTTTGATCCTTTTTATCTTCCTAAAAATTTTTTAATTAACATCTTTGATTTTTACCAGCATAAATGCACATTTGGAAAATAACTCTGAAGGTTTTAAAAACAAAAAGTTAATATACCTGTGTTCTACCTCTTCCTGTTCGCGGCCTTACTTCTCAGAAGTGACCATTTGTGTTGTATTTATATTTTCTTCTTCTGGTGATTATGCCCATGTCTGTACACGTGTGTAGCCTTGTCTCTTTATTTCTCAAATTCAGTGGACTTTTGAATATCCTGTCTGTTGACATTTCTGAAATAATAGATTGGAGCCTGAACTTCTTTTATCCCTCCTCTTCTCCCCATCCCATTCCTCCTGATACCGAAATCTCTATTTCTTGTTCAGTCCCCCTGATTCTGCATTTTTTTTTGTGAGGTGAGGACATGGGCACCGGTCACCCTTCCCAGCAGCTCATCCCAAGTCTCGTCAACTGTGCCTTCACCTTTGCATTGTGAAGGTCCATGTTTATATTCAGTTTTTTAATCACAGTGGAATATTCCATAATTTGACCACGGATTGATTCTAAAAGGCAAAACCCATTGCATGGCATTTATGACATCATAATCTGAAAGTGTCATTCACTGCAAGGCCAAGCAGCATGCTGTAACTTAATTTTCTTGTCCAAGTTTCTAATGCTATCACTCCTGAAGGTTCACACTTATTTATATATCTATTAATGCCTATTTATTTTGAGAGAGAGGTGGGGGAGGGGCAGAGAGAGAGGGAGAGAGAATCCCAAGCAGGCTCCATGCTGAGCATGGAGCCCAATGAGGGGCTCGATCTCAGGACCTTGAGATCACAACCTGAGCCAATACCAAGAGTTGGGTGCTTAACTGACTGAGCCACCCAGGCGCCCCATGATCCATTTAAAATTAAGTATTTCTAGCATTAAAAAAAAAATTTTTTTTACATTTATTGATTTTTGAGAAACAGAGTGAGACAAAGCGTGAGCGGGGGAGGGGCAGAGAGAGGAGACACAGAATCCGAACTAGGCTCCAGGCTTTGAGCAAGCAGTCAGCACAGAGCCTGATGTGGGGCTCAATCCCATGAACTGTGAGATCATGACCTGAGCCGAAGTCGGACACTCAACTGACTGAGCCACCCAGGTGCCCCTAGCATTTTTTTTTTCCATATGCTACCAATTACTTAAAGTAATGCCTTCATTTGGTGTGGTACATATTTGGATGGTGCCTTTCTTGTCTTTTTTTCCTCCTGGAGTTTTGGATTGCCTCTTTCTTTCTTGCATATTTTTTTGTTTTGTTTTGTTTTGTAATATATGCCAATACAATATCCCCACGTTGCCCCCATAATAAGTTTTCCCCAAAGTATTTTCAAACACTCCATTGCAGTATGTAACCGAGCTTGTACCCCCTCATTTTTCAGAAACTTCCCTCCTGGGGTTCTTCACCATCATGCTCCGGTCCAGGCTGGTTTTCTCCCAAGTCTGCTGCACAGCAACCCCCAGAGACTTCTCAGCTCTAATCTCATGGGTTGATCCACTTCCTGTGTCCTGGCCCCTTGTCTTTCTCTTGCATGACTGATACCCTTGTTTGACTGCAATACAACCTCAAATAGCTTCTAAGAAAAGGTGCATAGAAAGTAAACTTGGCATTAGCTGCCTGAAAATAGGAGTTGGATGCCTGGAAGGAGCCTCCATGACTCTTACCTCTTTTTCTTATTTCCTGTTCTATGTGGGGATATTCCTTGGCTTCATCCTACAACTGTTGTTTGAAAGATATATATATTTTGACAGTAATTTTCTAAGCTTTATCAGATCACTGTCCTCTGTGTTTTCTCTGTTTTTGTACATGGTATTCTATTCTTGCTGCTCGGATCCAATGCCTTGTTTCCAAGGGTACTGATTAGAGAATTTTTAAGTGGGGTTGGGGAGGTGAGGAAGGACTGAGGAAGTATTTTTTGAATTGACCATTTTTTCTTGTTTGTTTGTCTATCTTGTTGCAGGGCTCCTCAGAGATATAGAGGTCCACATTTAAGAATTGGATAGTAGATTGTTCTCTAGATTGTCTCTTAACTGTAACTCCCTGTGTTCTTGCCTATATGACTTTTTCCACTCTGCTTCAAAAGGAAGCACTTGTCTATGGACTTTAATCAAGGAGCTTAATGAAATCTTTTCTATACTTCATTCTCTCTGTGGATCTGGGTTCCTGCTCTCCTCTACCTGAAGGAAGAGGAGAAGCTGTGTTTTCAGCCTGCTGTTTTCTGAACGCTGTGGTTTTTTAGGGCTGTGGTCTGCCTGCTAACCATGCAGACTCACTAGCTGTTATGGGACCTGTTCCTCAGTGTGAAGGGATCCCTTTTCATTAGCATATATTGATGCTGATGGGCTGAGAAACATTGGAGAACATGTATAGAAGGTGCTTTATTCACAGGAGGACCTTCCCATCCTGGGCCCTCAGGGCTTGGGGTTTGGGTACTTTGCATTTGCTCCGATGTCATCCATAAAAGGGTCCCTCCAAAGCTCTCCCTCTGTTTTTGAAATGGATAGTGATTTCCTATTTTCCTGTAAACTGTCATGGCATCCCTCATCCAACTAGAGTATTGTTTCCATACCCTTCTAATAAATAAGTTCCAGAGTGGTCTCCTAGGAGGGGATGAGTCATAAGAGGGTGCCTCATAATTGGCATAATTGAGATCCAGTGTCCTCTCCAGGCAAATTGCTTCCAAGAGCTCTGAAAACACGTGTGGGTATGGCCTCCAATCTGCCACAGAGCTTGGGAGAGCAGCTGGGAGACGAGACCAGGTGTGGACCCACAGAGTCCCAGAATCTAACTAGGGAACTATAGCTTGTTGAGCTGCACCCCTGACCCCACAGTTCCAGACCAGCTCGCTGACCCCAGAGCTGGTCAGATTCAGGTGCCAGCAGATGCTCTGGGACCATGCGTTCCCACCCTTTTCCGTCCTCACTTTCTCCAGCTTGCTTTCCCCAAGTTGACAGATTGGCTCACGTCCCTCCAAAACAAGCAACACATACTTGCTTCTGGCCTCTGATGTTTCTTCCTTCTTTTCCTGCATTTTATTTTTTTTTTCTCCCCTTATTTAAGTACTTATTTATTTATTTAATTTTAATTTTAATTTATTATTTTTTTAAATATGAAATTTATTGTCAGATTGGTTTCCATACAACACCCCGCATTTTCAACACACTTCACGCAAGCTGCTTCCACTTCCCTGAGGACATTTTCCCTATGTTTGGGATTGATTTGACTTTTTATCACCCAAAGGTTGCCTCTATACAAGTGGAAAATTACCTTCCAGCTTTGGCCTTCTGTCCCTTCAGACCACTGTGGTTTGGCCCAGTGCTTTGTTTCTATTTTATAAGATTTATTGTCTCCCCTTATCCCCTTACCCCCGCTACAAAGGAGTTATGTGCTTCTGAGCTTTCCTTATTTTCCAAAGTGAAGATTCCATATCCAGTGACAGAACGGAGCTGAAAAGAAATCTGGGATAAGGCATGAGTCAGCTGAACTTCCAAATCTTCAGATGAAGTGTCTGAGTCATTGTACTGTCCTGAAAATTTGCTGTGTTGAGGACATGTTTCTGTCCCCCAGCTTCTGCCATCTGAGTGTCACCGCTGTGATTCCCCCCTTATCCCCGTGCCACCAGTGCTAACACATACCTAATATTTGTCCTTATGTTCACTTAAAATCTTGAATACATGTATTTCAAAAAGGAGACTTGATTTCACCACTGCCAGGGAAAACCAATCTCACTTTTCACAGATTGCAGGTAACTGTAAACATGAGGACATTGAAATTGATGGTATTGAAATCTAGCTTTTGACTCTGAGTGTGAAACCTGCTCTTGATTCCTTAAAAAGTCAAATTGGGAAGTGGTAGAGAGATGCTAATAACACACAAGTCCCAGTTGGAGCTTTCTTCTGGACATAGTCAGAAGAACAAGAGAAGAGTTGCAAAGGACACAACTTTCTATCCCTGTGGGTCAGCATATTTAATGCTGTGGCCATGCATTCATAGTTGATATGACTCTCACTTCTAGGAGGTGCTGGTATTGGGTATGTTTTAGCAGTGGCCAGTAATCCTGGTTTATTACTTATTTACTTATTAAAAAATCCTTTATAAGTGAATTTTTTTTCTCTGCGGAGAAGAAGAGATTTGAGTATTTGAGTTTCTGCAGAGCATGCCCACAGTGATCTAACCCATATCCTTTGCGCTCAACCTCAGGGACAGTGTCCCAGGGCCATGAGCCAACATCCGACAAAAACCATTTTGGGGTCCTTGGGAACTCACATTCTCCCATGAGTGAGGCTGCAGGGGTAAACCCAAATAGACTATCCAGCTTTGATCTGATGGTGGCCACACACTGACCCTGTGACACCACCAGGGCCTCTGGTTTGATGGGAGGCACAGCACAGGATATGCCAAATGGACCAATATTTTTGTCGTTGGAACTTTGAATGGGCAAACTGTGTCCCCGACAGGCCAGGCAGAACTTGGAGCACAATTTTTCCATGGAAACAATGTACTAAAGGGTGGTTAGTTTTTATGGTATGATTGGTTCAGGATAGTAAACTTTCACTGAACACCTAATATGTTCCAGACACTGTGCTGGGAGTATAGAACATATAAAGCACTGTTTCAGGCTAAATGGAGTTCAGTCTTGAGGGAGAAAGAGAAAATGAGCAGGCAGTGGCAGGTCAGTATCGTGGGTGCTGGCATTGAAAGAAGCCGAGGGTGCTGTGGGGTCTGGCAGAGGGGCCTGGCCGATCTTGAGGGCATCTGGAGGAGCTGCCCTAAGGCTGTCTCAAAGGGCAAAGAGGTGCTTAGTGGGTGAAGAGCAGGGATGCGGGGCGTGCATGCAGGGCAAACAGCCAATAGCAGAGCAGGGAGCTGACCAGCCCTGTGTGCATCTCACATGACTTGAATCTGGAAGGATATGCAGAGAGGATTATGGGAAGCACACCAGAACCTAAGAAGCTTGGACTCGCTATTTTAGGCAGGGAGCCACTGAAGGGTTTTGGTCAAGTTTACCTTTAAGAAAGTTGCCCTGGCAGTGTGCGGGTGATGGCCAGAAGGCTGCTCAGAGGGAAAAGACCAGCTTCTGTGTCTTTCTGGGCAAGGAATGAGAAGGCTGGACCAGATGAATTGCCAGGCTCCCTGGAATGTAAACCCCATGATGACAGGCATCTTACTCTGTTTTGTTCAGACATACCCTCTGTGCCCAGAATAGAGCCTGGTAAATAGTAAGTGACAAATAAATACGTGTTGAATGAGAGGCTCAGACTGAGGGGAGATTTAGGGCCTCCAGCTTTGTGGAGATGAAATGGGCATTTGCTGTTCCAACCTGGATTCCTGACTATCCCCTTTAGACCTCCAGAGCCAAGACTTTTTCTTTTTCTTTTTTTTTTTTCCACACAAACTGACTTATGGGTGATCTTTTGGGATGTGAGTGTGAGTTGTCTGTGACTATCTTTGGTGTGATCATCCCTGGGGTCCACTAATGGATCTTTTCTGCTGGATTCAGATTGGCCAGTCCCAGTCTCTCTTCCTTGGTCCTTAGTAAAGATAGAACAGTGCTCTGCCTTTTTTTAATGCTCAGAACATGCCATCTTCTAGCTTCTTCTTAAGGATGGTCCTACCCTTTGAGCCTTTTTACTATGTTAACATCAAGTGGTCTTTTCAAATACTCCCCATTGGAGATGCCTTAGAATCTGTGAGTTGGGGACACCCAAGCAGAGGTCTCTTGACCATCGGGGCAGTTTGGGATGTCACCCAGTGGAGGAACATGAGCAGCCACCATCAAAATCTGTGATTAATAGACATAATCTCCACCAGAGCATTAATTTTGGGTATAATCAAAGCCTGCTGAATTACTTCAGTAGAAGTAATTGACAGAGAAGTCAGCCTGGGATTAGCATTTTGATTTAAAGTTCAATGGGTGGTATTTATCTTTATTTCTGCCACATACAAGTGATTGACTGTCTGTCCTGGAAAGTAAAAACAAATGCTACTTCCCCAGTCAAGTGAACAGGGGGTAATTTAGAGGCGCTCTCTCACGGTTGGCTGGACACGTGTGTAATGCGTTGGCAGCCTCTCTTTCTTGGCTTCCACAAGGTGTCTGGGATTCGGGTTCTTGATTCTGTCAGAAGTCAGGTGACCATGGGAGATGCTGCACTAACATCTGAGCAGATGTATTCCTCCTGATGGTAGTGTCTTAGTCAAGCCATTGCTTGAGGGGAAAGATACTGGCACATGATATCGAAGGTGGAAGGGACTCTGGAGAAACCAGGTCTATCCTGGTGGGACTGGGGTCAGAACACCAGAGATCCCTTCTCTTTCCTAAGATGGACAGCTTTTAATGGTGGTAGGTTCCAGATTCCTGCTCATATGATTGCTTGCTAACTTGCAGCCCAGCAGAGGAATTGATAATGGGAACACATTAACAGATGTGGGTGTGACATTTATTGATGTTGACAGTGCAGCTGGGCACTGGGCTGGTTTTTACCTGTGTTGTCTTGAATCTTGACCACAACGCTTTATACTTAAGGACCTGGAGGCCCACAGAGGCGATGTGACATTCCCAACATTAGTAGAAATGCCAGCCAAGAGTCCAGTCCAGAAAAGTCTGGCTCCAAAGCCTGTGTTCTTCCTGTCCCAGCACATGATACATCTAGCCAAGTGGGACACACTCTGGTGGAGGTGAGAAGACAGGCCACGGAACTTCAGTGGTGGTTCTGTGAATAGAAGGGCTTGACTAGGGAGGGAGGAAGGGCGTGGAAGGTGTGTCAGAGTTTCCTGGGCTCCCAGGGCTCTGATGTTCTCAGCCGGCATCGGCATCCCCTTCATCAGAACCTGGGGGTTTCTGTCTCCCTGCCTGTGGCCTCCTTTGGTCACAGGTTGGAGGCCGCAGGTGTGGGAGTTGTTTTGGTCCAAATGCAGAAATTGCTGATGCCTTACCAAGAGCCAGCAAGCTTCTTCATAAATAAGGTGTTAAAGAAAGGTTATGTATGTCTCAGTCAGCAGTTTGTATCTTTTGTGAACGTGTTGTTTGAAGGCAGAAGTTGATGCAGAGGGTGTCTGGAGGTGAGAAAGGGATGGATCCTCCCTCTGGGAGAGCTGTCTCCTGGGCACCCAGTGGCCACAGCCATCCCAGTCCCTCTGGTCACCTGGACACACTGAACACCCCCTAAGGCATGATCAGTGCCTGTTAGTTCCCAGGTTGATTTCACAGCAATAGTCAATGCAAAGCACGATTTCATCACCTATTATATGCAGCTTTTTCAATTAAAATAAATTTTAATAATGGATTTAAGCTCTTAGTTTTTCCTAAGTCAGATGCGGGTTTTTTTTTTTTTAAAGGTACATTTAAAGAATTAACTTCATTTGTCTATTTTTAATTTGCGTCTGAAAATGTAATCTTTTCGGAATTTTATTTATTCACACAAATTGAAGCAGATATTTGTATAATAAGAGTGAAACCATCACCAATCTACCAGAGAAATGATATATATTTGGTGAATTTTTTAAAACTGTATTTTATTAGGCAAATAAAGTGTAACAGAAATAACAGATATCCAAATTATTTTGTTTGGTTAAAACCACATATTTATGTATTGTGACTATCTACATTCAACAAAAGCACATTTTAACAAAAACATGCACACATTTTGTTAGCATTTCAGTTATAAATATGAAATGCAGGCTTAAAAAATAACAATAAATATGAATCAGCCTAAGTTTAATCAAGATAAGAAACTTAATGTCTTTTATTATGCAGCTACTTCCGCATTTACCTTCTCCTTCATGTTAATTCATTGACCGGAAAAGAAATAGGAGCTCTCCTGCTTTTCCAATTCCCAAGTGACTGATCTTGAATAAATTTGTCTAAAGAAAGAAGACATTGTTTCTCTATTTATAGAGGAGGCTACTGTTAATAAAAGTTTGGTTTTCCATTTTAATATTCTGATGAGTTTAGGTAAATGACTTTAACTAGTTCAGATGAATCATTAGCAAATATCTATCTTTTAATGTGTTCCTCCTTAGGATTGACCATAGAGTCGACTTTGAAAAAGGATGATAGTTGGTCATGTGGCTGGAGGCTAAGGTATCCCTGAAGTTAAGGAGCCTCTACAGCCTGTTCTCTATGGAGAACACCAGCAATCAATGTGTCAGGAGCATGTGGGGACCCATTTGTAAAACTTTTCTTTAAAAGATTAAAATAACTTAGTCTCTCAAGCACCTCTTAACTAAAGAGTGTACTTTCTATTTCATGATCCTGTCTTTGAGCTGTAGCATATCTTTTTGGCTATAAAAAGGCAAATCAGTGTTTTTCAAATTGAGGATAATTTTTTTTAAAGATGTTTTAAAACCTGGTTTACTCCTAAAGAATCCCTGACTGTCATTCTTCCTGGTTCATGTGGATGCAGATGTTGTTGACATAAACTCAAGGGTGACCACCAGAGGGTTCCCGGAGGGTTCAGACTGCTTTGCAGAATGCCCCAGCTGTCCAGGATGATGGCCGGGAGGAGACAACCGCTCTTTCCATGCAAACCTTGCCAGAGCAGGGGAGGGGTGGGGTTGGTAGGAGAAGATGCCTGCAAGGCTGAACTTTAGTGGGGAAGAAAGAGGAGTTCTTGGCCTGGGGCTTCCTTCAGTCTTGCATGCTCCTGTGTATACAAACTTTGTTTTTTCAAAAGCACAAAGTCTTACAGGAAGTTCTCCCCCAGTTGCCAAAGATTGAGGATTTGCCAATATGAAAGACCTAGGGGTTAGGGGCTATTTGATGGAATTTTCTACTGTGTCCATACAAGGACAATTTAAAAGGAGAGCGGGGACCACGAATAGCCTTATTCATGCTGTTTCTCCCTTGTGGATGCTCTGTTGGTAAGAAAAGTGGTGATAGTTGCCTCACAGAACAGTCCCTGGACATTACACAGCCGTATACACAGCCACGTACAAGGAGGAGATAGCACCTGGGTGGACCCCAAGAATAGGCAAGCAGTGGGGGTAAGACTATGGGGAGTATAGAACAGCGGTGCGGTTTGAGTGGGATTGAGCTTCAGGACTATTTGGGAGGTTTGGGGGGTTCATTGGTTCTGTCCTGCTCTGGTCCCCACTCTTGCCCCGTAGCACCCTTAGGCCTAGTGGTCAGGTTTGTTGGGAATGCAGCTGTCCTCCTGCGATTCTGGTCTGGGGTCTGGTTGGAGATCTGTCATTACCAGAGATGACAGAGGCTAAGATCAAGGAGATGCAACACAGAAAGGTAGAAGATTCATGTCAGCCAAGGTCATGGGAGCCATAAGAGATCATTTGCTCCCTGATTTCCTTTTATAGTGAGGAAACTGAGGCACAGAAAAGTTTGCTGTTTTGGCCAGAGTCTTACAGTATGTTGGAAGGAGAGCCAAAAGGAAATCCTAGTTTCTTGATTTTCTATCCTAGCCTTTTTGTCCCCTTACAGCTTTTCTGGGCTTATTTTGGCTCTTGGAGACATCTCCTGCGTGTCTTCTGTACAGAGTCTCTTAACAGTTTATGCTAAAATGTTATTATCCTGTTGGTCAATCAGTTCTTTCTACTGTGTCATCTATTTTGCCCAAATTTAAAACCTTATCCTCTCATGCTATACTTGAAAGTCATGGGAGAATAATTGCTTAGCACTTTCCTTTAAAAAAAATCCTTCACTTAATAGAATCTTCTAATCAATCATATGTAGCCTTTCTTGCTCGTTGAAAATTAATGTCTGGAAAATTCATGGGTGTAGCTGGATCTAAAACAAATCATGAGTTTTCCAGCCCAAAGTCAGCCACTGCCACCTGGTGGCAGTGTACCCTAATTACAAGAGAAGTACATAAAAAGAGGGCAGCTTTTTTGCATGCAACTTTGAAGCTAGGAAATAAAAGTAAACACTTGACTCCCAGGGAGATTCTAATAAAAACAACAAGAATGGAATAATTAGAAGCAGTCTGGAGCATGTTTAAGTAAATTCTTTTTTTCTACCGTATATTCATCCATTAATTCATCAAGTAATGTTCAAATGGAAGAGAACTAATATTTACATAGTGCCTTCTACGTGCCAGGCACTGTATTAACTGCTTTGCATATGTCACTTCATTTGATTCTCAGTGTACAATCCCAAAATATTATTCCTATTTTACAGATGCAGAGGTTAATAGGCCAAGACACACAATCTGGAGCTCACAGGGTTAGGATGTGAACTCAATTGTTCAGGCACAAGTAACTGTCTTTCTTGCCCCACTGCCCGCTGATTCTACAGGGTCCTGTACTTGCCTAGCATGAGTGCATGACAGCGACAGCCACAGCCTTGCCATTACTATGCTAGTTATTGGCTGGTGGCTATTTCCATGCATGGATAGAATGAGTGATGTGAGCTTCACCTGGACCACTAGAGGCTGTTTCTTTGTTGTTGGCTGTTCTGGCTGTGTCACCAGCCACTGCCTGTCATGAGGCAGGAGTGGAGGAGAATAAGTCCTGTGGAAGACAGTGTGACTGGAGCTAAGGCAGAGATTTTAGGTTACAAGGAGAAGGCTCTGGCATGTCTTTAAAATACCTCTGCCCTTGGACACTTTGGAAGCCACTCTGTGCCATGCCTAAGGCACAAGGCCAAGGATGCCCAATCCTGGCCTCCTGACTAGGTCATGACCTCTGGGCAGACTGTCCCTGATTAGGATGGCTAGTGCAGTGGATAAACCCCTGACAGAAAAGATGTGGCCTAGATGGGGTCTGGCATAGGGCAGGGCAGTGGTGAGTAATGGGAGACAGACCACAGAGCCACCTGGTGAGTGTTTTCCATGTCCTGGTGAGCATATTCTCCCCCAACCCCCAAGAGGGAGCCCAGCTCCTTAGATGGTAGGACCTGTTTGTGTGTGGGATGCAAAAGCTTCCAGGTGATTCTACTATGTGCCCTGGGGAACTTTGTGGAATAAACAAATGAAAGGTAGAATATGCTTCTGCTTTGTTGAGGATTAGCTTGGGATGGGCTAGGATTGGGACCTCATTAGGGCCCCTGGGACATCCTGCTAGGGGGTCTTGGGGCTGGGGCAAGGAGGCATATTTCTTTGTGGGACCACATTGCTCCTCTGAGTCTCCCTACAAAATCTCTTTATCTCCACTTGGCTCCTCCATTATTCTCTGACTCTCATTTCTCTTTTAATCAGTTATTTCTGTGTGTCTGTCTGTCTTCCCAAGCAGAATGAACCACTAGGGCACAGGGATCAGGCCTTACTTACTTGTTTCCCCATGGTGCCTGGCACAGGGCTTGGCCTGTAGTAGACTACTGTGTCAGTGTTTGGAGTTTGTCTAGAGCAAGGCCCCATGACTGCTAGAGATTAGAGGTTTTGTAACCAGGTGGGGTGGCCTGGTGGGTGCTGTGTAGACAGATGAGCCCACACCCCATCTAGGTATATGGGCATTGCCTTATCTTCTGGATTTTCAAGGGGATAATAACCAATTTTTAAGTGTTGACAAAAACACATTCTCTCTCTCTCTCTCTCTCTCTCTCTCTCTCTCTCTCTCTCTCTCTCTGTAACATCTCTGTGCAGGCCAAATAAAATCAGTCTGGCTCTTGGATGCATTAAAACCCTCTAAATTAAAGCACTACAAATAGTCTGTGTATGTCCTAGTCTTTAAAAAATTGTTTCTTAGTGTGCATGTGTAATTAAATGGGCCTTGGCAATTGAACTTCAAACTTTCAAACGAGTGCATGTGTAACAGTACCCTCCTCAAAAAGAAGGAAAAATTTTATGAAGTTGTCTGAGTCAGAGCCGTAACAATACCAATAAAATGTATTTTATGAAGTTGGTGGAAAGTTGTAATGTGGATGCCATTTTGCAGTGTGCAGAGCTGGTACATGTTGTAAATGCCAGCTCCCTGACCGCCCCCTGGGTCTCTCTTTTGGTGGCAGATGTGAGGCCCCTTCCCTTCTAGAGGGAGCTTCCAGCACAGTGGTGGATGTTAGTGGCTTTGGCCACTCATGGCCCTCTGGCTCACTTCCAGATCGCCTCATTCTGGTAGTGACAGTTACCGAACTGTCATTGGCAGGTGTTATTAGGAAGGGTGGATTCTGAACCGTGTGATATGCTTCCCCATCTCAGGGCTCCTCCCAGGAAATGAGCTCCGTTCCTGGACTCCCATGCTTCCAGAGCCCCCTTCTCTGGATGCACTTCCCTGTACCCCACTTAGGAGAGGATGTGTGTGCCAAGAAGGGGCAGCAGTCACTGGCACCGCAGTATGACTGGAAGCCCCTGTTCCTCCTGAGGTGTTTTCCTGATTTCTGTGAAGAGCTCTGATGTGAGCAGCAAACAGTGTCTCCAGAACCCTGTTAGGTGCCCTGCCTGCCCCGTGTTCAGACCCAGGCAGGGAGCCTTGGAGGAGTGGAACTTCCTTCCTTGCAGCCTTGTACCTCTTGCTATTCGTGCTGCGTTTTAGTGGCGGCTATTTTTCCTGAATGTATATCAGTATGTATGTGGGTGTGGGGCATGGGTGGGAGGTACTGAGGCAGCTCACAACGGAGCAATGCTAAGCCTGGGTGTTTTGTTTTCTAGGGACCCCAGACAGGGATGAAAGATTGCTGAAAGGAGACAGGAACGAGTCTAGCTTAAACAGTTTTCTACTCATTTCTCCATTGATTTGCTTGCAAAAGCTGATGGTTGGGGTGGGCACCTTCTCACCTGAGGAGCTGGTTGAAAGTGTGGGAAGAGTGTAAGTGGTGATGAGTCAGGTACACGTGCATCTGAATTTGGCTTTTGCTCTGTGTGAACCTTAGGCCAATATGTCCTCAGTCTCCTCCTCTATAAAATACATTTAATAAAATCTCCCTTTCAGGCTTAAATAAGGGAGTTTGAGGTGCTTATCAGACCGTCTGGCATTGTGTATGGATTTATTGAAATTCTCTTATTTTCTTATTCACTTGAGTGTCCACTCCTCGGGGTCTCTCTCATTGCTTTACGCCTCAATGAGCTTATTGGCAGCAACTTTGAGAGCTGGGGAGAGAATGAAAGTAAGAGGACGTCATAGATATCACCACATGTCATTACGGTGAGCTCCTGAAAACCTCCCTTATAACGAGCCTCACTCTTGCATGCCCATGCCATCTGGAGCCTGTGCCATCATGGCACTCATTCCATCTGGGACCTGAGCCATTGCAGTGCCAGGAGCTAGAAGACACTTCCTGAGGCACTGATTAGAAAGATTGATTTCTCTAATTAAAAAACAAAAAACAAAACAAAAAGCCCTCCAGTTTCCTTTTGAATGGGGAAAAACCAGTCCTGTTTCCCTAGCCTGGCTTTAGTTACCTGTAGAAGACTCTTCCAGCCTTATCATCTGGGCCCTCAAATAAGACAACTTGCTCTTCCTCAAACACAGCTTTCCTGTCTCCACACTTGTGGCTCCTCAGCTCTCTCTGCCTGGAGTCCCTTTTCCCACTCTCACTGCCTGTTAATACCCCCACATCCTTATGGCCTGGTTGAAGTGGTGCCTCCTCTCCTTTACGCTATTCCTGTTGTATTTTCCTGTTGCATTTATAGATGCTATAAACCCAGCAATAAAGCCTTACAATTCTTACTTTATAATCTTATGCTTTTAAAATACATTAAGAGAAGACTCACATACTTACATATATTACATGCTTTCCATTACCTATTCTTTTCATGTTTTCATGTTACCTTCTGGTTTATATCTTTCCATCCTGAGTGACATCTGTTACTGGTTATTTTATTTTAGTTTTTTGTAAGGCAGGTTTGCTAGCAGTGAATTCTTTCTGTGTTTATTGGGGAATGTCTTTATTTTGTCCTCTTTTTTTGTAGGATAGTTTTGCTGGATATAGAATTTTTGGTTGGCAGTTTTTTTTCCCCCCCTTTTAGCACACTGAATATCATTCCACTGTCTGTGGGACTCTTGTTTTGGAAAAGAAGTCATTATTAATCAGATCATTTTCCTCTGTATGTGATAAATTATTTTTCTGTTGCTGCATTCAAATGTTCTCTTATCTTTTAGATGTTTGACTATGGTGTATTTATGTGGGAGTCTCCTTAACTTTGGGTTCATTGAGCTTCCAGAATATGGTATACATCAATGTTTTTCATCAAATTTGAAAAGTTTTAAGGCATTGTTTTTCAAAAAATTTTGTGTCCCTTTTTCTCTTTTTCAATTTGTGTAACTATCATCATATGTGTATTGGTGTGCTGGATGTTATTCAATCAGGCTGCTGAGGTTCTGGTGGTTTTTACTTTAATCTTCTTTCTGTGTTCTTCAGATATGGTAATGTCCATTGATCTGTCTTCAAGTTCACTGATTTTTCCTTTTTCCATCTTGAGTCCTTGGCTGAGTTTCTCTAGTAAGTTTTTCATTGTAGTTCTTATACTCTTTAACTCCAGAATTTCCATTTGGTTCTTTCTTTATAATTTCTGCCCCCTTAGTGAAAATCTTTGTTGATTCATTGTTGTCACACTTTCTTGATTCAGTGACATGGTTTCCTTTGGATTTTGAACATATTTATAACAGCTGATCTGAAGTCTTTGCTGAATCCAATATCTGGGGACTCAGAGACCATTTCTATTGACTGCTTTTTTTTTTTTTTTCTTGACTATTGGTCACACTTTCCTATTTCTTTAGATGTATCATAATTTTTAAGTTTCCAACTGGACATTTTAGATAATGTATTGTAGCAACTCTGGCTCCCCCCCCCCCCAAAAGACTGTTGTCACTGTTTTGTTTATTTGTTTGTTTAGTAACGTACCTGGGCTAACTCTGTGAAATTTGTCTCCCTTGAAGTGTGTGGCCACTGATGTGATGGTTTAGTTTTTGTGTTTTAATTTGTGTTTTTATTTTTAAGCTTTTTTCCTGGAGGTAGCTCCCTTGCCAGGGTAGCTGAGGAATTTGCCAGTGGTGAAAAAGAGGTTGTGCTTAAACACTTTGAGTCAGTAAATCTTCCGTTCTTTGCTGATGAATCTGTGTGTAGGTAAAAAAGCACATTCAAAATTAAGGCCATCTTGAAACATACTCTGGCTTTGACTCTGCTTCTACTATGAGCAAGCACAGTCTTGGGGCTGGCCAGTCATGTGTGGATATCTTGGGGCCTCCCTGGTTTCATTGGATATATGCACAGCCTCAGCCAGGAATATGCTTGCCCCAACCATGACCACAGCTGTGCCTGATGAGATCTTTACTTCTACTGACAGTGCTCCTAGATGTGGGCATTGTCAGCCGCTCCAATCAAGTGAGTCCTCTTTGACCCCACACCTCCACTACTCTCATGTCATTTCCTTTCCTGGAAGAATCTCCATGTCAGCTGAGCTGGGGGATGGGTGGAGAGGAGGAAGCAGCAAGAGTCACATGGATTCCCACTATCGTTATCGGATGTTCAGCCTTTGAAACATAAACACTTCTCAGATTGTCTCTGGATAAATTTCCAGAGTGCTGAGATGGTTGTTTTTGTCACTTTTGCCCAACTTTATAGTTGCTTTTTAGAAAAGGGAATTAATAATCTTCTCCCTCTGCTCTAGCCATATATCTCTACCCTGTTGCATATTTTTTGATGTGATAAGAGTTTTTCTTGGCTGTGGAGTCTGTGGAGAGCTTGAGTTTCCTCCCCTACTTACCCAAGGGCTCCATCCAAATCCACGTCGGATTTGTCTTTGAATCCTCCATGTGTGGCATCACGCCTGGTGCACAGCAGGTGCCCAACAAATGTTTGTTGCACTTATGATCTGAAAGATGGCTGACAGATGGCATGATCCATTTAAACACTGGATGTGGACTCATGCAGATCTAGCTTTGGGTCTCAAGTACAGTGCTTCCCTTTATTGATCCTTAGTCGAAAATAAACATCACTTCTTGGGATATTTGTGTGAATTAAATATGATAAGGTATAAAAGTCATTTACAACAGTACCCAGCATGGAGTAGTGCTTTGTAACTATAAATTTCATTTCTTTCCATAAGATGTGGGATTGATGAAGATTATATGCCTTGGGTATTCTGATTTATCCATCCATCCATCCATCCATCCATCCATCCATCCATCTTTATACAGATGCAGAGATAAATGAAACTTGATGCATGCTCTGGAGAAGCACATCTAGTAGCATAGACAGCCATATAAATAGACAATTTGTAATCCTGTAGGCAAGAGCTATGGCAGGCATCAGTGAAGGGCTGTGGGTATTGAAGCCAGAGAAGTGACATTGGGTGGAGGATCTGGTGTCCATGACACTTCACTGTGGCTTTGAGGCTGTCTGGCTGGGGGCAGGGAGCCAGAGTTAAGTAGAGACAAGACTGCCAAGCCACTTCCTTCATCCCATAGAATCCCAATGTCTGGTCTCATCTGGGGAGGCAACCCGGCAGATGTCACACTGTGGTAGTCATCTGTGTGCTTACACTGCTTCTCTAGGAGGTTCCATTTTATTTTTCTTGCCAAGACACTCATCACTTCTATTCATTATTTTACCCCAAAGCACTCACATGTCATAGTTTTTCAGTAGAGTCCAGGAGAGCCTAGGAAGTTCTCACTTTTTTTTTTTTTCATGGAGGAGGCATCCCTGCCTTTTTAAGGTGACTGGAACTATTCCCCCCACAACACACACACTCATACTTGGGAGTTGGAGGTTTCCTTGCCTGGGTCAGACAGAAGAAGACCTGTGGTCATTTGTCTTCACATGCACAGAAGGTCTTCTGCAGTGAGCCACACCCCTGGGGAAGTGGGACTGCCAGCCTGCACCCCAGGGTTGCATTTTCTGCTCTGCTTCTATGGCCTGTTCTCAGGGACCCAGGGGACAGGAGGGCAAGGGTTTTTCCTGGGTATATTAAGCCAGGAATTATTTGTCTCTGCAAGCACAGACCCATTTTAGGAGGCAAATACTCAGTGCTGTGTCCGAACAGAAGCCCATTATGGAGTGGTTCATTGCTTGCATGTTGCCACCTGCCAGGGTAGGGCTCCAGGGTCCCATTCGAAGGGATGTCAGTGCAGCCCAGTGCGGCCCAGGTTGCCCATAACGCTGCCTTCACAAGACCTCCCAAGCCCTACATTGTTCCCTCCACGCACATCATCAGGAGCATCGCCCAGGTGCTCCTTTGCTGGCCCTGGGAACTTTATAGCCCATATTTACTATTCATTATTGTTTCCAAAGTACATCTTGTGTGATGCCTGTTCAGCGGTAAAATGGTTTTCCCCTCTCTTCTCCATGGAGTTACTTCAAAACCTGCTCCTGGCTGAGGGCGGGGGACAGTCCTCTTCAGGAAAGCCTTTGTGGTGGAGGGAAAGGCATGGAAGCCTTGCTCACCTTTGCAGGCCATGGTCTGGGAAGGAAAGGCTAAGTAAGGGCAGCCAGGGTGGCTCACTGGTCCATTTTGGGAAGTTGAAACTGAAACTTCTGGGTGTTTACCCAGCCAAGTCACCTGGCTGAGGAATGGTTCAGGAGGGTCATGTGATGGGAGTCAAGGCGAACACAAAAGAATCCATTTATTATCCTGGCAGGAAATTTGTTCTTTTGGATTCTGTAGCTGCAGACATAATGATTTCATTTCCTTCAGTGAAGGGAGATTAATGGCCCTTACCCCTGGGCCTGTGTGGACTGCCGTTTCCTTCATTTCCCTAAGTGTTGTCAACTCCGGTATGCCTGCCTTCCCGTGGGGTTAGAGGGCATGTGCCGGTTCACGCTGATTAACAGAACATGGCCTTCACTGTGGAAGGCTCCAGGATACCCGGAGGTGACCCAGGTTAAAACACACACATCATGGAAAAACACATCCCAGACAGAGAGGCTGTTCACAGGAGCCTCTGAGAATTTCCAGCACAAGTAGGGTGAGGCTTGGTTCACCTCCTGCTTCAGAGGTGCCTACTCATCTTGTGGCTGGAGAAGTGAGCTGGAGCCTTGACTGCCCAGGAGATAGCTAGCACTAGGATGATGTTGCCATCGGCCCTTTAGCAGTGTGACCTGGAGCAAGGTACCTACCCTCATTGGGCTTCCGTCTGTAAATGTGCAGATGTTACCTACTGTCCCAGGCCTTGGAGAAGATTAAATGAGATCTGTGCCAAAGTGCTTTCAAACCAAGGTCCTCTCCGGGAGTGATGGCAGCTCATGACCCTTCTGGACTGGTGGCTGCGGGGAGGACATGCCTTGTGTTGAATCAGCCTTGTTTATTATACTTTTTTTTTTCTTAAATTTTTAATGTTTATTTTTGAGAGAGAGAGAGAGTGAGACAGAGACAGAACATGAGCAGGGGTGGGGTAGAGGGAGAGGGGGACACAGAATTCAAAGCAGGCTCCAGGCTCCAAGCTATCAGCACAGAGCCCTACTTGGGGCTCAAACTCACGAACTGCAAGATCATGACCTGAGCTGAAGTTGGACGCTTAACCAACTGAGCCGCCCAGGTGCCCCGAATCAGCTTTGTTTAAAGGACATGAGAAGGTGGGTGGATTGAATCTGTTGGTCTGCCCTGAGATGAGTTCAGGAAGAAGGAGGAGGAGGAAACCAGAAAGCCTTGGCCAGGGTGCCCCTCCTGGGAGTGTCACCGGGTGATCTGAGTGGCCATTTCAAGCTGGCTCCAGTGTTTCATATTTCATGGAGCAGATATCCCATAGGGGGAGTCACATTCTGTGTTTGGATAAGGATCAGTGTTTTTTTTTTTTTTTTTTTTTTTTTAAATCACGCTTAAACAATTTTCTCTCCATGGCCTTTAGACATTGTGTGCCCTGATGCTCTGCCTGGAGTCAGGCCCTGGATTATGAGGCACTGTGGCTTCTTCCCACTGAGCCTGCTCATAATTGGTGCTTATTGGCTTTTTGCTCATTATACCATAAATTAAACCAAATGTTTACATTCCATAGAGATGCAAGGTAATTTATTGGGGGGAAAGTTTTGTATTTCCATGTGCCTCAGTTTCCCACCTGTGCCTCCATTCCATCCCAGCCATGTACCCGTAATGGAGAGTAAGGAATTTCTTACGGTTTGCATGAAGAGATGTCAGATTGAATATCATGAAATTAAACTGAGTTAAACTGTGACAGAGCTGTTGAATACAGGACTGTGTGACCAGGACAAGGATTCTTCCCTGGGGGCCTCAGGAACAGGGTGAAGCTCTGAGCAGAGCTTGGTTTTAGGGGAGTCTTCCTGGAGGCAAGGGTGTATCTCGATGAAGCATTACAAAAAATACGTTAAATATGGTAACAGAGCAATTTTAATAAACATTTTACTTTTAATATGTTTATAGCGTTGTTAATTATCTCTCTAAGTGGAGAAAATAAGAGTTGTAGCACATCGAACAAAGATTGCTGATTAGGATAATAAAATGGAAATTTTAATCAAGACGATAACTTTAAGTCAAAGGGGGTTTTCTCCTAGGCTGCTGGAGCTTTCATCTTTATTAAACACCCCATTTATCATCACCACTCCATTCATCGTGAGCATTAGATTAATATTGACAATTTAAAATAGAAATAACTTTTTCTGGCCATTATGGTGCTGATTTGATAATGGTGTTGGAGACTTTGAGGGAGCCATCACCAGCTGTCGCTTCCCCCTCTGCTGCATCGGCTGCCACTCTCCAAGCCAAGCCTCAAGTCACCAGCCACCCGGCAGGGAGGTCTTCTCCTGCCAGGAAGCTCCTCCATGCTACGCAGCCCACTGAAGCTCCTGTGTTCTTCACTGAGAAAGTGAAAGACCTCTGCTGCCTTGAGGTTGTCTCTTCATGGTGGAAGTGTGCCCCGAAGTCACAGGCCTCTCTTTCCCAATCCAGTGGGAGAGGTATTTATGGGTACCGGCCAGGTACGTGGATCGCCCACATAGGCGGGACAGCCCTGCCCTGCAGAGATGGTGCTTGCACCTAAGGCGGGAGGCCTGAGTGTCAGATGAACAGCTTGGACAGGTGCACCCCAGAGATTTAAGTGGAGGGAGGTTCTTAAAGGGTGGCGCCCGCGCCACCGGCAGCAGCAGGCACACCAGGGGTTGAGGTCCACTGACCCTAACCGGCGGTTCTCTGACTTCCAAAGGATGATCTGGAGGGCTTGTCGAAACCTGTTGCTGCTCCCCTACCTCAAGCTTCTGACCGAGTAGCCTCTGGGTGGAATGCAAAAAATTGCATCTTGAACAAGTTCCCAGGTGATACTGATGACAACTCTTGGAGAACTACTGATTTCAACTCAGAGAAGACTGCTGAGAAGAAGACCAGGAGGACTTCATGGAGAAGGTCCCTTTAGCTTCTGTGGGAGAAGAAGAGCCTCACCACGCAGAGACAAGGAGAAGGCCCCTGGAAGGTGAAGTGGCCAGAGTCAGAAAGGGGAAGTTTGGAGGGCAGCTGGTCCCAGGGAGAGGCCTGGCTTCGGAGCCCTTGAGGCTGACACGGAGGTGGACCAGCAGGCGGACCTGGGGATTGGACAGGGGAGCTCCATCTCTGTCTCTGGAGAGGGGTGAGTGCGCAGGGGGAGCTGTTGCTGCCGCCGTGATAACTCAGGGGGATCCTGAGGGCAGAGCTAGGAAATCAAGGTTGGTACCAGCTGGATGGCTGTCTCGGAGTACAGCCCAGCCCCCACCACAGAGACCTGTGCTTCAGGCCACATTGTCCCAGGCCTACTGTCTGGGTTAATGCATTTCCCTACATTTATGCCTTTGCTGGGCGGCGGGGGGTGGGGGGGGTGGGAAGGGAATGGGCGTGGGTGTGTGTCCTGGAGCTCTGCTCCACAAGCCCCCGCTTGTGCGGAAAAACACCACCACCTTGGGAAGAGGATTGCTCCTGCCTTGTGCTGTGTCTGCTGGGCCCAGCTTTGGGGGTTCAAGCCAGCAGCATGGGCCCTTCAGCCGTGCTGGGAGGCTGCCCCTGACGGTGCTCTGGGGCACTGGGGAGGGGACCAGGTCACTGACACCTGCATGGAGCTGCCTCCTCTTTGGAGCCACTTCATTCTTCCACCTTCCCCAATCCTCTAGGGCTTCTTAAATGTGCTACATGGCTTCTTAAAAAGCCTCTTTCCTTTCCTTGATCATAAAATTGCCAAGGAACAATGGCTGTCATTTAACACAGCAGCATTAAAGCTCCTTCCCACCAGTTACTGCCATGTCATCGCTGTTCCACATCAAAGCAGCACTGAGCTCCCTGGGGAGGAGAGAGAGGAGGGCCTGGCCTCAGTCCTCCCCGGTGCAGGGGGGCAGCCAGCCTGTTGGCTGACACCTCTTCTGAGTGAAAAGGGTATCCTTCACGTTGGCCCCTGGGGAGACTGCCCTGGTCTGGGGCCTGAGAGAAATGAGGTTGGGGACCTACAGAGATGGGGTTCCCTCAATCTTCTTGAGTATCCTCTGGGCGTGCCCCCACTAATTGCTCTCAGTCAAGGGTGGGAAACCGGAGAGCATGGGGC
Organism: Panthera tigris; assembly: GCF_018350195.1. NCBI lineage: Eukaryota > Metazoa > Chordata > Mammalia > Carnivora > Felidae > Panthera > Panthera tigris. Next base: position 126,945,259 of record NC_056668.1, on the reverse strand, counting down.
AGGAAGGGGGCCATGTCCCAGGCATGGAGGTGAGAAGGGGTTATGGGGTCTGAGGGCTGATGTGGGAGTCTTATGCCAGCCCCTCATGCTGGCCCCAGAGGGCTTTGGGGATTGTGCCTGAGCAAGGAGGGGCAGCCTATGTCATGTGCCCACATGAGCTGTGGGGATTCTTGACTTCTGTTTAATGGGGCTGGGAGGTCATTATCCCCCCCACTCCCCTTTCTTTGGGGAGCACTCATGGCTGCTCCATGGGCATCAGGAAGGCCGGACAGTGTCGCCATGGAGCAGGGTCAGCCACAGCAGATGCTCTGGCTGGTGCTTACAGAGTCAGGAGTGTTTGTCCCCTTCCCCTTGGGGACAGCCCCACAGAAGCAGCTGGAAAGGAAATTGCATCACAATAGAAGGATGGGCCTTGACCTCCACCCCATCAGGAACTGCCTTTCTCCTCTCTTCCCTGTTGGATCACTGCCCTGTTTCCTCCTGGGCTGAAGGTCCGAGTGTGTTTGGGAGGAAAGGTGCTGGTTCTGTGTCCCTCCAGGGTCTGGCTGGGTCCAGCAGAGAGGGAAAGGGAGGTGGGGCCCCTAGGGCTGGGTAGGCCTTGTCTGGAAGAGTCCTGGCTACAGGGAGGCTGCTGAGCAGTTGCCCACATGACTCCTTAATGCAATGCCACCTTCTCAGTGACAGGTTTCCAAGGCAATTAGGCCCCTGGAGAGACTCATCTTGGGGCCCTCCTTGAGGTCTCCTCCATTGTCCATTCCTCACAGCCTTTCCCCACAGGCCCCTTGTCCTGTGCATTCCAGCCTCGACTCCTGGTACTCCCCCTGCGTCCTCTCCCCACCGCCCCTTTTCTTCCCTTTCATTTTCTTCCTCACCCCTCCAGTTTCTCCCGTCTCTCCCCCACCTCATCCTCCTGTAACTTTGTTCATAGAGTTCTCCTTTTCCATTGATAGGCTCCCCTTCTTGGTGGATGTCTACCTTGAACTCCACACATATTTGTATGGCAGGGTTCATATGGGCTCTCTGCACTTTTGCAGTCATGTTCCTCGGGCTACTGCAAGTTCATTGTGGGGGCAAAACCATGCTCACTGTCCTCGGGGCTCTGCCCCATGGGCACCGTAGCCACTCTTCATAGCCAGACAAGGGATAGTTTGTTTCAGATCTGAGGTTTGCTCACATGTTGTCTTAGAAAAAGCATAAATATTAAATCTCCCTTGTTATACATTACGTGAATTATGTTGGCTGAAAATCAGTTACGTTGGCTGAAAATCATATAATGGTGCAAAATCTTGGGGGAAAAATGGGGGGAAAAAAGCAACCTATAACCTTGTTTAGTATTTTGTAACTATGTCCATGCTCAGAGCCAAGCCATTGTCCTTTGCTAGGGTCTGGAGACCTGATGTGTGTCCATGGACTTTAGGATGAGCCCAGGATCTTGATGCATCCTTCTTTGCTCACTGTTTTGAAACTCTGCCCAAAGGTGGATTTTCAGTGGAACCCCAGGGCTATCAGGATCTGTCCAAGTTCAGATTATGTGCCCCGCCCTCATCCTGTGCAGGCGGCTGTGCACTTAACCCACCTCGGGGGTGTTTTCCTACCTGTTTTAAATGGTCGCCACAGGACAGTGCACCGCCATCTGGTGTCATCCACCTGCCCCCACCTCTCACCATTGTCCTCCTCAGTGGTCCCCTCATCGGCTGCCCACCCCTCTGGCAGTCTGCCTGGACCCTGAATCTGCAGCCGCAACACACCCTGACACTCCCACCCTGGCCAGCAGCATTTTCACAGATGGCTCTGTTAAATCTGGATGGGTTCCGAAGGTGTTATTTGATTTCTGCAGCCCTCTTGTGCCAAGACCATATGGGGCTACAAGGAGAGAAGGGCAGTGGGTCAGGCACTTACTCCTTCACCCCCACGTCCCCCTGAATTTCCTTTGGGCACCGTCTTCGTGGCATTTTTTAAAATCCTTTGTGTTGAAGTGATGGGATTTTGCAGACAATTTTTGTAGGTGTGTTCAACTGCAACAGAATGTATCACCCTCACCAGGAGGAGAATGTGAAGACCTGAAAAACCACAAAAGTAACATTTGGAGAGGGTGAAGCTGCTCTCGTCTGAGATTTGGGGTGCAGGTGTCCATGTGTGCAGTACATGTGGAGGGGGAGAGACACAGACACACAGACATACCCAAGCACCCTGATTATTAATGTGTGTTTTAGGAAGAATGACTGTTCCTGTCTTCAGCAGAGGGTCACAGACCTGGAGTAAGGGACAGGGACTAGGAAAATCCATGCTGGCTGGGGTCAGGGTATCCCCCACTGTTGATCTTGCTGCCTGCCAAACACAGTGAGAATGGGGAGGCCCGTTTCCCACCCTGAGCCTCACGTTCCCATCCATAAAGTCAGATGGGCAGATGATGTTACTGGCAACTTTGACTTCCTGTGACTCTCACATCTGAAGAACAGGAAGGAGTGGAGCTGGTGGTGGTTGGAAAAAGAGAGAGAGAGAGAGAGAGAGAGAGAGAGAGAATGAATAGACAAGGCCAAGGAGTGGGAGAGAGAGAAGCAGAACAGAAGATGAAAACAGAAGTGGGGACAGACATGGAAGGGAAGCCAAGACAGAGTAAGGTGAATGCTGCCCTGGGAGCTGGTGTGGTTAGAGGGAGAGAGAGGAGGGCCGCAGGGCAGAGCTTGAGGATCCGCTGTGTGCTTGTGCTCTCGGGTGACTTACAGCCCTCGCCCTCCCTGGGTCAGCCTGAGGAAAGCCAGAGCAGGCCACTGGCACCCCTGAGGATGCTCCAGTTCATGTGGTGGCTAGGGCAGCCTCTCACAGTGGACCTGGAAATGAAAAGGAATGGCAGACGAGTCAACAGATTTTAGTTAAGGGCTGGCTGTGGGAAGGAGGGGAGAGGGAGTTTTCAGACATGGCAACCAGGTTCCCGGCTTTTACAGCCGATGGATGATGGTACCACTTGCTGAAATGGGAAAGGATGGAGGGTTGCCACGTGTGGGTGACTTAACATGGAGGTGTGGATCCAGGGCTCGCAAGAGAGGTCTGTGATTGGGATGAAGGTAGAAAGTTGGTGGCTGTGGCATACAGATGGGGGCTCCCCATCACAAGTACCATGGCCCAGCAATATTCTTGGCCCCTTCTAATAGGGGTGGGGAAAAGAGAAAGCTTTGGGAAGATAAGGCTCTGCGCTCCACCACCCAGAACTAAAGCCAGGGGGAAAATACTGAACATGGTTCCTTATAGGAGCAACATCACATCTCTGTGAAGTGCGTTCTCCTCAACCAGGACCAGAGCGCATCCATCATGGAGTCTTTCTCAGGAGCTCATACTCAGCCCCAGAATCCTTTGATAGAGCAGCTTCTATCAATTGTGACCTCTGTTGGTGTTCAAGCAGGCAAACGTGTTCCTCTCCTGCCCTGGAGATTAACCTGAGGCTTCTGTGCAAAAAAGTGGTGTTTGTCTTGCTGCAAGCCCCAAGGTGGTGTCAGGTGGGACTGGCTAGGACCCTGGGTGCATGACAGGTCTGGGAGTAATTGTGTGATAGGAGTTTGCAGGAGGTGCTCAGCGAATGTGTGTGGAATGAACAAACGTCTAGAGGAGTCGGTGTCTGCAGCCTCTTTGGGGCAGAGGTATAGGATCCTGCCTCACGACCTAGGGGACCATGCTGAGCCAAGCCGAGCCTGGAAAGAGCCAAGCTAAAGGAGGAGGATCCTTGAAAGGTGATCTGTGTCCTCGTCTTGATCCTCTAATGTCTCCCTCTGGATTAAGTCAGATCCACTGTGAACCCTGTCTCATGGTTTCCACTCCTCAAGGAATTGCTTTTACAAATGCACTACACTTTGGCGAGACATCATCCGCCCGCGCTGAGGGGCTTTAAATGAACGGCCCTGGGAAACTCTTGGTGGTGTTTATTGTGAGTGTGTCGTTGGCAGTGTTCATTGCATTACACGGTGTCCTCTGTGAGGGCCCGTGGGAGGCATTTGCTTCAGGCTTCCATATCAAGAACGGCTGGGCTTTTCTGAGCAGCCATTTAGTTTATGTCCTGTAGACCCCCTGACCCGTGTAACTGATCAGGTTTTCCTCATCCAGTGACCGCTAGAAAATCCAGCTCTGAATGTGTGGCTTGGCCACAGAAATGAGCTGTTTTGGCCTCGCTGTGGGCTCCAATTTATGTCTTCATTTTTGGTTTGGCTTTTTCTTTCTTGCCTGTGTTTCTTTAAAGTCTTTTCACTGCTTTTCCTCTTATTATAAGACAAATATAGGTGCTCTACAAAAAGTTAAGAAAATATATAGAAAAGTGTAAGGAGAAAACGGAAGTCATTTATAATGCCCACCCCCTCCTCGTGGCAATCTATTAAATTTTGTGTTTAGCTAACCTGTGACTTTCCTATACATGCAGGAGCATGCAATACATAAGTGTGCACACACATGCAGATTATTCAGAAAATTTCACCATGTTGTGTATAGCGTATGGTAACTTAAAAAATAGCAATGTATATTTTTTACTTGGTTACTTAGATATCTTGTAGTATTGTACTTAATTCTTGTAAGACACCCTACATCTTCTAGGATGGAGTGGATTATAAATAAAATAAGATAAAATAAAATGTAACATTTAAGGTAGAGACTTCCAGGGAAGTTTTGGAACCCAGAGTGAGGCAAGGCCTGCAGCAAGTTCTAGAGAAGGGGCCATAGGGGCTCCCCAGAAACTGGAGGCTCTGGACCGGGGTGAGAGCTGCCCCTGGGGTGGAATTGCCCTGGCAGGCTTGCCTCAGGTCCTTGAGGGGGGAGTTGACCACATTGGAAGAAGCTCAAAGGTGCTCATTGGATTCCACAGACAGATGGGAAGAAACTTATCTGTTGAACCTGTAACAGAATGTTGGGGCAACTATGAGGTGTTAGAAATGGGGAGAATGTCTATCCTCTGAATGACAACCTACCACTCATGTGAGCAGAGATATCAGAAGTCACCTTGAAGTAACAAGCTGGCTCCTGGATAAGATGGGGCTGTGACCTGAGTATACTAGCTGTAATGGGAATAGTATTTTAGAAATATTTCCTGATATATTCTGTGTTTGTAGGGTTGTTTATTTCCCTGTAGTCCTTTCACCAATGATACTGGCAGAAGGAGACGGGAAACATACTGCACAGCAGAGAAAAAGGAAGATAGGACCTAGAGAAGTTTCTGTTTCACTACTATAACTCATGTTATTGAGCCCTGACCCAGTACCAAGTACTCTTCTGTGTATGAGTATTTACCATTCAGTCCACAAAGCACCTCTATGAGATGGTAGTATTGGGGATTATGCCCATTTTATAGATGATGAAATAGAGGAAGAGAGGAGTCAAGTAACTTATTCTTGGTCATGGAGCTACTAACATATAGAGCTGAGATCCAAAGTCAAGTGGCCGGACACAGACAGCAGCCTTAATTTATGAGGGCCTAGGGCCCACTCAGGAATACAAATAAGAAAACTCTCCTGGTTCTTGGAAGAAGACAAAAAGAGAGGAAGACAAGGGTGGAACTGAGTGTCAGGGCCCCAGAGCCCCACTTTGAGATGGGGGAAGGTGCTGGGGTTTCCAGGGGCCTGGAGACCCATAGACAGGTTTGGGGGAGTGAATGTATGGGGAGAAGCAGCAGCTGGGACCAGGCCTGGAGTGGGGCTTCATCAGGAGTGGGAGGTGCCCTATGCTGGTGCCCATGAGCCTGATGAGCCAGGCAATTCAGCGTCCCCTCAGAGAGCAGCCCTGGCAATCAGCCTGGGTGGGGCAGGAGCAGACAGTCACATCCCATGAGGACAGCTCAGCTTCTCTGCACCCTGCTCCATCTCAGTCCTAACTGAGAAGTGCTGGAAGTTAAATATACCCTGGGTTTTGAAGACTTAGTATGAAAAAAGGAATAAAATATCTCAATAATTTTTATATTGCATATATGCTTAATTGGTAATCTTTTGGACATAATTGGAATAAATAAATTATTAAAATTATTTTTACTTTTTTATTTTTCATAATTTGGTTACTGAAAACCTTGAAATTATATATATGAGTTGGATTACATGTCTGTTGGACAGCACTGGTTTAGACAGGAAGGAAAGATAAAAAAAAAAAGGTTTTAATTTTTGCACTGAGCTATGTGAATTTCTATTGTGAAAATGAATCTCGAGAAAGAAATAGGGGCAGTGTGGGAATTGAGATCTCCCAAGTGACTAATCGGGCAGGGTGTTGTGGTAAGGGCCTGATGCCAGGCAAGTGGGGAAAGCTGAGTGAGCCGGCCCCAGGAGGGCAGTGCCCGGCGAGTTCCAGTGGGGCCGGCTCCTGGGAGAGCCCAGGCTGCCACTGATGCAGCATGAAGCTCAGATTTTGCTCATGCCTGTCTCCTCTCTGTCTGCTCCCCTGGGCATATACCCTCCCTCTTCTTTTAGAGTCTTCTCCTTCCCTCTGAGTTCCTGCTTCCTTCCAGCCTGTCCAGCCCTTCTTCATGTCTTCCACGTGGCCTAGCCTCCTGCTAGCTGCCTTAGCCCTGCAGGCCTTACTTCAGAGTCCTGATACAGGCCTACTGGTGGACGAATCATGTCTCTCAGCAGGCAATGGAATGGCCACTGACTGGCTGAGGGTGTTGGCCTTGGGCGCAGTGCTGGCCTCTGATCCACTCTGTGGCTTCCTCTGTTTGGATGCCAACTTGGCATGTGCCCCTGAGCAGAGGGCAGAGAAGTTGGGCCTGACGGCACTGGATAATCGGGGGATGGCGTGGTTAATCATGAGAACAGAAACAAAGACTGGCAGTGTCCCTCTCAGCACCATGTTGGAGGGCAGTGCTTGTCCCAAGCACCTGTTCAGAAGTGATTCCTGGTATATCCCTAAGGTAGAGGTGAAAGCATAGCCTACTGGATGCTGATGCTGTTAAGTATTTAATTCTGTCATCAATTTCCCTGTACCTGTTGGATAATGTGACTGTCTATGTAGCTTGTCTCTAGGGAGAGAGTGTGTGCTGGTGAGTTAACATAGGTTTTCTGGCTACCTGGATGGTTACTCATTTCATTTAGAAGCAACACATTGACATCCTGGTTATACATCACGCTTTGTGAATGTTATTAGCAAAAATTACCATAGTTGTGGGTCTGACTTGGTCTGGGGTAATTTCATGAAAGATGATGCCAATTTGGTAAGCTTTGTGGAAGCTGTCCAGGGGGCCTTAGACTGTTCTATACCCCCCACCTAAGTCTTCCAGAACTGCTCCAGGCTGACAACTTTTTTTGCAAGCATTATGGTCCCATCAACATTATCATCATCATTATTGTCATCTCCAGGAGATCACCGTAGGTTGGGGTGATAGGCACTCCTTGGTTGGGGCCCAGAAACCTGTTCTGCAATCATCCCATGTGCTCATTTCGTTCCCTAACTGGTTGGAATCAAAGGCAATGCTTTGAGTGTATTTATGTGAGCACTCACAGTGGCACGTGGGAGGGCATCTGGGGCTACCATAGCCGAGTAATTAAACAGGAAGAATATATCTGATGTCCAGGTAATTACTGCTGAACATCTGCTAAATATGAAGTTTCATTGATGGCTGGTGTTGTTAGGCACGGAAGTGATGGTGTGTTTGCACTCAACATGGCAAGGGATGATTTAAAATCTGTTCCCATCAGCAGCCCACAGAGCAGCCCCAACAGAAGGATCTTGGAGCTTATATAACCTGACCCAAAAATCACTTCCAGAAAAGGGCACAAGAAAGCTTCTCTTCTTTGGAAAGGCAGCTAGAAATAACAGCACGAAATGACAGAGGCACAAGAAAGGACTGTTGAGAGCTGGTCAAGTCCACTCATCTGACTGTTGAGGAAACTGGCACAGCACAGGGAGGGCAAGTGACCACAGAGTCAGCGATGGCGCTGGAGCCAGGACCAGCCAGCCAGGGTCTCTAGCCAGGACATCCCCCCCGCGGGTCCTCAAAGCCCAGCCTACAGTCCCCTTGGAAGCACTGGGCCATCCCCACCGGAGCGTGGGAATCCTGGGTGGGCTCCAGCTCTGTGTGCTGCACAGACATGTGTGGGGCAGGCTGCTTACACCAAGTCCTCCTTACCTGCACAGCCAAATGAGCTGAGACCCATGGGGGAAGTGGGACAGAATTCAGGGAGGTGTTACCTCTGATTTAGAGGGCTTTTTCTTTCTCCTGTCCACTTCCTTGGGGCAGGAAAACACCCTGCACTTCTCCTGATTTCTTGTGTCCTTCTTGTCAGCAGCGTCTCTCAGCTAGCTGTTTTAGGCTCTGACCCAGGGACATGTGGTATCATATCTTCTCTCCTCCCTCCCTCTCCAATTATTGCTCCTCTTTAGGCCTCGCTGGATGACCATCAAACGATGGTCTCCAAATAGCAGAGAAAATTCTTCTCAAACACAGCCTTGGAGTGGTGGTTATCAGAAGCCAAAAATGAAACTCCACCCCACTCCTCCTGCTTGAAGTTACTTGGGGAGTGGTAGGAGCTTCCAGCCTGTTCTAGCTCATTCTGGTCAAGATGTGTGGCAGGTCTGTGCCCTGATCTGGGTTCAGTGGTTCCAGGCTTGAGATCTCTAGAGGGCTGGTCCCAGGGTGCTGCTCTCTGAAGCCTGATGCCCCCAAGCCCCTGGCTGAGACGCCTGCCTTCCTTCCCCATTCAAGGACCCTTCTGTTGGAGCCTGCAGCAGCCAGTAATAGGATTCATAGCATCTTCCTTCTGAGACTCAAGACCCTGTCTTCTGTCCCCTTGGAGCCTGCCAGCTGCACCATTAAGACTTTGAATTTCCCTATGCAAGAGTAATCACTCATTCAATTAACAGGCATTTATTTGCAAATTTCCTCCTTTTTTAAAATAATGATTTATGTCATAAAATCCCTAAGTTCATTTTTTTTGGTGTTTCCTCTTCTAGTCCAGATGCATATAAATTTAATGTGTGTATTTTCCTTGTTCTATATAATCTCTGTAATTTTCATTTTAGATAGCTTTGTCATAGTCCATCAAGGGGCTACATAATATTTAACCACTCCCCTGTTTTATGAAATTGGGATAAATATATCTGTATTTAGCTTTCCTTCATACTGCTTTTTATTTCTTCTGGTAAACTTTTAAGAATGGATTATTTTGAATGCCTTGATAGCTGTTGAAAGTACAGAGCTACATCATATGTACGTTTAAGTGATCTTAATTCAACTCTAACAAAAGGGAAAATGTAGAAATACACACACACACACACACACACGCACACACACACACAGAGGGAAAGGGGCACAGACTCTGCTGACCCTTCAGCCCGCCTTCCTCCTGCAAGCCTCCCATTCTGGAAGTCTCTCCCCACACCCTAATTAAAGATTCTGGTGTTAAAGATGCGTGGTTTTTGTGTTCTCTGGCACCTAAGTGTATACCAACTGCTTCATCTGGCACCCAGCCAGAGAAAGAGGCCATCTGTTTCTGGGCTGCTTGGAGATGTGGAAAGATGACATGGTGGTCTCCAGTGTGGTGCCTTCCTCACTGACTCTCAAGGACAGTTTTGACCATAGGGACCTTCAAACCTAACCCTGGCACACGCAACAGCTCCACTTAATGCTTTTCAAAAAGGTTACTTGGTACTGTCACTGTGAGTGACACTAGAGCCTGTCACCAGTTGTCACACCCACCATGCACCCAGGCTCACCCCAGATTTAATAGATGAAAAGTAGTACTTCAGGCCTCACTGTTTAATCTGCATATGTTTGCTGCCTGTTTTACTTTTTGTGGTTCCCCAAGAAGTGCTCGGTGTGCAAGAGGCGGTGAGGAGGGGAGAGCATGAAGAATGGGGCACATGGCAGAAAATCGGTGGGCTGGAGTGCCTGGAGGAGGGCAGGGCTGGGTTTGCAGCTGGGTTTGGGATCATGAGTGAGTGCAGTGGGGAATGGGGTCGGGGAGCACATACATGCAGAGCCACGTTGGGGTCTAGAAGAGCAGGGGGTGTGACTCTGGGAACAGGAAAAAGGAGATGCAGTAGAAAGACAATAGTGTCCTTCTAGAGTTGGCGAGGGCCAGGGAATTTAAGAAGGCAGGCTAGGGGCGCCTGGATGGCTTGGTTGGTTAAGTGTCCGACTTCGGCTCAGGTCATGATCTCACGGTCTGTGAGTTCGAGCCCCGCGTCGGGCTCTGTGCTGACAGCTCAGAGCCTGGAGCCTGTTTCGGATTCTGTGTCTCCCTCTCTCTGACCCTCCCCCATTCATGCTCTGTCTCTCTGTCTCAAAAATAAATAAACGTTTAAAAAAAAATTAAAAAAAAGAAAGATAAAAGAAAAAAAAAAGGCAGGCTAGTCTGTATGTGGAATGTGTCCAAGACCACCAGCAAAGGGGGGTGCAAAGAGCAACCTTGGCAAGCTTGTTTCCTGGCATGGTGGGATGGAATCCACATCACCAGGGACAAGGAGGAAGTGGACCTCTAGGTATAGACCATTCACCTGAGTTTCAGCAACCAAAATTTGAGAATTTGCAGTGCCAGCTAGGGGAGGCAAACAGCAGATTAAGGGGAGCCATGCCAGGTTCCAGAAAAAGAACTGGAAAGGAGGTGTATGGAATAGTTAGGGACTGGACGGGGCCAAGGAGAGACAGGAAGAGAACCCCTTCACCTCCAGAGGTGGCAAAGATGTGTTCAGCACTGTTGGGCTACAAGAATAGCTCACTTGTAATATGGCGGTCCTTGGGCTTCCGACCAATATGTAACTTGGGTATTCATTTTGGAGGAGTCAAGAAGAGCCCTTAGAAATACTTAGCAGCCTCCCAGCCAGGCCTGGGGTGGGGCCTCTGCTCTAGGGATTCCTTATAACGTTTATCTTGGTCTCACTGCTGCCCCTGCACATGATTAATTCTCAGAGTCTCAGAAACTGCTGAGCATCATGGGTGATGGAGGGATGCTGTGGTAAGTAAGAGATCATAGGGCTTGCCTGGGGCCTTGCCTGTCTGCCAGGAGCATGTGGTCCGGTGCAAAGGGTGATGGGGTTCAGGGACAACACCACCTGGGTGCCTCGAAATGGGGTTGATGTCTGGGAGAAGCACCTGAATCTCTGGGGAAGGAGTGGCTGGGCAGGTTTGGAGTTGGGGCCAGCAGGGAGGGAGAGGGAGCAGTTTGAGTTGGCCCAAAGAGGTCAGAAGTGTGTATCCCATGGATTTCCTTAGTCTGTCTCCCTACAGCCCTAAAATAGACTTACACCTGTCTTAACCATGGTTCTGCCCCAGGGCTACTGGCTTGTTTGGTCATAGAATTACTTTTATGGGCAAGCTATTATTCTTTTTTTGGTTTAACCTTTGTAAGGTCGAAAAAAAAAAAGATACCCAATTAGAATAAAACTTCAATTAAATTGAAATATCAATTAAAATATATCATCAATTAAAATAGAATACTAATTAAAGTGCTTCCAACCATAGCAGCCAATATGGCCCGGTGGCCTGGGGCACCAGTGTTGGCCATGGGTAGCTAGAGGGTCAGTCGGACATGTTGCTGTACCTCTTGGGGTTTAGGGATCAAGAAGGCTGGCTTTCGGCCCTGGGAACAGGACGTCTCTCTTGCAGAGTTCCTCAGTTCCATGGCACAGTTGGTGACCCTCTTGCTCCTCCTCCTGGAGTCAGAGGGGCTCACAGCAGGTACTAGCTGTCAGGGGCTGTCCTCCTGGGGCCCTGAATAGGAAGGGCTGCAGGACACACTCAGGACTTTGCATGTACCACTCCTGGCAGAGTCACTTTGACCCAAAGTCACATGGACATTTGTAGGTGCTATTTTCCTTCCACTTAAGATGGAACTTGGGGCCGTCCTTGGCGCTGTGGCTGTGAGAGCCAGCACCTGTGTGTAGCTTTGCTCCAGGGGAGCCTGGACATCAGCTAGGGCCCTAGACTCCCCTGATGGCAGATCTGGCATTCGTGGCCTCGTGCCACCTCTGTCTTCCCTTTTGTCTTCCTGTCTCTCCTCATCTCTCACCAGGCCTGTGTGTACAAAGACCTTCCACTCAGCCACTCTAGTCTCCCAGCTAACTGGTAAATTGCTGGAAGTAATAAGATGTTTCTCCAAAACTGTCCCTGGCCACCTACTCCCCAAGGCCCACTTAGACATGTCTTCTTGCTGCTCCTCTAAGTCTGTATGTTGGCCTTGATTGGTCTGTTTCACATCGTATTGCAATTACTTATATACAAGCCATTTCAGTTCCTTTGTAGATGTCAGGGTATCAGTTAAAAATAGCAGTAAGTTGCATCTTTCTTGTATAGTTGACTGTGTTTTTCTAACGGTAGTAATTGACCTTTACTTATTTTGTATCCATTGATTTTTATAATTACTCATTAACTTTCAAACTTTAACAATAATATATTTCACTCTTCTAAGGAAGAGCTCTATTTTGACACGAACAAAGTGTCAGTGTGTCAAAGAGCCCCTTCTGTCTCTGTCCATCAGTCCCCGCCTGCAGAGGCTGGGATCGCAGGGCCATCACCCGGACCCCCGCTTACTTGATGTGAGCTCACTTCAAAAGCAGCCGCGTTCTTAGGTGGAAATCAATAACCTTATGTATGCTTGTCTTTTAAACCCAGTGCTCTTAAATGGAAGCATGCTCCACCAGGAACAAAAGAAGGAAGAAATTAGGTAAAAGGAGAATCAATATTTGTGTTGGGTTTTTAAAGACTTAACAGTCTTTTACTGTACTTGGTTCCGGGGAAGAGTGGCTATTATTCCAGACCTCCTGGAACAAGCCTTGGGAAAGCTCAACATTTTGAATGTCGTCTTTTACCTGAGAGCCTGGAAATAGAACAGGTGTGGCACACCCTGCAAAGCATTGTTCCTTCTTTCTAATGTATCTTCTTCCCCAGCTTCGTATTTAATGTAGAGACCAGGGAAAGCAGGCCTGCTGTGTGTCAGTGTCCTATGCCCAGACTGTGGCCCTTGTCCCACTACGTCCCTTGTAAGATGGAGAATAACAGTGGCGACAACAGTTGTGTTCCATTTCCCAGCTTCCAGTCAGCGTTCACTGGGGAGGTGGGTGGCGGGCAGGTGGGGGGCTCAGAGACCGTGCTGTGGGAGATGGCAGTGCCTCCACTGGTGTCAGGATGGAGTCTTTCTCGTCAGGGAAAAACGCTTTGGGGAAAGTGGCGCATTCTGTCCTCTGTTACGCTGAGAACAGCAGAGATGGTGTTTTGCCTTTTGATGTTTGTTCTAGGCCCAGTACTAGGCCTTTTGATGTTTGTTCACCTCCTCTGCTCCTCTTCTGAGCCCCGCTGCCTTTAGTTGCTTTCATGTGAGGTTCTGTTCCCCTCCTTTCCTTTAATCCCCTGTTCTGTGAGTTCTGAACCGTGCTTAGCAATTCCAGTGTCAGGAGAAGGCTCCGGAAGACCTGGACCCTTGTTCCCAGATGTAAGGAAGGGCTTCTTTACTTCAGGGCTGGCTGTTTTCTTCCCTGAGCTTGCTGGCTGGCCTTTCCTCTGTTTGTTGGGATACCTTTGCACACATGCACTGCTGGTTCCTCTCCTTCCAGTTTGCCTCCCCCTCCCTCCCTCTGCCTCCCCTCCCAGTCTTTCTATGATTGCTCTAATTCTTTAAGGAGCCACAGGCTCAGAGGAAAAAAGAAGTCAGTGGACTCGAAGGAGAGACATTAATTATTCTATTGCCCTGAAATCTGCTCTTTCTCCTTACTTTTCATAAGAGCCAAAACAGCAGGTGGAGAATAGTCTCCCCATGAGAGTTTTCTCCCCGAGAAAATGAAGGGGTGGGAGAGGCCATGTGGAGGTTATGTGTCAGGAGGAAGCTGTTTGTTCATTTATTCAGTGTAGCAGATGTGTTCAGAATGCCCATTCACTGCCCTCTGGGCTGACCATAGTGGACGTGAAGGCAAAAAATCCCACCGGCCTGTCCTTGCTCTGCTCACAGTCATTGCCCAGGACATGCTCCAAACCCAGGGTCTTTGCATGGACCTCCCAGAGGTCAGAGAGTTAGGGGCACATTTTCTCAGAAGAGTTTCTATAGTCTTTCTCAGATTCTTGAAAAAGTTCAAGATCTAAGATTGACTTTAAAACTTTTTGACCATGATGTATGTGGTAAAAAATACATTATCTTGATTCTGTCACATACTCTGTGCATGTATGTCTGTGTGGATGCATGAATATGGTGTGTGTGTGTGTGTGTGTGTGTGTGTGTGTGTGTGTGTATGTATGCATGAGTTTTTTTAGGTATATCTCTATCTCTATCTCTATCTCATCCCTGAAACAAAAATTCTCCAAACAGTGCTTAACCTTTCTACATTCAAATAAATATGGCATTTCTTTTTTTAAAATTTTTTATTGTGGTATAATTGACATATAACATTACATTGGCTTTAGGTGAGCAACATGACGATTTGATATTTGTGCACATTATGAAATGATCACTACAGTAAGTCCAGTTACTATTCATCATAAACTACAGTTAACTTTTAGGATTTATTCTCTTGGTAACATTCAAGTGTTCTCTACAATATTATTGACGCTAGTCACCATGCTGTACGTTATATCCCCATTACTTATTTATGTTACAAATGGAAATTTGTGGCTCTTGAGCCCCTTCATCCTTTCTCCCCCTACGCACACGCCCTCCCTTCTGGGAACCACCATGCTGTTCTCTGTATCTATGATTTTTGTTTTATTTTGTTTGTTCATTTGTTTTGTCTTTTGAATTCCACACATGAGTGAAATCATATGGTACTTGTCTTTCTCAGATTTATTTTGCTTAGCCTGATTCCATCAAAGTCCATCTATGTTGTTGCAGATAGCAAGATTTTATTCATTTTTATGGCTGAGTAGTATTCTTGCGTGTGTGTTTGTGTGTGCACGCATGCACCATATCTTCTTATTCATTCAATGGATACAAGTTATTTCCATATCTTAGCTATTGTAGATAATGAACATAGGGTTGATATACCTTTCTGAATTACTGTTTTCACTTTCTTTAGATAAATACACAGAAGTGAAATTGCTGGAGCATATGGTAGTTCTATTTTTAACTTTTTGAGGAAACTTTATTTTGTTTTCCTTAGTGGCTGCACCAGTTTACATCCCCACCAATAGTTCACAAAGCTTCCCTTTTCTCCACATCCTCACCAACACTTTTTATTTCTTGCCTTTTGATAATCACCATTCAGAAAGGTGTGAGGTGGTATCTCATTGTGGTTTTGATTTGCATTTCCCTGTGTGATGAGTGATGTTGAGTGTCTTTTCATGTGTCTTTTGGTCCTCTGGATGTCTTTGGAGAAATGTCTGTTCATGTCTTCTGCCCATTTTTTAATTGGCTTGTTTTCTGCTGTTGTTTTATGAGTTCTTCATATATTTTGGATATTAACCCCTTATTGGTATATGATTTGCAAGTATGTATCTTCTCCTATTGGTATATGATTTGAAAATATGTAGGTTGTCTTTTCATCTTGTTGATGGTTTCCTTTGCTGTGGTCTAGTTTCATTCTTTTGCATATGGCCGTTCAGTTTTCTCAACACCATTTACTGTCCTTTCCCCACTGTATGTTTTTACCTCCTTTTTTTGTAAATTAATTGACCATATATGCGTAGGTTTATTTCTGGATTCTCTATTCTGTTTTATTGATCAGTGTCTGTTTTTATGCCAGTACTGTACTGTTTTGTGATATAATTTGAAATTGGGGGCATGATGGTTCCAGATGTGTTCTTCTATCTCAAGATTGCTTTGGCTTTTATTGTGCCACACAAATTTTAGGAGATTCGTTCTATTTCTGTGAAAAATATTGTTGGAATTTTGATAGGGGTTGCATGGAATCTGTAGATTGGTTTGGGCACTATGGACATTTTAACAATATTAATTCTTCTAATCCATGAGCATGGAATATCTTTCTATTTATTTGTGTCTTCTCCATTTCTTTTATTAATGACTTACAGTTTTAGAAAAGCATCTAATTTTTGTATGTTGATTTTGTACCCTGCTACTTTACTAAATTCATTTATTAGTTTAAATAGGTTTTTTTTGGTGGAAGGTTTAGGGTTTTCTGTATATAAAATCATGTCATCTGCAAATAGTGACAGTCTTGTTATTTGCAATTTGGATGCCTTTCCACCCCCCCCCCCCTTCCCTGACTAATTGGACTGGCAAGGACTTCCAATACTATATACACCACTGAATAAAAGTGGTGAGAGTGAGCAACTTTTTCTTAGTCCTGAATTTAGAGGAAAAGCTTCCAGCTTTTCACCACTGGACATGATGTTAGCTGTTGTCTTATCCTATACGACCTTTATTATGTTGAGGCACGTTATTACTTTTGTCTTTTAACCTTCATACTAGCTTTAGAAGTGATTAATACACTACTTTTATTATATATGTACCTTTTCCAGTGACATTTTTACTTTATTGTGTTTTTGTTATTAATTAGGGCCATTTCTTTTCAGCTTAAAGAAATCACTTTAACATTTATTTTAAAGCCAGTTTAGTGGTAACAAACTCCATCAGCTTTTGCCTGTCTGGAAAACTCTTTATCTCTTCCTCAATTATGAATGATAACCTTGCTGAGTACAGTATTCTTGGTTAGAAGTTTTTTTCCTTCCAGCAGTTTGAATATATCATCCCAGTCTCTTCTGGCCTGCAAAGTTTCTGCTGAAAATTCTGATAGACTTATGGAGTTCCCCTTGTACATAATAAGTTGTTTTTATGTTGTTACTTTTAAGATTCTCTTATTATCTTTAACTTTTGACATTTTAATTATAATATGCCTTGGTGTGGATCTCTTTGGTTTTATCTTATTTGGAGCTTTCCGGGATTCCTGGGCCAGGATATCTGTTTTCTTCCCCAGGTTAGGTAAGTTTTCTGCCATTCTTTTTTTTTTCAAATAAGTTCTTTGCTTCTTTCTCTCTCTTCTCCTTCTGGGACCTCTATAATGTGAATGCTATTCTGCTTGATGCTGTCCTTAGTTTCCTTAAGCTATCTTCACTTTTTAAAATTCTTTTTTCTTTTTCTACTCTGTTTTGGTGAGTTCCCTTGCCCTGTCTTCCAGGTAGCTGATCCATTCTTCTGCTTCATCTAATCTGCTGTTGAACCCCTTGACTGTATTTTTCAGTTTACTCATTGCATTCTTCAGCTCTGTAACTTCTGTTTGGTGGTGTTTTCTTATAGTTTCTTTCTCTTTGTTGAAGCTCTCATTGTGTTCATTCATTCTTCTCCGTGGTTCAGCAAGCATCTTCATGACCATTACTTTGAATTCTTTTCAGGTAGATTACTTATCTCCATATCATTAAAGTCTTTTTGTGAAGTTTTAATTGTTCTTTTGTTTGGAATATGTTCCTCTGTTTCTTCGTTTTTCTGGACTCTCTGTGTTTATTTCTATGTATTAGGCAAAACAGGTATCTCTCCCAGTCTTGAAGGAGTGGCCTTGTGTAGGTGATGAAACTTATTGTTCAACCTTGCCATAGATCTTGGTTGTCTTCTGAACCTTCTTTGATTGTCTAAGCAGCCTGAAGTGTTCTTAATATATCCCTGTTGCTGAGGGTGTGCCAAGACATGTCAGTGTTCCAAAGGGAGGGATCTCACTTAGTGCCTAGTTTCAGGCCAATTGGTAGTGGGACCCTCAGGAAGCAGCTTTTAAATTCTGCAGATCTATATAGTCGTGTGGGGCTGTAACCCTAATCCCTGTGGGCCTGTAGAAGATCTGGAGGCATCCTCCAGGTGACAGTTGCAAAAACTTGGATTCCAGGCAACTGTATAAGCTCCTTTCTGGGAGGTACTATTGAGCTGTAGCAAGGCCACAGGAGTGTGCAAGGATGATGTCTCCCTGTTTCCATTCCCTGAGAGTGCTTCTGTAGCCTCTAGAGGTATGTCAAACCTGAGGTCTGTCCCTCAGATGGAAGTTCCAGGACAAGCAAATAGGCCTTTGCCACAGGAAGGCTGGTGGTGGGTGTGTTTCCATCTGCTGTCTGTGCGGTGTCCTGAGGGTGGTGGCCTGCCGAGAACTGTCTTTCCAATTGGTACAGTTCTGTGGAGCCCAGGAATGCAAGTTCCCTTGGCCCCCAGGACCAAGTGATCAAGAGGCATCCCCTGTGTGGGTTGTATGTGCCCACTGCCTTTACTGAGGCAGCTGGAGAGTGTATGGGGTGGAACACACTTGCCAGCTTCAGCAAGGCAGTGGGGAAAATGACGTATCTGTGTCCCCACTAGCTTTAGCAAGGGAGCAGAAGAGTGCTTTGTCTTCACAGGCTTGTGGGCTTTCCGTAAGGGAGTGGGAGAATGCTGTCCTGCTCACATTCACTGGCTTCAGCCAGGGATTGGGGGACCACCACAACTCTTACTCCCGCCAGCCTTAGCAAGGCAGCAGGAAGGTGCCACATTTGTACGAGCCCACCTGTGCTAGCAAGGTAGGTGGAGAGTACCACAGCAACATCCACCAGCACCTCTGTCTCCATAGAGAGTCCCAGCTGTCCCCTGCCCCTCCAGCCAATGCCCCCAGATTAGCAAATGAATCTCTTTTCACATATAGTCAAACTGCCACTTTTGCTCTGGGTCCCCAGGCAATGTAGTATTTTCCATTTTATTCTTCTTGATGCTATTATATGCTATCCTATTTTATTTCATTAAGAAATACTGATTGCAACCTACAAAATTGATTTCATGACTCAGTAATGAGTCACAACTTGCACTTTGGAAAACACTGATCTAAAGGAAGAATGTTAAGAATCACTGATCTGGGAACTCTCAAACATCACTAGTGGGGATGTAAATTAGCACATTCTTAATGAGGGCCTTTTGGCAAAATCTGTCAAATTTACAAATATATACACCCATTGACCCTGATACTCCATTTCTAGGAATTTCTCTTGCAGATATACTTGTGCAAAGTGATGTTCAAGATAATTCTTTGCTCTACTGTTTATAATAGCAAAAGATTGGAAACAACCCAAATGTCCATCATAGGGGACTGGTTGAATAACTAATGCAACATTCACACAATGGAATAATACTGTGCAGCTGTTAAAAAAACAAAAAGGATGCTCTCAATGACCTGAGTTGGAAAGATTGCCAAGATTTATTAAGTCAAACAAGCCAGATGCAAAACAGAGTATTTAATATGTTACCTTTTGAGTTAAAAAACAGGGTAATTAGACTGTATATTCACACCTGCTTGTATTGGATTAAAGCGAATGAAATCACATTTTTAAAGGTCAGAATGATTGAATATAGGCAATTTCACATGGTTCAATGCAACATATGCCTAAAAGAAGGATAAGCTAAGAAACAGAATTATCTGGAGAAGGGTGGGACCTTCTCAATGGGACTTGCTAAAATAGATCTCTTTGAGGAGGCTAATGGGAAAGGAATGGTGGTCACTCTAAAGTAGGACAGAACCAGGGACAGCCTCTTGTCCAAGTGGAGGGTGAGCAGAGGCCTCCTGCCCCTGTCCTCACACCTGAGTCCCAGGTAACACCAGCCCCAGACGGTGGGAAAGAGGCTGGGACAGGGTGGACCAGCTGCTGAAAAATGCCTCTGTTTCTCTCCTTTATCCTCCCCTGTCTCTCGATATTGTGTGTGGACGTTATGGTGAGAATGAGTTAGAAATTTAACTTTTTCAAAATTTTAAACTTTGAATGCAGTTGTGTGTGGCAAAGAAAGTATCAAAGTTCAGAAAAAAAAAAAAACAGAAGTAAAACCCATGAATCACTGAAGTAGTAGTTAGTAAAAGTTTATTGTGCGCACATGAAAAAGACAATTTGCAAACTGGGAGCACTCAAACCAAAACATGGAATGAGGCTTGGAGATATATTGTTACAAAGTAGATTACATTGTGTAGAGGCACTGGCTGTTCTTCATGGTGATTGGTTAGAATATTAGAATTTTCTTTTTTTAAAATATTTTTTAAAATGTTTATTTTTGAGAGAGAGAGAAGGAGAGAGTGCACACATGAGCAGGGTAGGGGCAGAGAGAGAGGAAGACAGAGAATCCAAAGCAGGCTCTGCGCTCTCAGCACAAAGCCAGGCATGGGGCTCAAGCCCAAGAACCATGGGATCATGACCTGAGCTGAAGTCGGACACTCAACCGACTGAGCCACCCAGGTGCCCCTAGAATTTTCTTAGTTGAAAGTGAATTGTTTACTCGTTTCACTTAGATTTTCAGAGACATAAGCAAGAAGAGACCACGGTCAAGTTAGCCTCACTTGTCTTGCAAAATAAGCTAAATCAGGCTTTGCTTGTATGACTAAACTTGTTTTGTCTGCTCAGGAGATTTTCACGGCTAGTCTCCATTTGTGTTTGATTTTAACAAAAGCATCGCCCAAGAAGTGTCAGTCTCTGTAAGGCTGGACCAAGTGGGCTTTTAAAGAGAGCTGCCCATAGTGAGGGACCACTTTTTTCATGTCCAGTACCTACTACCTTCTGCCCAGCCTGATGGTCAAGGTCTGTGAGGTTCCTAGGATCCTGGGGTCATTTGGGCAGGTGTCTTGAGGAGTGGTCCACTGCTGAGGTAAGAGTGGATAGAGGTGGAACCTGGTAGGTTCATTCCAAAGCTCATGCTGATTTTTCTTTTAGGGTTTCCAGGGCCAAGGAGGATCCTTGGGCAGCTGGCAGGGTAATCTGCTAGGTCCTATAGGGCACTTCACCACCATGGGGAGCTCGATCTTTGAGCTGCAGACTTAGACATTTGTTTTCATCAGCATGTGGAGGACAGATCCATCTCTTCAGGGCGGAGTCACACACTTCATGCACCCAGAGGCTCATATGTGGACCCAGCCCTGTGTGTTTGTTACCCTGGGAGCAGAGCCTCCAAGGGGAGCAGACACCCAGGCTGTCTGGCAAGGACACCCTGCCCCTCAGGCAACTCCAAAGGGGCAGAAAACCTTCATTTGGCAGGTGAGAATCTGAGCTATGCAGGCCAGTCTGGGGCTGTGAAACACCAGCCCTGATGTATCACTGAATACGTGGGGACTCATCCCTTCCACTGAGAATGGGAAATGCATGTGTGCATGTGAGTGTGTCAGGGGCACAGTGCTGGGAAGGCCATGGCTTAATTCTCTCTGAGAAGTTTCTTTTTATTCTCTGGGTGTGACCATTCTCCCTGATGGAGCACATTCCTTTATTAGCCTTATGAATACCTTTAATTCAGCTGTTGTTAATGCTAGCTGGAAAGAGATCTTTAGTCTCCCTCTGAAAATACCATGATGGAGCATTGATGTCTTTCTATTTTATATGTGTATGCACGTATGTATGTATGTATCTACTTTATATGTGTACTTATGTATGTATTCTGTTAGGGGAGGATCCTATACTCCCTCTTATTTTCTGCGTACATTTTACCCAGCAGCCTACTGCTCAGATAACAGAAGCAGCATTGGACAGTGTTAATAAAGGGATTGGTGTGACCACAGTGGGGCTCTGTGAAATTAATCAGGAAGTGCTAGACAGACAAAGGGGGGTGAGCAGGAGCCACATAGCAGCCAGGTAGGAAACTGCTGCAATAGCTCCAGGAGCAGCCCAAGGGCCCCACCTGGGAGGAGCAGGCAGGCGAAAGGGAGAGGTGGCAGTGGCCTTGAGAAGGAGGAAAAAACAGGCTTCAGAAGCTGACTTAGGGAGTGCCTGGGTAACTCAATTGGTTAAGCTTCCTGCTGTTGATCTTGGTTCAGGTCGTGATCTCACAGTTGGTGAGTTCTCCAGCTCAGCCTCCCACTCAGTGCTGGGGCATGGAGCCTGCTTGGGCTTCTCTGCCTCACTCTCTCTGCCCCTCCCCTACTTGTGTGCACACGCACAAGTTAGTACTCTCTCAAAAATAACCAAAACAAAACAAAACAAGCTGACTCAGTATCAGAGGTGAGAAGACAGACCCGCCATCACTCTGGCTCCAAGTCTGGTGTTGGAAAGTGTGATGGAGAGGTGCCTTGGGGAAAAGGTGTTTAATTATTAAGTTCAGAGCTGGGCATTCAGATATGACTTGGTGATGGGCATGGAGAGTCCCACTCTCTACCTCCCTTGGCCCTGATTTCCTGACCCTGCTAGTGAATCTCAGGCTCGGAACTGAGTTCAAGATTTTGGTCCAAAGTTCACAGAAGCAAAAGATCGTGACTCACTCAGATGAAGGAATAGGTGAGATCTTTTAAGAGGGAGTATACAGAAAGTAGGTGGCCAAAGACCAGATCTTGGGAAATGCTTTACTCGGGAGTGCTGTGCCATGTCACTTCTCACTGGGCCCTGTGCTGGCAGTTAGGAGAGACGGCGGAGGGACAGTAGTCGGGTCTCCCGGGACATCTGGGGAAATGCTGTGGGCACTGAGTGCTGGGGACTCCTTCCCAGGGGCTCTGGTACCAACCATCCCTTTCTCCTGTACTGGGAACAGAGCTGGGGCACTGAGGGAGAAGTGGAACCAGTGGAGCATGTACCCTGAGGACAATTAGTAAAGACCTCATCTCTGAACGCAAAATTCAGGGAGATTTGAAGGGGGATTCTGCTGCAGCCGGGGAAGAAGACTAGGGTTAGGTGAAGCGTTGATGGATGAATCAAGGTTTAACAAAAAGATACCAAATTGTACTTAAGTGCTTATCTTTCTTCGCCTCTCATTCTTAAATTATGTATCAGATTTTAAAATGTAGACATGATTAATGCTACTTAGGATCTCTGCCTTGGCTGTTTTAACAAAGAGTTATATTTTAACTTAAAGAGCATAACTGAGAGGAGACTCATCATTTTTCATCAATCAGCGGTCATGAAGCTCAGCTCTTTGGACCCCAAGGCCGCATGCAGAGGCACCACTGCCCAGTGGGTGGTAATTTACCCTCATTATGGGTAGGGTACTTTGGAGAAAATAAACTGCCTCCTGGGTGCTGCCGCTGTAATGTGTGCTGAGGCTTACAGGAATCCAGAGGTTCTGTGTTCCATGGAGAAAGGAAATAGATGTAGAGGGGGACGTGGGGGAGAGGAAGTACAGTGCTGATGCTGGGGCAGAGGGTAGTCTTAACCTCTAGACGCATCAGGGAGACTCCTTGGAGAAGCTGGTCTTTGAAGGGAGCAGACATTCTGGAGGATTTGGGAAGTGAAATAGATGGAGTAAGTGCCCCACTTTTACAGTTCAGTTCACTAGGCAATTATGAAGCACCTACTATGTGTCAGGTTCTGGGGATACAACAGAAATAAGACACATTCTTTAAGTTGTTTATCATATAGCAGGGAAAATAGACTGGTGAACAGTTCGGTCCATACCTGTGGCCTGTTCAGTAATGGACATTTCTATAAGGCACAGAATCAGCCTCCTCATGGGAAAATAATGAATCCACAGAGCCGGCCAGCTGTCATGCTACTCCCATAGCTGTCATGTGCCACTGAACAACCACTTGGTGCATTTGAGGCCATGAGCCTTCAGGGTTTGATGAGCTCTAACCAGAGGGATGATTAAGTGGGTTCAGATCTTGCCTCTCCCTCTTACATGTTGTGTAGCCTTGAGAAAGTCACTTAATGTCTCTGAGCCTCAGTTTCCTTACAGTGGTACTTACTTCACATGGCTGTTGGAAGGATTAGTGGTATTACACAATGTTAGCTTTGATGATGGAGAAGAAGAAGAAGGAGAAGATGTCTGGAAAGCAGAAGGGGAAGAGAGTTCATAGAGGAGAGAAAGCTAGGTAGGTGATAGAAAACCTGACCCAACATGGTTTAAACCAACAGAGAATTTATCACTTTTCCAGTGGGCCAAGAAGGTCAGACAGTGCATGGATCTGCTTTCTCTCTCTGCCTTGTTGGTCACTCCCTCTGGGGTGATGCCATTCTCACAGAGTCTGTATGTGACCTTACCAAGATGTCTGCAGGCAGCTGCTGGGACTGCAACCTTTCAGGATAGATTCAGTGGGAAATAATAGTAAGAGTTGTTGTTCTGGGACTCCTAGGAAGAGCCCTTTCATGGACCCTGGGAGGGTAAGGCCTGTGTCCCACCTTGAATCACTCTCTTAGGTCTGCTGCATGCCCAGGGGTCATTCTACTCTGGCCATCTAAAGTACACCTTCTCTAATGGCCACTTCTGGCTTCTTTATGTGGAACAAGAACTTGAAAACCCTGAAGCATTTTGAGTGCAAAATCTGCTAGCTTTTTAGTGATATTTTGTTTCTGATCTTTTAGCTTTGTCTTACCCTGTCCAAAAAGTGAGCAGTTTTGGTTTTTTGTTAGCAATTTGTGTTTGCTGTCTTTCCAAAGCATTCAACTTAGTGTCATAGGAGCAGCAGCTCTTTTTCATATTCATACTTAATAGGTTTATTAATAGCTAATTAAATTAAGTATTTATAATATCAAATACAACTGGCAAACAGGTGTGGGGGCACACACAGCATACTGTGGGTAATTATTCTACTTCACTCATGGGATACAAGTGCAAGAGTCTCCTTGAGCTGTCACAAGGCTCTGGGCACTGGGTCCATACATTTGACAGAGCAAATAGAAACAATAGGTAAAGCAGGAGAATCAGATAAGGACATTAAAGAGAGTTTTCACTGCCCAAGTTTGTTCTCTGATGACTGGATAGATGGGCCAGTTGCAGTGAATGCTGAGAGGGTGAGCTGGACCCATATGAGATGGGCAAGAGAGAGAGTGAGCTCTGGCCTTCCTGAGGAGAGCCAGCAGTCCAGAGAGAGACATAATGACATTAGTCCATACCCAGACCTGATGTGCAGCATCTGTGAGCATCTCATCTAAGCAAGGAAGATGCCCAGAGCAGAGTTCATGGGGGTGGAGAGGAGGAGGTTGGGAAAGCATAGTCCCAGCCTGCCCACTCTAAGTGTATTCCATTAGGGCGTGCGAAAGAGAAGACGATGCCATCCCCTGGCAGAGCAAAGCAGGGGGTAGCCCTAGCTCACAAAAGGGAGTGCTCCCCTCGGGTCACCTGAGGCGTATTTGGAAGGGGTTGTCTACACAGGAAGGCCAGGATGGCACTGACCACTTTGTACAGGGATCCAAGCAGGCATGGCAAGTTTTGGATCCCACTGAATTTGAAATCTTGGGCAGAGACTGGCATCATCTAATACTACCTGGGACTGCCTGACCTCAGCTGCAATGTGCAAGAACATTCCAGCCGTAGAAAACCTGAGACAGAGGCAGAGTCTGTTTTAGGAGCCTCATCAATAGAATGGGGACAGGGGTACCTACCTGAGGATTAAATGAAATGAGAATCACCATGTTCCCTGTATAGAGTAAGAACGTAGTATCGGCTTCCTCTTAGCTACATCTCCCTGGTTTTTAGCATGGGTACTGAGGCTCACAGAAGTTAAGCAACTTGCCTCGTTTACATGGCACAAGAGTGGTAGAGAAGAGTACTGACTCTCCCTCTTTTCCTCTCAGCCCAAGTTTGGTCCATACACCAGGCAGGCTGCTGCTTCTCTGATAGTTCAGACCCCTGCTCCGGCCCCTGGAATGGGTGGCCTGGGACCCTTCACGGTGGGTTACCGCGCAGGGAGAAAGGCCTCCGCTTAATAATGCAGCAGAGATTAGAAAAGCATAGGCCGGAGGGAGGCCATTGAAATACCTGGTTACTAAAACAATATCAGATAGCAACCTTTTAAACCAGCTGCAGTTCAGGGGACAGAGTGGTGCTGGGTAATGTCTACAGCTCCGGGCCTAACGAGAAGGCCATCACTTATTTATAACACTGCCGCCTTCTTTCTGTTATTGCACGTGTGCCCCTGGGGCTAGGCAGGTGGGCTCCCTTCACAATCTGAGCAACAAATGAGTCAATTTGTCCAATTCTCTGGGCTGAGGGACTGGCTGAGCTGAAGGAGGGGAGAATTTAGCAAGTGAGGTCCCCAGACCTCACCAGGGTGAGGGGAAGGAATGTTAAGCTCTGGAGTACTCTGAGTCCTTTGTTCCAAGTGGATTCAGTTGCTGGGAACAAACCAAGTAGACGTGGGGCTGTTGGGCTGCCACCTCGCCGTATTCATTATTTATTATGTGTGGTCATTATTATTATTGCCTTTATTGAGTACACTGCATTTTATATTCCAGGGCTCCCTAGGGGATTTCAACCACTGCCTGGACTTTAAATACTAAGTAAACACTGATGACTCCTGAACTTATTTCCAGCCCGAACTGTCCACTCACTACAAACACATGTTTCCCCTTTGTCCCTGAATCCCTCCAAGGGGACGTCTGACAGGCTCCTCACTAAAGGCATGTCCAAAATGGAACCGTTCTTCTGCCGCTCTTTATGTCACGGTAAATGGCGTTATGATCTACCTGATTGTCATAGCCCCAAAGCATGGGTCACCTTTAATCCCTCCCTTGCCCTCATGGCCCTTATCCAGTCTACCCACAGACCCTGCTGGCTCCTCTTCCAAAGGGCCTCCTGCATCTGTCCACTTCCCTCCACCTGCACTACCTGATGCTGCCCAGCAAGCTTTGGCCTCCTACCCAGCAGGCATCGCTGCTTCCAGGTTCCTTCTCACCCATTCTAGTCAGGGAATCTCTCTCTCTGATGCAGAACCCCATGTTGTCTTCTTATTACACTTGGCATTAAACCCCAACTTTGTGCCATGACCCTTGAGTTGTCGTCATGTGCTCTGACCCTTGCCTGTCTCTGCAACCTTGCTTCCTACTTCTCAGTACTTTCCAGGCCACACAGACCTTTCTGGCCAATTAACAGACCATGCTTGTTCCTGTCTCAGGGCCTCTGCTGGTGCTAGTCTTTTTGCCTGGAATGGTTTCCTTCCAGGATTCCTGGGACTTGCTCCTTCTCATCACTCAGGGTCTCCTAAATGCCAGCTTCTCAGAGACATCTTCCTAGCCTACCTTAGTTAAATAACACCCTCTGCTACTCCTTAGCCTATCTTCTTGCTTTATCATGTATGTATCATATATCATGTATATATCATATATATGACACTTATAATTATCATGATTATCACAATTATCTTACTTGCATGCACTGGGGGCATAGACTTTCCTGGAGCAGGAACCATTTGTGTGTGGGTTCTGCTCTGAACAAGGCCTAGCACAGTGCTTGGGACATGGTAGGCTCTCAGTATGTTTATTGAGTGAATTTATGAGCAAATGTTTTTCTAATTTAATTAGTAACCTACCAAAGGAGGTTTCATTTGCTCAATGTTACAGTAAGTTCAAGTTCAAAGATGTCCGCCATCTTGCCTAAGGTCATCCAAGCTTGTAAGTGGCAGAGATGAACTTCAAAACCAGTTTCATCTTGTTTCAACACTCTTCTCTAAGCCACGCCACTTTCTCTAAAGCCATGCCACTTTTCTAAGACAAACCCACTTGGGTGCTGCTCCCAAAACAGAGAGTTTCGGGGTCTCTGGGGAAAGTGTTACCTAGCTGGCTCAGGGTGACCCCCCCATAGAGGAGTTACTCTGCTTGGACCCTGGGGTCTTTGCAGTTATGATGATCATCATCCCAGTAGCTGCAGATGAGGGAGCACGTGTGAGCGTGAGGGGAACAGGTGGAATAGGTAGTAGCTGTCCTGAAGTTCTGGGTTATCCTCACAGGGACCACATCAGTGTGGCCCTGTGGTGGCCTACAGACAGCCTGCTTAAAGGAGTTAATACAGTAAATTGCACCAGGCTACCAGTGCGAACAATGGTGTCTGAGAAAAATCCAGAGACACTAGAATGGAACCACTTCGGTAGCTAATTGATAGCAATCATTCGATGCTATGTTTCTATGTGGTAACACAGGAGCTGCCAAATTGCTCTTCTGTCCACCTGCACCTGCTCTTTTCCCCCTGCTTTTGTAAAATCCTTGACTTTCTGGTTGTGTCCCACCTCTTCATTTTGCCTTGGGTGCGTTCCGTTTGCTCTCATCCTCACCTGACATCTGAGAATAAAGGGTGGCTTCTTACGACAAATTCACAAAGGAATACTGGATTCGGGGTAAAAGCTTTGCCTCCCTAGGAGAGAACTGATGATCCTGCCCACTCCGGAGTCTCCCAGCATACCTCACAAAGTAGCCTTGACGTGGTTTACCTGGGATCTCATAAGCACATCTGAAATATGGCTCCTGTTCAAGGGACAGGCCTTTTGCAAATAGTGTCTTAGTTCTCTCTCCCATCACCTCTTCTATTCCTTATAATTTGGATCTAGCACAATTAATCAGATTATAAAAGAGTCCTGGAACAGTAAGCAGAATTTGCCATTTTCATGCAAAGCTGAAAGACATGGCTATTTCACATGCAGCGATTAGACGTTTTTATGGCCAACCTATCACATTACACACCACAGATTTCCAATAAATAAAGGAAAGCTGGAGTGGGGGCTGCCAATTGTATAACAATCCAACTAACAATATCGTGGACAGAACGGTGCTTTCTTGACATCTCATTTACTCAATTACATGAGTGATCATGCCACTCCCTGGTTAAGCTCCTTCAATGTCTTTCCATAAATTAGAATGACGGGTGAATACCTTAGTGCTTCTCTCCATCATGGCACTTATCACAGAGCACTGGAAGAGAATATTCCTGTGTGCCTCTCCCATCAGACTGGGTGTCCCATGAGGCAGGGACCACACTATTTTTCTTAGTATCCCTGGGCTACCTGGCATCCTGAGAGAACCCTCTCGGGGTTCTGAGTGGTTTGCTCAGTCATTTACCTGCTGAGTGGGTAAATTACTGATCAGCTGGAGAGACTGTGGACAGGGGTGGGGATGGACTGGGGAGCATGCCATGGACCTAACATGGTTCATGTGGTGGCCAAGATTCACAAAGTGACATTTCTCCATATTTGACACATCACCTGGAATTTTCTTTCTTAGTGTAGACCCTGAAACTCGAACTGTTAGATTAGAATTATGCTAAATTAACTGCTATTGCTGTGACGAGATTGGGGGAAGATGAGCAACTCATGCCCAAAAGAGAAAAAAGGAGGGAGGAATGGGGGAGGAGGCCTGGGGAGGGAGGGGGAGAGAGAGGAGGGATGTGAAGGGAAAGGCAATGATTTCTCCTCTATTCTGGTTCTCCTGTGCTCCTTGTGACCAGAATGTCTTGCTGCTCTGAGTGTGAGAAAAGATTTGTCATTTATACTGGCCTTAATACCTAATTCACCCCACCCTTACCCCAAGTAAGGGAAAACTCTTCTGGGGGTATATTTGCTGCATCCAAGTGACCCAGATGGTTTGGGATATATCCTGAATTTATCCGTATTCTAATAGCCAATCCCAGTAATTGTCTTTTTATCTAATCTACATCTCAGCAATAATAGTGTGTATATTTACTGAAGACATATGGTGGTGGGGACTCATTACATGCTGTTGTCAATTCACAGGGTTCTGCTTGGAGCTACCTGTCATACAGCCAGGGAATATCCTGCCCCTTAATTTAGTGGAGCCCGCACTGGGCTTCTGGAGGAGTGAGACTGACAAAGTGTCCTGGGCCAGCAGGTGGGGACAGACCATGTCCTGTGACAGCTCTAGGAGGGGCAGTTGGGGAGGCGTTAAATGAGTAGAGGGATCTCTGGTGTGGGTTGAAGAACAGAAATAAATAAGAACAAGGTGGTGATGTCTCTCTCAACCTCAGATTCCGGTTTGGGCAGAGTGGCTCCTATTGGGAAGTCACTGGCAGTGGTTTGTCATTCAGGTAGCTCTGAGAGGTTTCAAGGAGAGGTGAGGAAGGAGAATGAGGTGCTGCTCTCTGTAGAAGACCTTTGATAGGAGCAGAAATTCAGCTGCTTCTGTGGGTTGTTTCTAGAGCAGAAGTGTAAACTCGCAGGGCCTGGCAGGTGATGCCGACAGGGAGGCTGGGCCGGCCCGTGGCCACAGGATAACTGCTTTGGTCCTGCCATTCACCTCCAGTGGGAGCATGCTAGGCCAGAACTTCAGATGTTCTTTAACACAATCTGGAAATTGGACTTTTTAAAATTTGAAATCATCGCTTTTTTAACATTTGCAAGAGATGTTTTATGTTTTTATTTTTAATGTTTTTATTTTTATGTTTTATTTAATGTTTTTATTTATTTTTGAGACAGAGCATGAGCAGGGGAGGGGCAGAGAGAGAGGGAGACACAGAATCTGAAGCAGGCTCCAGGCTCTGAGCTATCAGCAGAGAGCCTGATGCGGGGCTTGAACCCACGGACTGTGAGATCATGATGTGAGCTGAAGTCGGACGCTTAACCGACTGAGCCACCCAGGCCCCTGCAACAGATTTTTAAAGCATCATACACTGATCCCTCCCCCAACCCAAAAAAAGTCTGTGGATAGCATTGGAATCATGGATCCTTCAGCTCTTAGAGGCAGCAAGGTGGCCTGGATGACCTGGGGAGACTTTTGGGTTGAATTCCTCGTGGGCACACAGTGATTCTCCGGTCCTCATCTGAAAGCACAGAATTCACTCCTGAGGTGAAGATATGTCCCTCTTTTCTTGCTTGAGCATTTTCAGGAGGAGTAACCCCAACGTGTGGGCAGCAATCATTATTGTAGTTACCCGATGGTCTGTTTCTACAGCATGGGCTCCCTGTCTGCAGTCATCGTGAGGCCCCTCCTCTGCTTGCCCGTGTAGCAGACTGAGCCTGCATTGTCCGGCCCTTTGTCCAGCTTGAGCCTGTCTGCAGGAGACAGTCCACCTCCTCCTTCCTTCTTGTTGTCTGACTTGGAAGGCCAGGGGGCAGGGCTTTTGCATCACTACTGGGTGCTGCCTAGGGCTTGGCTCCTGGAATCCTTAGGAACCCATCTTCCCAAGGGGTCAGCCTCCCCTGGTGCTTGCTTGTACCTGGACTGAGTCTTCGGTTATGCAAGGCAAGGAAGCCAGGCTGCTCAGTTTAGACTCGGCATGTGGCTCTGCTGGCTCCTGGGGAGAAGCGGAGTGTTGTCTCTGATCCCTTTCCATTTGAATCAGCCAGGAACAGCTGACCTGCCCGCCTGGTATCTCACCAGGCTTTGTGTTGGCGGGCAGAAGGGAGCAGAAGGCCAGCTGGGAGGGAGTGTTTGGGCAGATGGAGGTGCTGCCGGCAATGGAGATGCGTGCGTGTGGGCAGGAGGGAGAGGACTCCTGTGGAAGGCAGGGGCTCATACAGAACTGCAGGCAGAAGAGGGCAGTGGCCTTAAGGGGACTGCACGGAGGCCTGGGCAGCGTGGCCCCGTAGACATGTTCTGTCCCGAGCCTCCACATCGGTGCTGCCAGTCACGGGAAGTTATGTAGCGCCTCTGAGCTCTCCTTTCCACATCGAGAAAATGCAGATAATAACTACCTCTCACCGTGGTGATGAGCTAATGTTTGTGAGCTGGCTTGAAACGCCATAGATCGCTATACCTAAGTGAGATGATTATTATGTTTACCTATTTTTATTCCACTTCATAAGTACTTATTTTTTCCCCAGGTCTTTAAAGCAGACATTTTAAAGACCTCCAAAATGGAACAGGTCAGGGAAGTGGCCACAGGGCCTCTTTGGAGCCTTTGTCATCTCCTGCTGGCACCGAGACTGCCGTCTCCGTCCCTAAATGGCCTCCCAGCATCCAGCCTGGCCTCCTCTGCTTCTTGGTCCACAAAGCCTCCAGAGCTAGCTTTTGAAAACTGCTCTTGGCACCTTCCCACTTCACAGCCCCTAGTTTGTAATTCTGCTCTCAAGCGGGAAATGTCCATTAAGCTGGGCAGGGGGCTGGGATGGGACAATGGAGGGCAGGCTTACGGGTTGGGGTTCTTCAATCCCTTCTGGACAAGAGTCATGGCTCCCAAGTTCTCTGGGGGCTGTCCCTGCCCATATCTCCAGCGTCCTCCTCTGCCCCTTTCACACCAACCTCCTGGTTAAACTCCCAGAGCTGATTGGTCAGTGCTATTCTCAGACCACGCCCAGGCTGGTGTTGGGTGGCCCATCTTTGCTTGCTCATCTCCCAGATGCCCTTTGTACTCCCTCTGTCCCTCTTCATTTTCCAGTTGCCAGCCCAGCCTTCACGACTTAGGCTTTGTTGGGTTGTGAGTGACAGAAATTTAACTCAAAATAACTTTAAGTAAAAGTGAATTTATTGATTCACAAAACCAGAAAGTTACGTGCTTTCTGGATCCAGGTGTTCAGGCAACACCAAGAGCTGGTCTTTCCCATCCCATGGCTCTGTTGTCTTCTGTGTGAGCTTTTTTTGTTCTCCTGTGAGCTTTATTCTTAGGCCTCCAAAGTGGTGGCAGAGACAGCTACCCACAAGTTCACGCTTAAGATACACACAGTGTATGCTCTATAGTGGTGCCAGCAAAAGGCCTGAGGTGCAGGCTCCATGGGGTGGTTTGGGTCATAGAACTCATTGTTGTGTTTGGGAGTCATGGATTAGAACAAGGCCCATGTTTGGGGCAGGCTGGGGAGGGTATGAGCCTGGCTGAATCTCATGGACTAAAAATGGGAGAGAGTATTTTACCAGAGCAGAATTAGGTGGTCTTGCTAAAGAAAGGGGCCACAGATGCTATGTTGGGGATCACAGCAAATTCCAGCACACCACCCTTGGGGTGGGTTTGGCAGGGGCAGTTATGTGCTATCTATGGGCCTTGCTGCTTTTATCAGATGGAATGAATTTTTGCCCATGCACCTGTTTCTCCAGTGAGCTGTGTGGTCCCTGAGGCGGGAGTGTGTGTCCCAGTTAGCTCTGACTCCTCATCATCTGACTCTGGGTTTGCACACCTCAGGGCTCAGTACTTGTGAACCCATTGAATGAGGCCCAGTCCTGCACAAATGGAGCCACACTGAGAAGAGTCTGGAGTCAGCTGGCAGACCTTGGGGTCATGATCCTGGCAATAGGCATGGACCCTTGCTGGGCATAATGGCCCAGATCCCACAGATCCTGTGGTCTGTTAATCCTTCATTTACTCCATTAATTTGTGGCCTGAGAATGTTGTGTCATGAACAGGATGCCCAGAAAGGATAGTGATGCATACACTTCATCATAGGAGCTGGTCCTTTCCCTGTGGGGGGGAGAAATCAACCCAGTAGCCAGCACCATGATCCCCAAGGAGCAGAGTCAGCCCTGAAACTGTGTTCTTCCTTTTTGAGAACCTCTCCTTAGCCTCCTCTGACCCTCAGGCCTCCATCTACAGCCAGTCCCCCTCAGCAGTTAGCTGAGGATACTCAACACCAACCTTCCTAAAGGCACTCACTGCAGAAATAGGATCACCATCAGTTGGGAGATACACTACAAGAAAGTTGCTCCTAATAACAAAGAACACAGGTTTGTGAAATACAGGGGTTCAAGGTTATTTTCTATAACACCTCTCTCACTTGCATGTGCTTTCCTGAGTAGGGAAAGAAGAGGATGGCTCCACTATAGGGATCTGGGGCCTGTGTGTTACCTTCAGCCTCTCATACCTGTGCTGCAACCCCGTCATCTGGGGTTTCTAGGGAGCCTCTGCCAGGCCTGGTAGTGTCACCCACCGAGGCAGAGAGTCAGGCAAGATGTGCTACCCTAGGCCTTCCTCCTTCCCTTTAGCAATAGGAGTACTTGCCCCTGAGCACCCAGGGCTGCCAGGTGAAGTTGGGGTGAATCACACACACTCCCTGGAAGGTGGTTGAGAGAAGGCCAGCTCCCTCCTCTCTGCTTCTGTGTGAGGATTATCACCCACTCTCCCAGCCAGGGTGCTGGCGGACCTGAGGGAGCTCAGGTGAGGATGGCCTTGGGAAGTCTGAAACTTCTGGAGGATGTTCTGGTCCCATCTCCATTGGTCTTTCTGAGGGATATTTGTATATTATGACTTAAGAACAAGTTTCAGGATGCTCTTAAAACAGTTTCTTAAGAAAATGGCTCTGGTGCAATGAGCTGTTCTGAACAATTTATTTGCCTTCTTCCAAACTTAAATTTTCTCTTCATGGAGAAGCAGCCAGATGTGAGGCAGGGATAGTTGGTGGCTCATATTAAAGTTATTAAAGGACAGGGAGAGGCTGGAAACCCTGTGAGTGTCAACAGAGAGAGGTGACCCAGGGGTCGGTGTCACCATCCACCGCTAGAGTGGAGAGCTCCTTGCTGAGCACCTAGCAAGCCCCCCCAGGCTGGAGGGCAGAGCTCCTGGGGATGGGGACTTCTTGGCTGTGACTTCCTCTGGCTTCCAGACAGCTGGCGGGAAGGGCAGATTTGGCCCCTTGGTGGCAACTGTGACTATATATACAGGGGTCGTGGTTTTCTCATCAGGACACCTGCGCTGAGGGTGGAAGGGACCTCCAGTGCCATGTAGCCCAGCATTTTCTGAACTTCCGTTATACACCAACCACCTTGTTGAATTTTTGACACACTGGCTTACTATCTGTACCACTGTTGGTTCACTTTTTAAAAATTTAAGTGCCTTCATTTGTAAAAGAAAGTTTAAATCACGCTAGTCTGTGGACAATTGGGCACATGTGATAAGTAGAGGATGGCTATCAAGATGAATCAAATGAAAAATATGGTCTTGAGCTTTAGCTAGAACATAAAGCCTGTTTTCTTGCATTTGAATATCGGGTGTTCAACCGTGGGCTGCTTCTGATCCTTCTCCTTTGTCCATCCTTCTTGTCCCTAGCCTGAAAGGTTCTCTGTGCAGGTCTGCTGGTGGTGGGCATATGTCCACCCAACCAGGAGTTCTTGGAGACTGCAGTGACCCTTCATATAGCCAAGAGATGGCTCCAGCCACTTCAGGGGGCATGGCATTGAGGGCCCATCACCAGGAACCACAGGGCAAGATGGCTAGGCCCATACCACTGCTCCGCCAAGATTCCTCTTCCAGGGCCACCATCAGAGCACCCAGCCAGTACTTGGCAGGGTAAGGCCGCAGTAGATGAGCATCTGTGCTGGCGGTCTGCAGGCCTTCCAGGCTCACTTACTACTGATGAGAATCCCAAGTGTGTCTTCATAAGAAGGTTAGGCAGCTTGGAATTGGGCTTTTGGGTCCTTCTTGCAAGAGGGAAGAGCTGTTATTGCTTTATGTGTGAGAGGAAGGCGTGATGTGAGAATTACATGGCCATGGGTTCTGGAACTTGGGAAGCAATTAAGAGGAATAAAGGTGTTCATCACTGGAATAGCACCAATTCTACACTTACCTCAGCAGATCAAGAGTAGCACAGGGTCTGGTGCAAATAGTTCGAGCACTCTGTCCTTGTGGGAGATTCTGGGTAGTCGAGCCTTTGCTGGTTGTGGGAGGACCCTTTGTTAGCAGTGGCCCAGAACCTTCCTACCAACATCCTTAATGCACGAAATGGCATCTCTTAGGGAGGCAGAGGCCCCAAAGACTCCATGGGAAGAGGTGGTTGGGTGTGTTTCACGTGTGGATGGGATCAGGTGTGTAGCATGTACCTAGTAGTATGTTGTATGTAGATGTGTATGTTGGGGGATAGGACATGTAGGTGTGTGCAGACAGATAGGGGCAGGGGATTCTCTGAAAGGAAAACCCAGCAAGAAGCAAAATGCATACCCCAGGCTGACTTGAAATAAAGGTGCCTTGGTTGGTGATGGATGAGATGAGTCCCCATTCCAGAGCTGCCCCATCTGGGGTCCTACCTGCCTCATACTGATAGGGCCACTGGACAGACCACTGGCAGAGACTGAGTGGTGGCCATCTGCAGAGCCAATGCAGAAGGCATGCTCTTCTGAAGGGACCTCTTTTATAAAGCAGGCAGGATCCACAGGGGAAGGGAGCCTGACAAGAGATGCTAATTGGTTTATGTCCATCAGCAGAGCTGCTTCAACAGACATTCACAGGATGGTAAATAAATGAATAATTGAGAGTGAGAAAGAGCCTTTTAGACAAGGCAGCCCCTTAACACAGGCATAGATCTTATTTTTATTCCCCGGAATTCTGACTTTTTAAAAAGAGCTTGACTTGGCAGGCAGTAGAAGAAAACGTGGGAGTGAGTGCTATGTCTGACCATAGGTTGGCACAGCACCCAATCAAAGATGACTGAGCAAATGAAAATAAGGGTTCGCAGAGGGTTAATAAAGCTTTATTGCAAAAACCAAACAAAGAATTCATGGAACGAAATGATAATGGGGAGCTGTCCAACAATATTCTTTGGGATGCATCCAAGACTGCAATCAGAGGCAAGCTAATTCAGTACTAATTTCAGGAAAAAAGATGGGGAAAAAATGGATAATTAGAAAAGAAAATGGAAACACTAGAGGAATCACATAAACATAAATTAGGTCCCAAAATACTAACACAATTAATCACAGCCAGGGGTGAATCAAACCTCATCCTATCAAGAAGAACTGAATATTTCATAAAGTATACATAAGGATGAACTGAGGGCCATAACTAAACACACACACACACACACACACACACGCACACAAACACTTGTCAGAAATTAACAACCAAAATGCAAGAGAGAAATAACATCTTCATTAACCAGTGGGGATGAAAAATGGACTCAGGAAATACAACAAATGCTCATATTCCTCAAAGCCCAATCTCCTTCTATTGAAATTACAGCCATAACTTTCAAAAATCTTTTTATTTTTCCTCTCTCAGGAACAGAATGATTCATTGTATATAAAAAAGAGAAGAGAACAGAGGAAATAATTAAAGCTATAAAAAAATTCCCCATTACGAAGCATCAGAGTCCAGATGGCTATACCACAGAATCACCGTGAAGAATCAACTTGTGTGCGTGCGTGCATGTTTGTGTATGTTTGTGTGTGTGTGTGTGTGTGTGTGTGTGTGTGTGTGTGTATGTGGTGGGGAGAACATCTCCTCTAAACTGACGGAGCCAGAGACCTGCAGAAGGATGTCCTGTGAGAAAACTTTCTGCCTGCAGCGAGAATGTCTTAGGAATGGAAAGGGATATACAAGCTCACATGTTCCTGATTTGCTTATCCCCACATGTTGACACTTTACTTTGAAGGAGGAGAAGCAAACTTTAGTCTGTTCCAAGGAGCCACACTGCAAACCTCTCCCAAGAAGGCCCGTGGAGGAAATGAGGGCAGGCTGGAGAAGAGAACTCTCAGAGGTAGACATGAGTCACTGTAAGGGAGAGGGCTCACAAACACAGAGTGTATGCCAACTCTCTGATTTGGGCCCTGGCTGTCCTATGAAGAAATGTCCTGCCGTGGGGTATAGTGAGCACTCTACCCCCACGGGGATGTACAACTTCTTGGAAGAAATATGGAGGGGGATACAAGTACTGAATTTGAAAGGGTCCTATTTAATCTTTGTGTTTCATAATTTTGAGGTCGCAAGCCAGTCTAACTTTAAACCCTCTCAGAAAGGTCAAGTAGACATATTTAAGATTTCTGGAGGAGGACAGGGTAATGTGGCTAACTTTTAACAACTGTCCATGACCCCTGAGTTGAGCATCAAAAAATAAAGGACATTGTTTCGTTTGTGGAGAGGAATTGGGCTGGGGGTCTGGACAAGGGCATGGCTGCCTGTTCTGATATTGGACCTTCCTGAGTAACTTCTGGTTACCATAGAGCCTCTGTGCAGCAGCTCCCAGCAGGGGCAAGATGCTCAGAGGACATATTCACCGTGCCTTGGTTAGCGGAGAGGGTGGTCAGGGACAGTCACCGTTAGGTGCCTTCCTGGTACTGGGAATAAATGCATTTCATATACCATCTTATGGCAACTCTGTGAGTCGCAAACCATTTTCCTGGGTTTTAGAGGTGAAGAAATGTAGCCACCTTGAATTTAAATGATTTGAGCAAAGCCACAGACGTGGTCGGTGATGGAAGGATGGCATTTGAACCCAGGTTCATCATTCTAGAGCTGGGTGCACTACCCTGTGCTGCCTTCTCTTCTAGTTTCTATGTATCAGGCCCTGTGGTTATGATCAGACTGCTGAGCCAAAGACATCCAAACGTCCGAGCAGTGTTCTGATGTGGGGCGCCTCTGGCTGAGTCCCACGTGTCAGAGGCTGCGGACCCCGTTGCAGCATGTCGGGGAGCAGCGATGGTGTGGGAAACGGGGATTTGAATATTCCTTATTGGATAGTGAGCAGCTGGAAGAATCCTGAGTCCTGGAGCAATCACCATTCTATCACTTCACTGAAGCCTCAAAGAAGCCTTTTTATATGCATATGCTTATCATAAATCAATGAGTGTAAGCCTTCTTTTAACTCTTTGAAAATACATGCTTGAAGCCACAGCTTCTCAGATGCCCTTCCTGGGGATTCAGAAGTTCATTTGATCAGAAGGTGATCTGTTCTTCTAGAGAATATGGTGGGTTCTAATTAGTTGGGGTTCAAAGTCTGAGCGAGCATTGCACACAGTTCTGTTAGTTAAGCAAAATATCAAAAATCAGCATAAACAAGCAATAGGACAAGAGTTAATAATATCATTTCCTTTCAAAAGACTTGGATGACCGAGACTGTATTTCCTTTGGCTAATTTGACTCTGCATTTTAAGAGGCCAAGGTACTGGGGCACTAGAATATTGGCAAGAAAGCATCTCAGTTTCCTCCATAGTGCGGGGTGAGCTGTGCTGCACCCACACCCGATATGGGCAAGCACAAGGGAGGTGCTGGACCAGTAAATAGGAATTGGGCAATCCACCTGCTTAGAGCTGATCTCAGAAATGCACTCAGTCAATCAGCAAGCATTTATTGAACACATATAAATAAAGTCCTGCTGGAACTGACATCAGCCCTTGGAAGAAACACAAGGAGTGGATGCAGTGATTTCCATACTGGCTTTCCCAAGTTTTAATGGAAGTAAGAAGTTTTAGATTGTAACAGTGCTGAGAATTGTCTCTGCTTTTCAAGAGGAATGCATGAACACGGTAAGGGGAGACATAGAAGATAGGGAATGGGTCCAAATGGCACACCTGGAGATGAACATTTGAGATGAAAAATACACCGGGTGGGATCGAAGGAAGATGAGGCTCTGGAGAAAACATTAGTGGCCTTGAAGACACGCTCATACGAATGATCCATAATGAAACACAATAAAAGATTGAAGAATAATGTGCAGCTTCCATAAACAGTGGACCTTAGAAAAATGACAACGGAATAGTATGTGCATAATGCTAGACAATTCAGGCAGCAGACAAAAAAAAATGTAGAATGAAAAGCAGTGGCCTCTTTCCCCAGTCTGTGTCCCCGTTTCTTTCCCCAGTGATAATCACTGGTAACAGTTTCTCAGGCTTCTTTTCAGAAAATTAAATATGCCCACATCTACATGTTTGTATTTACGTATCTGAGAGGTGATCCCACTTAACCAGGAGGCAGCAGACCCTCCTCCCCATTTCTGTGACTCCAGGCACTCCTTCACCGAATTTCCTCACCTGGCCTCCGGGGGATTTCGTGCAGACTAATTGACATTGTGAAAAAGAAGGGTTCCACGGTATAGAAAGTTTGGGAAACCCTGGAGACAACAAAGCCAGGAGAGTGGTTCTAGTTGTTGCTGACTTGGCAGAGCAGCCGACTCCCAGTGGAGCAGAGCATGAGCAGTGTTCCCCAGGATTCTTCTCGTTAAAAGGGGCTCCTTCAAGGAAAGGTGTGTCCTGTCACTACTGCTGCGGGTGCGTTCTCTGGGGGACGCCCCTCTTCCAACATGTGAGAGAGGGCGACTTGACTGGAAACTGAGCTGAAGGGAAGGGGCCATTGTTTGTGAGCCTGACGATGGGCAGTGTGGGAGAGCTCGTAGGCTGGGCAGCTGAGGGAGGGGCTGAGCAAGAACCCAGACTGGGCAGGATTGGAGGCGGACCCCGTCACAAGAGAGGTGTCACAGGGAGGTGAGCGTTGGTTAAAGAGTTGATTAAAAACAGCAACAACAACGACAACAACTTTTCTGGGAGAAGTTGATTCAGCAGGTGAATTTAGCTGCAGAAAAAAATAAGAAGGGTGGAGAAGCCGGCTCTGCTGCTGGAGTTGAGCAGAAGCAGGAGGGCTGGGGAGCCCTTTTTCACAAGTGTGACAGTGGCGAGAGCAGAAGGCATGGGGTCAGGTAGCTCTTTTGCTCACTACCTGGTGGTCCTGTTCACCTGACTCATGCTTTCTGAGCCCCAGCACCACCATCTGAACCAGGGGGATTATAACCTGTGGCTGATATTTATTGAACACTTCCCGTGGTCGGCTGCTCTCTGCATGCTTGACAGGAAAGAACTGAATTACTTCTCACAACAACTCTGGAAGGGAAGTGCACTTTTTCATCTCCACGCTTTGCATGTGAAAAAGAACTGAGGCACAGAGAAGTTAAGTCATTTATCCAAGGTCACACAGCTTGCAAGTGACAGAGATGAGAATCAAACTCCGGCACTATTTTCTGCCATGCCCATGTGCACATCGTTGTAAAGACAAAAAGAAATAAGGCTCCGTGGCACAGAGAAAGTGCTGCATAAAATGTGAGATCTTTTCTTCCTGCCATTAACAATTTGGTAGAACATTCAATAAAAGTATTTCTCGAATAAATATTTTATAGTCATAATAGCAGCTAATATTTTTTGAGCACTCGTAATGTACTGGGAACTGTGCCAACCTTTTGCATGTTTCATCTTACGTCCTCAATAACTCTGGGTTGGTACTATGGTTATCTCTCCTTCATAGATGAGGAAATTGAGGCAGAGGGTGAGGTTAAAGACTTACTCTAAGTCACACAGTGAGTGGATTGGTGAAGGCTAAGGAGGCGTCATGACTTATGTCCAAGACCAGAGGCTATTACAGGAGGATTATGAATCAGAGTGGTGCTCCTTTCTGAACAGTGTGTTCACCTGGAGGAAAACCTGGGACAGAAGAAAATAGCAATTAGAGATGCAGAATCATGGGGCAGCAGACACAGGGCAATGGTTTATCCATAGTCTCATAGCAAACCATTCCCAAATGTAATGGCTTAACCTCCTCTGGTGCTTTCTCTTCTGGTTTCACTTGGGCTCACCTGTGCAGCTGTATTTAGCTGAAGCGTTGGTGGCTCTAAAGTGGTCTTGCTCTGTGTCTGGCAGTTGGTGCTGGCTATTGGATGGGGGCCGCCTTCTCTTCCAGGTGGCCTCTCCTCTCCAGTGGGCTTGACTGGGCTTCTTCATAGCATGGTGGGCTCAGGGTTGGAGGACTGAGTGGGAGGTGTTAGGCTTCCTGAGTTCCTGAATGCACACATCACTTCCACCCATACTGCTGCTCAAAGTATGCCACAGGGACAGCCTGGCTGCAAGAGGGTGGAGGACAGACACCATCTACCGAGGGAAGGAGTGGCAAGTTACGTTATAAGAGGTGTAGACACAGGGTGGCAAGATTCACTGGAGGCCATTACCATAACCATCTACCACACTGGGTCTGGGACAGAAGGGTGGCCAGAAAGAGAATGATATTTACAAAGGAAAGAACACCAAGTATTTATTTTCATATATGCCTTGATGTCAGAGCAAAGGCTATCTACTGAAACAACTCTTTATAAATCTGAATAATGCAATGAAGTTGTTTGGGGAGTGATGATAAAAGAAGTCAAGTTTTCGTTGTTTCAACTCTGCAGGACGATCCACTTTGTAAGTTAGTGAAAAGTTGAAGAGTAATGAGACTATATCCATGAAGTATTTAGAGCTCCTTGCAAGGAGTGAGAACTATATCAATATTAGAGGTATCATAACACAGCTATCAAAATGCCATTTAAAAGAGGACAGGTCATATTTTCTATCTGGAAGGATTTGCTTCTGATTTTCATGGGCAGCCTGGATTTGCATTGATTACCTTTCCCCATTCCTCTTGGCAAAGGTGGAGTGAGGAACTTGCACTCCTTTCTGGGGGTGCTGGGTGAGGGGCTGCATGGAAGGTTCCACCTCTGGGGCATTTGTTCTCTTCCCTTGAGGTGACCACCAGGGGCAATTGAGACATACTCTGTGAAGGGAATCCTTTCTGGGGGGTAGGGAAGGAATATCCCTTGATAGGCAGCATCTGTGATTTCACACAGAGGCAGCCAGCTGGAGCACTGGGGGCCTTTCCATATCTGGCCTCATTTGGCCTGATATATGGTTCACAATATCACATTAGAATGGTCTCGGTTCCACACCAACCTGGAAGGTGTCCACAATGAGCTCCGTGTCGTCAGGGAGGGGATTCCTCAGGATGTCTAAGGACCTGTGGTACAAGCATTCTGTGGTCTCATGTGGCCTATATTCCCCAGTCTGTCTAGGAAAAGGTATCCCCTCTTTTCTGGAAATAGAACATATCTTCCTGGAATGTCAGTCTTAGCCACATGTGATTTGCTTATTCATCAGATATGTTGAGTGGCCCATGCCAGACCCCGTGTGAGGAATGGAGACACAGCAAGGAACAAGGCAGACAGAATATCTGCTCTCCTAAGAGCTTTGAAGAATGCTCTAGAAGGGAAGGAGAATACTGCAAAAGTTCGGAGGGGGTTGGAGTTTGGCAGATTTCAGTAGCAGAGAGAAGGTCACTTGCTAGGGACTGAATATAAGGGCCTTAGGTTCTCAGAGGTGGGTTGAGGTAGACCCCTGAGGAGCCAATCATAGGTCCTGGTGAGGAATTCAGATTTTCCACTGAGTGCCATGGAGTGCTATTGAAAAGGGTCAAGCAGAAGGGTGAATAGATATGATCTACATGTTTAAAAGATCTAGCAGTTTAGGGGGGCAAGAGAAGAAACCAGGGGAGGGGACCTGTGAAGAGCAGGTGCAAGAGGCCAAGCCTGATGAGATGGTGGCCTGGGCTGGGATAATTATGAACAAGAACGTATTTTTGAGTAGATTGCAAATTCTGCATTCAGTGAAACAGTAAAGGTTGAATCTTCAAAGAAGTTTTGTCCCCATAGTGGGCCACTTTGGGCTGTGGTCCCAGACCTGCAGATCTCTTTTCACCACCATTTGTCATGAGGGATCCTTGGGTGAAAAACTGAGGGGCACTCCCCCATACAGACAGTGCTGTGTTAGAGCAAGTAGGTAGCCCTCTGGAAAAAGAAAGGTGCGGAAATTTTTAATGTCCTAGTTTATTCCATTAATTGACATCTTTTGTTTAAGTGTATTTTTGAGAGAGAGAGAGAGAGAAAGAGGGAGAGAGGGTGGGGGGTGGAGAGAATGAGTGGGGAAGGGTCAGAGAGAGAGGAAATCTCAAGCAGACTCCATACTGTCAGTGCAGAACCCAACATAGTTTGAACCATGAACTGTGAGATCCTGACCTGAGCCAAAATGAAGAGTTGGACACTCAACTGACTGAGCCCCCCAGGTGCCCCAAATGACATCTTTTGATGCCAATACCACACTGCTTTTACTGTCTATGGCATGATTATATGTTTGAATACCTGGTAGGACTAGTTGCCACTTACTGTTCTTCTGTGAAAGCTTTCCTGGTTCTTCTTCCTTTTTATCTTACACTAGAATGTTTCAGACCTGTGAAGAATGTAGAGGAGAATGCAACACTTAAAAAAAGTAGAAAGAAAGAAAGAAAGAAAGAAAGAAAGAAAGAAAAGAAAGAAAGAAAGAAAAGAAAAGAAAAGAAAGAAAGAAAGAAAGAAAGAAAGAAAGAAAGAAAGAAAGAAAGAAAGAAAGAAAGAAAAATGTGTTCTAGACACTGACCTACCTACAACCCAGCTTCTGGAATGTCTCCAGTTTCATCTGCAAATGCAGAGGAAGCCCCT
This sequence comes from Panthera tigris, assembly GCF_018350195.1. Taxonomy (NCBI): domain Eukaryota; kingdom Metazoa; phylum Chordata; class Mammalia; order Carnivora; family Felidae; genus Panthera; species Panthera tigris. The sequence goes on along the minus strand of NC_056668.1, from coordinate 126,901,858 downwards.
CCACCTCACCTCAGCCCCATCCTCCTCCTACCAGGTGGCCATTGAATTCCCTTCCTTGTATTTCTACATATTTTATTCACTTATAGTGCCTGTGGATGTGGGCCTAAACAAAACAGTGATGTAGATGTTTCTGAATTTTAGGTAAATGCTATTATACTTTATGTGTTATTCTGAATATTTTCCCTTTTTATCCCCCCAACTCAACATGATGTTTAAGAGATTCATCCACAGACAACTTGCTCTAGTCCATTATTGCCACAGCTGCGTGGTATTTTATTGTAGGAAAATACCACAGTTTGTTCATTTTCCTGTTGATGGACATTTAGCTTGCATACGATTTTCTGCCCTTATAAACAGTACTTCTACTGACATTCTTGTACATGTCTAAGAATTTCCCTGGGATCTTTTGGGTCTATACCTAGGAATGGAATAACTTGTTCATAGAATATATACACTGTTCATCCCTCCTATATAGAATCAAACTGCTCTTTGCAGCAAGTGTACCTGTTTTTCTGTTTTCACTTTAGAATTCGCTTTACCATTTCAAAATGAACATAAATATAAGTAACAGTTTTATTGGATTAAATTTATAGATTGATTTAGGAATAATTAACATTTTATGATATTTAGGATTCTAGGGGTGCCTGGGTGGCTCATTTGGTTAAGTGTCTGACTTTAGGTCATGATCTCACGGTTCTTGAGTTCAAGCCCCACATTGGGCTCTGTGCTGATAGCTTGGAGCCTGGAACCTGCTTCAGATTCTGTGTCTTCCTCTCTTTCTCTGCCCCTCCCCCATTCATACTCTCTGTCTCTCTCTCTTTAAAATAAATAAACTTTAAAAAAATTAAAAAATAAAGAATTTTTATCTAAGGATGTGGAACTTTTTTGTTATTCAGTGTATCTCAAATTATGTTCTGTTTTTTTGTTACTATTATAAATGAAAATTTTCTCTTCCATTCTATCTTATGATTGGTTGTTGTTTGTAATGATAAAAACCATTGCTTTCTTTATATTACTTTTGTAACTTGCCCCTTTATTCTTCCGAGCATCTTGCAAGTTGATTGTCTTGGGCTTTGCCAGGTATACAATCAGATTATCCACTAATGTTGACCATATTTGTCTCCTTTCAAATTTGTACATTGAATTTCCTAGACTAATTGTTTTGCCTACTGCTCCACAATACTGCTAAATAATGGTGGTAAGTGTGGACATTTTGCCTTGTTCCTAATTTTTATGGGAAGAATTCTGGTGTTGTTCCATTAAGCATTTTGTGTTGAAAAAGATATATATCATCATGGCAGAAAATATCCATCTATTCCTGTTTTATTATGAGATTTTCAAAATCAAGAATGAGTGTTGACTATTATTTATTGCCTCTTCAGTGTCTGTTGAGATGTTTAGATAAGGCTTTACATTCAGTAATATGGTTATTTTATATTATGAATTCTCTAATATTGAACCATCCTTGCTTTATAGTCAACCCTACTTGGTTCTTCAGTGTATTGTTGGCTTCTCTGCCAGTAATGTATTTAGAAGTTTTGCATTGATACTCATAAGCAAGCTTGATTTCATGGGCCTGTCTGGGTCTCTGGGATCTATGTATGAGGCACCCTGGTAGGATCTGGGTGTTAGAGTCCTCCTTAACAGCTTCAGCATTTTACTAAGAACCAGTTCTCATGATTATTTGGGTCTCCAAATGTTCCACGGAACTTCAGCCTTCTAGAGATGATTTTCTCCATAATCTTTTCACAGAGTAGGGTGGCATCTCAGATAAGAGGGGTTCTGTTCAGATTCCTTGAGAATGGCCATGGACCACAGTCTCCTGTTATATAGCTCATCTTGTTCTCTCTCTAGTCAGGCTTTCTTCCATATAAGTACGTTTTGGAGAAAGTGCGGCCTAACTCATTGTCTAAGCTGACACTCTTCCAGCTCCCTTCCTGCTGTGCTTACTGCTTCACTAGAAGTTCTTCCCAGTTCTCTAAGCAGGTTTTTTTTCCAAAGTTGAATTTATAAGGGAGCTATTTGGATCAGGAGTGTATTTTTCCAGAGAAAACATGTTTTAAGTAATAGTTGAACTACTTCCTTATCCTGGCCTTGAAGCCCATTTACTGCTTAAAGTCCCTACTAGAGGTGTGGGTCTGGCAGTCCCAACTACAGCTTGTCACCAGTTATCGTGGTCTTATGACAGGAACCTATGTGGAGTTCCATTGCTGGAACCCTCACCAGAAGCCCACTCTTTCCGACCTTGGCCTGGCAAGAGCATCTTTGCTTTCAAAAGGCCAGTTGCTTCTGGGGGATTCTTTAGACTGGGCTGCCTACTTGCACCAGGAACAGGTTAACTCTGTAAGAAGAGGTCCCCTTCTCTATTTGCATGAGAAAAGAGAATTCTGTGCATTTGCCTAGGAGAAAGCAACTACCCATCAATCACTCCCTAGGTGACCCCTCAGGAGAACAAAGGGCAGTTGGTTTTTTTAAGTCAAGGGTTTGTAAGTTAGGGGTTACCAGCAAATGGGATCTCTCTTGGTAGGATGCTTTTCTTTTTCTTTTTCTTCTTGATGGACAAATTAGGCTCCATTTTTATTTCTTTCTGACTCCAGGCATCTCTGTAGGTCTCTATTCTCTGGCTTTCTCTATCCTCTTCCTTTCTATTCTCACTTTCCCCAATTGGCTACCACTCTGCTCCCCCCTCCCGCCCTCCATCCTATCTCTTGGTGTGTAATTTGTTTGCAGTCAGGTTGTCTCTTTGATTTACTAGGCCTCTTCTCAGCAGAATTATAATAAATGGATTGCTTTGCTGAGCCCCAGCTAGTTCAACACCATTTGCTCAGCCTGGGTCAAGCCCCTTGCAAACAGAGGATGCGTACAGCCTGCACAGAGGCCCGTGCTCACACACACGATACCAGCCCTCTGCATCTCTGCCTAGCCAAATATAATGAAAAATCACAAGTCATCCATCTGAGAACCAATTAAGTTACAATAACGTGAAAGAGATGTCCTTAGGACAGTTTGTCTCTCCATAGTGAGTCCTGGGTACTGATGCTCTTGGGCCTGGAGATTGTCCTGATTACAGACTTAATTAGTTGTATAATTAGCAAATGTAGGCTTATAAAACCTTTTGTTGTTTGCATCCAAAATACACGTAAAGAACATAAACCTAAACTGTGTTAACTGAAATGGGGAATGAACAAATCCATTCACGGGCCACTGTGCCTCGAACACTTTCAGTGGTTTTCCTTCACATTGAGAAGGAAGTAGAAAAGCAAGAGAACAAACCATAAATCCAAACAAAGAACATCTTAATACGGCCTATGAGGCTCAGCCTGCCTGCTTCCCCTCCCATTCTGTCCAGTGCAAGTGCGTACTCCGTGCCCTACTCTCTCTCTCTTTCTCTCTCTCTCGGGCCCCATAAGAGCCTTTCTCTTGCTCAGAAGTGCCAGACCCCGTGAGGACTTTGGCCTCACCCTCACCTCTGCCTGACAGTCCTGCTAGGCACCAGCTCCTTCCTTTCCTTCATCAGGCCCTTTTGCTCATCCCTCCAGGCTCAGCCTCAAAGCTGCTTCCTCCAGGAAGCATCTCATCATCTACATGAGCTTGGTCCTGTTGTCTTCACCACCCACTGTCATCCTCCTCTGTGTCACCTAGTGCAGTGGTCATGACATGAGTATTTGGGCTACTCCTTGAGGGTTATCTGTCTGTCCCTCCGGACCACACAGTGCCTGGCATTTGGGCTCCTGTCTGTTCCATTCTGGGTTTTATCTGCAGAGCAGGTACTCCCTAGGTACCTGTGGGCAAAACTGAGTGAAGGAAGGAAAAGAATGCCAAGAGCAACAGCAGCTTTGTCTTTCTTCACTGAGTTGTCAGGAGAGGTTTGCACTGAAGTGTGAAATTTCTCTTTTCATAGCTCCCTCTGTTTCCCACCCTCACTCACCCACCCTTATTCCTGTGCATGGCCCATTCTTGTTGAGGTGAGCCCATGCTGATTTCTCCTCACCAAAGATGGAGCCTGAAGGGTAGCGACTGAACCTCTGCCAGCCTGGGATTCTGCAGCCCAGTGTGCATGGGCTCATTTCAGATTCATTGAACTGAGTTGGTGACTTCATCGTGAGGTGT